>NC_068423.1:31377705-31737705 GCF_023373465.1 Oncorhynchus keta | reverse complement strand
CCTCCCTGTAGGCCGTCTCGTCGTTGTTGGTAATCAAGCCTACCACTGTTGTGTCGTCCGCAAACTTGATGATTGAGTTGGAGGCGTGCGTGGCCACGCAGTCGTGGGTGAACAGGGAGTACAGGAGAGGGCTCAGAACGCACCCTTGTGGGGCCCCGTGTTGAGGATCAGCGGGGAGGAGATGTTGTTGCCTACCCTCACCACCTGGGGGCGGCCCGTCAGGAAGTCCAGTACCCAGTTGCACAGGGCGGGGTCGAGACCCAGGGTCTCGAGCTTGATGACGAGCTTGGAGGGTACTATGGTGTTGAATGCCGAGCTGTAGTCGATGAACAGCATTCTCACATAGGTATTCCTCTTGTCCAGGTGGGTTAGGGCAGTGTGCAGTGTGGTTGAGATTGCATCGTCTGTGGACCTATTTGGGCGGTAAGCAAATTGGAGTGGGTCTAGGGTGTCAGGTAGGGTGGAGGTGATATGGTCCTTGACTAGTCTCTCAAAGCACTTCATGATGACGGAAGTGAGTGCTACGGGCGGTAGTCGTTTAGCTCAGTTACCTTAGCTTTCTTGGGAACAGGAACAATGGTGGCCTCTTGAAGCATGTGGGAACAGCAGACTGGTATAGGGATTGATTGAATATGTCCGTAAACACACCGGCCAGCTGGTCTGCGCATGCTCTGAGGGCGCGGCTGGGGATGCCGCCTGGGCCTGCAGCCTTGCGAGGGTTAACACGTTTAAATGTCTTACTCACCTCGGCTGCAGTGAAGGAGAGACCGCATGTTTCCGTTGCAGGCCGTGTCAGTGGCACTGTATTGTCCTCAAAGCGGGCAAAAGTTATTTAGTCTGCCTGGGAGCAAGACATCCTGGTCCGTGACTGGGCTGGATTTCATCTTGTAGTCCGTGATTGACTGTAGACCCTGCCACATGCCTCTTGTGTCTGAGCCGTTGAATTGAGATTCCACTTGTCTCTGTACTGACGCTTAGCTTGTTTAATAGCCTTGCGGAGGGAATAGCTGCACTGTTTGTATTCAGTCATGTTGCCAGACACCTTGCCCTGATTAAAAGCAGTGGTTCGCGCTTTCAGTTTCACGCGAATGCTGCCATCAATCCACGGTTTCTGGTTAGGGAATGTTTTTATCGTTGCTATGGGAACGACATCTTCGACGCACGTTCTAATGAACTCGCACACCGAATCAGCGTATTCGTCAATATTCCCATCTGACGCAATACGAAACATGTCCCAGTCCACGTGATGGAAGCAGTCTTGGAGTGTAGAGTCAGCTTGGTCTGACCAGCGTTGGACAGACCTCAGCGTGGGAGCCTCTTGTTTTAATTTCTGCCTGTAGGCAGGGATCAGCAAAATGGAGTCGTGGTCAGCTTTTCCGAAAGGGGGCGGGGCAGGGCCTTATATGCGTCGCGGAAGTTAGAGTAACAATGATCCAAGGTTTTACCACCCCTGGTTGCGCAATCGATATGCTGATAAAATTTAGGGAGTCTTGTTTTCAGATTGGCTTTGTTAAAATCCCCAGCTACAATGAATGCAGCCTCCGGATAAATGTTTTCCAGTTTGCAAAGAGTTAAATAAAGTTCGTTCAGAGCCATCGATGTGTCTGCTTGGGGGATATATACGGCTGTGATTATAATCGAAGAGAATTCTCTTGGAAGATAATGCGGTCTACATTTGATTGTGAGGAATTCTAAATCAGGTGAACAGAAGGATTTGAGTTCCTGTATGTTTCCTTCATCACACCATGTCCTGTTAGTCATGATGCATACGCCCCGCCACTCTTCTTACCAGAGAGATGTTTGTTTCTGTCCGCGCGATGCGTGGAGAAACCCGTTGGCTGCACCGCCCTGGATAGCGTCTTCCCAGTAAGCCATGTTTCCGTAAAGCAAAGAACGTTACAGTCTCTGATGTCCTCTGGAATGCCACCCTTGCTCGGATTTCATCAACCTTGTTGTCGAGAGACTGGACATTGGCAAGAAGAATACTGGGAAGTGGTGCGCGATGTGCCCTTTTTCGGAGTCTGACCAGAACACCGCGCGTTTCCCTCTTTTTTTCGTAGTCGTTTCCTTGGGTCGCTGCAAGCGATCCATTCCGTTGTCCTGTTTGTAAGGCAGAACACAGGATCCGCGTCGCGGAAAACATATTCTTGGTCGTACTGATGGTGAGTTGACGCTGATCTTATATTCAGTAGTTCTTCTCGACTGTATGTAATGAAACCTAAGATGACCTGGGGTACTAATGTAAGAAATAACACGTAAAAAAAAAAACTGCATAGTTTCCTAGGAACGCGAAGCGAGGCGGCCATCTCAGTCGGCGCCGGAAGTTACATCAGCACCTCCTCTCCTCTCACCCTGACACCACACCTCCCCATAGCCTCCCCAGCACCTCCTCTCCTCTCACCCTGACACCACACCTCCCCATAGCCTCCCGAAGCACCTCCTCTCCTCTCACCCTGACACCACACCTCCCCATAGCCTCCCCAGCACCTCCTGTCCTCTCACCCTGACACCACACCTCCCCATAGCCTCCTCAGCACCTCCTCTCCTCTCACCCTGACACCACACCTCCCCATAGCCTCCCCAGCACCTCCTCTCCTCTCACCCTGACACCACACCTCCCCTCCTCTCACCCTGACACCACACCTCCTCTCCTCTCACCCTGACACCACACCTCCCCATAGCCTCCTCAGCACCTCCTCTCCTCTCACCCTGACACCACACCTCCCCATAGCCTCCCAAGCACCTCCTCTCCTCTCACCCTGACACCACCTCCCCTCCTCTCAACCTGACACAACACCTCCCCTCCTCTCACCCTGACACCACACCTTCCCATAGCCTCCCCAGCACCTCCTCTCCTCTCACCCTGACACCACACCTCCCCATAGCCTCGCCAGCACCTCCTCTCCTCTCATCCTGACACCACACCTCCCCTCCTCTCACCCTGACACCACACCTTCCCATAGCCTCCCCAGCACCTCCTCTCCTCTCACCCTGACACCACACCTCCCCATAGCCTCGCCAGCACCTCCCTCCTCTCACCCTGACACCACACCTCCCCATAGCCTCCCCAGCACCTCCTCTCCTCTCACCCTGACACCACACCTCCCCTCCTCTCAACCTGACACCACACCTCCCCTCCTCTCACCCTGACACCACACCTTCCCATAGCCTCCCCAGCACCTCCTCTCCTCTCACCCTGACACCACACCTCCCCATAGCCTCGCCAGCACCTCCTCTCCTCTCACCCTGACACCACACCTCCCCTCCTCTCAACCTGACACCACACCTCCCCATAGCCTCCCAAGCACCTCCTCTCCTCTCACCCTGACACCACACCTCCCCTCCTCTCACCCTGACACCACACCTCCCCTCCTCTCACCCTGACACCACACCTCCCCTCCTCTCAACCTGACACCACACCTCCCCATAGCCTCCCCAGCACCTCCTCTCCTCTCACCCTGACACCACACCTCCCCTCCTCTCACCCTGACACCACACCTCCCCATAGCCTCCCCAGCACCTCCTCTCCTCTCACCCTGACACCACACCTCCCCTCCTCTCACCCTGACACCACACCTCCCCTCCTCTCAACCTGACACCACACCTCCCCATAGCCTCCCCAGCACCTCCTCTCCTCTCACCCTGACACCACACCTCCCCTCCTCTCACCCTGACACCACACCTCCCCTCCTCTCAACCTGACACCACACCTCCCCATAGCCTCCCAAGCACCTCCTCCTCCTCTCACCCTGACACCACACCTCCCCATAGCCTCCCCAGCACCTCCTGTCCTCTCACCCTGACACCACACCTCCCCATAGCCTCCTCAGCACCTCCTCTCCTCTCACCCTGACACCACACCTCCCCATAGCCTCCCCAGCACCTCCCTCCTCTCACCCTGACACCACACCTCCCCTCCTCTCACCCTGACACCACACCTCCTCCTCTCACCCTGACACCACACCTCCCCATAGCCTCCTCAGCACCTCCTCTCCTCTCACCCTGACACCACACCTCCCCATAGCCTCCTCAGCACCTCTCCTCTCCTCTCACCCTGACACTACACCTCCCCATAGCCTCCCCAGCACCTCCTCTCCTCTCACCCTGACACCACACCTCCCCATAGCCTCCCAAGCACCTCCTCTCCTCTCACCCTGACACCACACCTCCCCTCCTCTCAACCTGACACCACACCTCTCCTCCTCTCACCCTGACACCACACCTTCCCATAGCCTCCCAGCACCTCCTCTCCTCTCACCCTGACACCACACCTCCCCATAGCCTCGCCAGCACCTCCTCTCCTCTCACCCTGACACCACACCTCCCCCTCCTCTCACCCTGACACCACACCTTCCCATAGCCTCCCCAGCACCTCCTCTCCTCTCACCCTGACACCACACCTCCCCATAGCCTCGCCAGCACCCCCCTCTCCTCTCACCCTGACACCACACCTCCCCATAGCCTCCCCAGCACCTCCTCTCCTCTCACCCTGACACCACACCTCCCCATAGCCTCCTCAGCACCTCCTCTCCTCTCACCCTGACACCACACCTCCCCATAGCCTCCCCAGCACCTCCTCTCCTCTCACCCTGACACCACACCTCCCCTCCTCTCACCCTGACACCACACCTCCTCTCCTCTCACCCTGACACCACACCTCCCCATAGCCTCCTCAGCACCTCCTCTCCTCTCACCCTGACACCACACCTCCCCATAGCCTCCTCAGCACCTCCTCTCCTCTCACCCTGACACTACACCTCCCCATAGCCTCCCCAGCACCTCCTCTCCTCTCACCCTGACACCACACCTCCCCATAGCCTCCCCAGCACCTCCTCTCCTCTCACCCTGACACCACACCTCCCCTCCTCTCAACCTGACACCACACCTCCCCTCCTCTCACCCTGACACCACACCTTCCAATAGCCTCCCCAGCACCTCCTCTCCTCTCACCCTGACACCACACCTCCCCATAGCCTCGCCAGCACCTCCTCTCCTCTCACCCTGACACCACACCTCCCCTCCTCTCACCCTGACACCACACCTCCCCATAGCCTCCCCAGCACCTCCTCTCCTCTCACCCTGACACCACACCTCCCCATAGCCTCGCCAGCACCTCCTCTCCTCTCACCCTGACACCACACCTCCCCATAGCCTCCCCAGCACCTCCTCTCCTCTCACCCTGACACCACACCTCCCCTCCTCTCACCCTGACACCACACCTCCCCTCCTCTCACCCTGACACCACACCTTCCCATAGCCTCCCCAGCACCTCTCCTCTCACCCTGACACCACACCTCCCCATAGCCTCGCCAGCACCTCCTCTCCTCTCACCCTGACACCACACCTCCCCTCCTCTCAACCTGACACCACACCTCCCCATAGCCTCCCAAGCACCTCCTCTCCTCTCACCCTGACACCACACCTCCCCTCCTCTCACCCTGACCCCACACCTCCCCTCCTCTCACCCTGACACCACACCTCCCCTCCTCTCACCCTGACACCACACCTCCCCTCCTCTCACCCTGACACCACACCTCCCCTCCTCTCACCCTGACACCACACCTCCCCTCCTCTCACCCTGACACCACACCTCCCCTCCTCTCACCCTGACACCACACCTCCCCTCCTCTCACCCTGACACCACACCTCCTCTCCTCTCACCCTGACACCACACCTCCCCTCCTCTCACCCTGACACCACACCTCCCCTCCTCTCACCCTGACACCACACCTCCCCTCCTCTCACCCTGACACCACACCTCCCCATAGCCTCCCCAGCACCTCCTCTCCTCGCTCCACTCCCCACCCTACGCCTCAACATGTCCATCTGGGTCCGATACGCATTGCAAATATCACCTGAGAGAAACGACGGGAAACCTGTTGTCTCTCTCTCTCAGGGAGGGAATCTAGTATGACACATAACACATCAATAACTTATACAGGGCGAGACCCAGATGCAGACTCTGGAGGCAGATGGTTAGAGTCTCTGATATGTAATTATAAAACAAGGGGCAGGCAGATGGTTAGAGTCTCTGATATGTAATTATAAAACAAGGGCCAGGCAGATGGTTAGAGTCTCTGATATGTATTATAAAACAAGGGCCAGGCAGATGGTAAGAGTCTCTGATATGTAATTATAAAACAAGGGCCAGGCAGATGGTTAGAGTCTCTGATATGTATTATAAAACAAGGGCCAGGCAGATGGTTAGAGTCTCTGATATGTAATTATAAAACAAGGGCCAGGCAGATGGTTAGAGTCTCTGATATGTAATTATAAAACAAGGGCCAGGCAGATGGTTAGAGTCTCTGATATGTATTATAAAACAAGGGCCAGGCAGATGGTTAGAGTCTCTGATATGTATTATAAAACAAGGGCCAGGCAGATGGTTAGAGTCTCTGATATGTAATTATAAAACAAGGGCCAGGCAGATGGTTAGAGTCTCTGATATGTAATTATAAAACAAGGGCCAGGCAGATGGTTAGAGTCTCTGATATGTATTATAAAACAAGGGCCAGGCAGATGGTTAGAGTCTCTGATATGTAATTATAAAACAAGGGCCAGGCAGATGGTTAGAGTCTCTGATATGTATTATAAAACAAGGGCCAGGCAGATGGTTAGAGTCTCTGATATGTAATTATAAAACAAGGGCCAGGCAGATGGTTAGAGTCTCTGATATGTATTATAAAACAAGGGCCAGGCAAGAGACAGGACGTGGGCAGGCAAAATATCATCAACCAGATCAGAGTCCAGGAGGTACAGAATGGTCAGGCAGGCAGAATGGTCAGGCAGGCAGAATGGTCAGGCAGGCAGAATGGTCAGGCAGGCTCGTGGTCAAGGCAGGCTCGTGGTCAAGGCAGGCAGAATGGTCAGGCAGGCAGAATGGTCAGGGCAGGCAGAATGGTCAGACAGGCAGAATGGTCAGGCAGGCAGAATGGCCAGGCAGGCAGAATGGCCAGGCAGGCAGAATGGTCAGACAGGCAGAATGGTCAGGCAGAATGGCCAGGCAGGCAGAATGGTCAGGCAGGCAGAATGGTCAGGCAGGCAGAATGGTCAGGCAGGCTCGTGGTCAAGGCAGGCAGAATGGTCAGGCAGGCAGAATGGTCAGGCAGGCAGAATGGCCAGGCAGGCAGAATGGCCAGGCAGGCAGAATGGTCAGACAGGCAGAATGGTCAGGCAGAATGGCCAGGCAGGCAGAATGGCCAGGCAGGCAGAATGGTCAGGCAGAATGGTCAGGCAGGCAGAATGGTCAGGCAGGCAGAATGGTCAGGCAGAATGGTCAGGCAGGCAGAATGGTCAGGCAGAATGGTCAGGCAGGCAGAAGGAATAAATACCCAGGAGCTAACGGGTGACACCTGGAGGTGGGTGGAGACAATCACAAAGACAGATGAAAGAGATCAGGGCGTGACACCATCTGCTGACTCTCTGTATATGGAGACAATCCTGGACAGATGGACAGACAACCTGGTTTATTATTCTGCAGAATGGAGACTATCCTGGACAGATGGACAGACAACCTGGTTTATTATTCTGTAGAATGGAGACTATCCTGGACAGATGGACAGACAATCTGGTTTATTATTCTGTAGAATAGAGACTACCCTGGACAGATGGACAGACAACCTGGTTTATTATTCTGTAGAATGGAGACTATCCTGGACAGATGGACAGACAACCTGGTTTATTATTCTGTAGAATGGAGACTATCCTGGACAGATGGACAGACAACCTGGTTTATTATTCTGTAGAATGGAGACTATCCTGGACAGATGGACAGACAACCTGGTTTATTATTCTGTAGAATGGAGACTATACTGGACAGATGGACAGACAACCTGGTTTATTATTCTGCAGGACGGAGACTATCCTGGACAGATGGACAGACAACCTGGTTTATTATCCTGTAGAATGGAGACTATCCTGGACAGATGGACAGACAACCTGGTTTATTATTCTGCAGAATGGAGACTATCCTGGACAGATGGACAGACAACCTGGTTTATTATCCTGTAGAATGGAGACTATCCTGGACAGATGGACAGACAACCTGGTTTATTATTCTGTAGAATGGAGACTATCCTGGACAGACAACCTGGTTTATTATTCTGTAGAATGGAGACTATCCTGGACAGATGGACAGACAACCTGGTTTATTATTCTGTAGAATGGAGACTATCCTGGACAGATGGACAGACAACCCGGTTTATTATTCTGCAGAATGGAGACTATCCTGGACAGATGGACAGACAACCTGGTTTATTATCCTGCAGAACGGAGACTATCCTGGACAGATGGACAGACAACCTGGTTTATTATTCTGTAGAATGGAGACTATCCTGGACAGATGGACAGACAACCTGGTTTATTATTCTGCAGAATGGAGACTATCCTGGACAGATGGACAGACAACCTGGTTTATTATCCTGCAGAACGGAGACTATCCTGGACAGATGGACAGACAACCTGGTTTATTATTCTGTAGAATGGAGACTATCCTGGACAGATGGACAGACAACCTGGTTTATTATTCTGTAGAATGGAGACTATCCTGGACAGATGGACAGACAACCTGGTTTATTATTCTGTAGAATGGAGACTATCCTGGACAGACAACCTGGTTTATTATTCTGTAGAATGGAGACTATCCTGGGTAGATGAACCCGGTTTCAGCATTATGATCCCCAGCTGTTAAGTCCTGGTCACAGATTGCAGCTTTGTTTTTCAAGTCAGAGTAAAAGATCTTTACTTGAGAGCAAGTGGTTTCCATTGACATCAATGGATGATTTAAGGGGAAATGTCTGATCTACCTCTCAACAGAAGATTCAGCCCCACGCGTTAAGGCCAATGACGGACAACGGAAACCCCCTGCTCTGTTTAGTCAGGCTACATCCAGATGTCCAGTCAGCGGAGGGTTGGAGACATGGTCACGTTCAGCCTCTCAGTTTGCGGAGACATGTCTTAGCAAGAAATGTGTGGACGTGACAGACTGATTCATCCTCCCCAACCCCCGTCCACTACATCCCCCGTCCACTACATCCCCCGTCCCCAACCCCCGTCCACTACATCCCCCGTCCACTACATCCCCCGTCCCCAACCCCCGTCCACTACATCCCCCGTCCACTACATCCCCCGTCCCCAACCCCCGTCCACTACTCTCTTTTATAGCTTTGTGGCTGTTTGGGGTGTTAGTGGTGAGTTAACTCTACGGTATGGAAACATGGTATGGCTGTGGGGTACACACACTCACTCACACACTCACTCACTCCCCCCCACACACACACACACACACACACACACACACACACACACACACACACACACAAAGTTAGCGATACGCTCTTAAAATGAAAGGTTCTATCTAGAACCTAAAAGGGTTCTTCGGCTGTCCCAATAGGAGAACCGTTTGAAAAGCCATTGGTTCCAGGTAGAACCCTTTTGGTTCCAAGTAGAACTGTTTTGGGTTCCATGTATAACCCTTTCCCCAGAGGGTTCTACATGGAACCAAAATGATTCTCCCTGCAACCAAAAAGGGGTTTTACCTGGAACCCAAAATGTTCCCCTGTGGGCACAGCAGCACAAACCCTTTTGGAACTATTTTCTGTAAATGGGGAATGTGTAAGCCAGCCCTATGGAAACCAGATCACATAAAGCTAGACCTAGGGCTCTTGAACACATAAACTGCTACCTCAACGGCATTTATGGAACAGGTGGGTCTAATCTGGATACTGATTGGTTAAAACCGCATTCCAGTCGGTGTCTATTCCACAAGTTACCACCTGCTAAATCTATGATGTTAAAATGCCTGTTCCATCTGACTGCGCAATCCACTGTCTCATCAGCCCAGCCAGGCAATTTATAAACAATAAATAGCATCTAGACGTTATCTCACATTTCTTATAGACTCATATTTAGTTTTGAACAGCAGAGGTTTGTAATAGCCTTGCTGTCTCTCTCTCTCTGACAATGTTCTCCAGTTGTCCTCTGGTAATAAATGCCTTCGGGAGTTGGGATGAGACAGACAGGCAGCCAGTCGAAATCATGAATCAGCTGGCATTATTTTGAGGGATATATACAAAGAAATGTCAACAGAAAAACAGGAACTTCAGCTACTTTCTGGCTGCACTGTTTGACGTGACTGTGGTAGCCAAAGTTGGCTGGCTAGGAGTAAGAACGTTGCCAGTAATCATGCCAATGGAACATTTAGAATGAATGACTGGGATTTCCTCCTCCCCCTCTTCCTCATCATCCTCTTCTTCCTCCTCCTCCCCCTCTTCCTCCTCTTCTTCCTCCTCCCCTCCTATTCCTCCTCCCCTTCCTCCTCCTCTCCCTCCTTCTCCTCTTCTTCCTCCTCCCCCTCCTCCTCCTTTTCCTCCTCCTCCCCCTCTTCCTCATCCTCCTCTTCTTCCTCCTCCTCCCCCTCCTCCTCCTCTTCCTCCTCCCCTCCTCCTCCTCTTCTTCCTTCCTTTAACCAGGGAGCCCAATTGAGCCCAGAGTCTCATTTTCAATGAGACCACAAAGCAAGATATCAAAATATAATCAGATCCAATAAGAAGTCCATTACATCGGAACATCACCATCACCAACATCATCAGAACCTAAGTTACTAAATCAATCAATCAAAACAATTCCACACCTCCTCGGTTAATTAACCCGTTTATCATCAGGGTTTTCAAAATGGCCTAGTGGCACCAGGGAATTCAAATGTAATTCATTTTGTAAGTGATTCTAAAAATGTGGAGCGTGAAGTCTAGAGGTGGTAACTCTCATGTCTAAAGTTTAGTAACGATGTTAGGTAACAGTGGAAGCTTTTGTAAAAAGGCTTTAGAAATGAAAACACAGCAATGTATCAATCTACGTGACATCACAGAGGACCAACCAACTGTCTGGTAGAGAAATGTAGTGATGACATCACAGAGGACCAACCAACTGTCTGGTAGAGAAATGTAGTGATGACATCACAGAGGACCAACCAACTGTCTGGTAGAGAATGCAATGATGACATCACAGAGGATCAACCAACTGTCTGGTAGAGAAATGCAGTGATGACATCACAGAGGACCAACCAACTGTCTGGTAGAGAATGCAATGATGACATCACAGACGACCAACCAACTGTCTGGTAGAGAAATGTAGTGATGACATCACAGAGGACCAACCAACTGTCTGGTAGAGAAATGCAGTGATGACATCACAGAGGACCAACCAACTGTCTGGTAGAGAAATGCAGTGATGACATCACAGAGGACCAACCAACTGTCTGGTAGAGAAATGCAGTGATGACATCACAGAGGACCAAGCAACTGTCTGGTAGAGAAATGTAGTGATGACATCACAGAGGGCCAACCAACTGTCTGGTAGAGAATGCAATGATGACATCACAGAGGACCAACCAACTGTCTGGTAGAGAATGCAATGATGACATCACAGAGGACCAACCAACTGTCTGGTAGAGAAATGCAGTGATGACATCACAGAGGACCAACCAACTGTCTGGTAGAGAAATGTAGTGATGACATCACAGAGGACCAACCAACTGTCTGGTAGAGAAATGCAATGATGACATCACAGAGGACCAACCAACTGTCTGGTAGAGAAATGCAGTGATGACATCACAGAGGACCAACCAACTGTCTGGTAGAGAATGCAATGATGACATCACAGAGGACCAACCAACTGTCTGGTAGAGAAATGCAGTGATGACATCACAGAGGACCAACCAACTGTCTGGTAGAGAAATGCAGTGATGACATCACAGAGGACCAACCAACTGTCTGGTAGAGAAATGTAGTGATGACATCACAGAGAGCCAACCAACTGTCTGGTAGAGAAATGTAGTGATGACATCACAGAGGACCAACCAACTGTCTGGTAGAGAATACAATGATGACATCACAGAGGACCAACCAACTGTCTGGTAGAGAAATGCAGTGATGACATCACAGAGGGCCAACCAACTGTCTGGTAGAGAAATGCAGTGATGACATCACAGAGGGCCAACCAACTGTCTGGTAGAGAAATGTAGTGATGACATCACAGAGGGCCAACCAACTGTCTGGTAGAGAAATGCAGTGCTGACATCACAGAGGACTAACCAACTGTCTGGTAGAGAAATGCAGTGCTGACATCACAGAGGACCAACCAACTGTCTGGTAGAGAAATGCAGTGCTGACATCACAGAGGACTAACCAACTGTCTGGTAGAGAAATGCAGTGCTGACATCACAGAGGACCAACCAACTGTCTGGTAGAGAAATGCAGTGATGACATACATGGGCCTCCTTCCAGACCTTGGGGATAGTACCAGATATAATCATCAGGTTAGGAGGAGTAAATGGGCCTCCTTCCAGACCCTGGGGATAGTACCAGATATAATCATCAGGTTAGGAGGAGTAAATGGGCCTCCTTCCAGACCCTGGGGATAGTACCAGATATAATCATCAGGTTAGGAGGAGTACATGGGCCTCCTTCCAGACCCTGGGGATAGTACCAGATATAATCATCAGGTTAGGAGGAGTACATGTGCCTCCTTCCAAACCCTGGGGATAGTACCAGGTATAATCATCAGGTTAGGAGGAGTACATGGGCCTCCTTCCAAACCCTGGGGATAGTACCAGATATAATCATCAGGTTAGGAGGAGTACATGGGCCTCCTTCCAAACCCTGGGGATAGTACCAGATATAATCATCAGGTTAGGAGGAGTACATGGGCCTCCTTCCAAACCCTGGGGATAGTACCAGATATAATCATCAGGTTAGGAGGAGTACATGGGCCTCCTTCCAAACCCTGGGGATAGTACCAGATATAATCATCAGGTTAGGAGGAGTACATGGGCCTCCTTCCAAACCCTGGGGATAGTACCAGATATAATCATCAGGTTAGGAGGAGTACATGGGCCTCCTTCCAAACCCTGGGGATAGTACCAGATATAATCATCAGGTTAGGAGGAGTACATGGGCCTCCTTCCAAACCCTGGGGATAGTACCAGATATAATCATCAGGTTAGGAGGAGTACATGGGCCTCCTTCCAGACCCTGGGGATAGTACCAGATATAATCATCAGGTTAGGAGGAGTACATGGGCCTCCTTCCAAACCCTAGGGATAGTACCAGATATAATCATCAGGTTAGGAGGAGTACATGGGCCTCCTTCCAGACCCTGGGGATAGTACCAGATATAATCATCAGGTTACATTACATTACATTTACATTTAAGTCATTTAGCAGACGCTCTTATCCAGAGCGACTTACAAATTGGTGCATTCACCTTATGACATCCAGTGGAACAGCCACTTTACAATAGTGCATCTAAATCTTTTAAGGGGGGTGAACACGGCCCCATCCACATCAACGGGGCTGTAGTGGAGCAGAGCTTCAAAGTTAAACACCATCGAGAGCATCTTGACTGGCTGCATTGCTGCTTTGTATGGCAACAGCACCGCCCTCAATCACATGGCACTGAAGAGGGCGGTGCGAACAGCCCAGTACATTACTCACTCTAATGACATCACAATACCCCATAATAACATCACAATACCCCATAATGACATCACAATACCCCATAATAACATCACAATACCCCCATAATGACATCACAATACCCCATAATAACATCACAATACCCCATAATGACATCACAATACCCCATAATGACATCACAATACCCCATAATGTCAAAGTGGAATTATGTTATTTTCAAGAATTTTACATATGATTTAACAATGAAAAGCTGGAATGTCAGTAAGTATTCAACCCCTTTGTTATGGCAAGTTCAGGGGTAAAAAATGTCACATAAGATGGACTCTGTGTGTGATAAGTGATTTTTGAATAACTCTCTGTACCCCAACACATAATAATGATCTGTAAAGTCCCTCAGTCGATCAGTGAATTTCAAACAGATTCAAACCACAAAGACCAGGGAGGTTTTCCAACGCCTTGCAAAGAAGGGCACCTATTGGTAGATGGGTAAAAAACCAAAACAGACATTGAATATCCCTTTGAGCCTGGTAAAGTTATTAGTTACACTTTAGATGGTGAATCAACAAACCCATTCACTACAAAGATAAAGGGGTCCTTTCTAACTCAGTTGACGGAGAGAGAGGAAACCGCTCAGAGATTTCACCATGAGGCCAATTTAAAACAGTTATAGAGTTTAATGGCTGTGATTGGAGAAAACTGAGGATGGATCAACTAAATTGTAGTTACTCCACAATACTAACCTAAATGACAGAGTGAAAAGAAGGAAGCCTGTACAGAATAAAAAATATTCCAAAACATGCGTCCTGTTTGCAACAAGGCACTAAAGTAATACTGCAAAAAATGTGGCAAAACAATTTACTTTTTTGTTCTGAACACATTACTGAATACCACTGTCCATATCTTCAAGCATAGTGGTGGCTGCATCATGTTATGGGTATGCTTGTAATTGTTAAGAACTGGGGGGGGTTCAGGATAAAAAAAAAACTGAATGGAGCTAAACAGAGGAAAACCTGTTTCAGTCTGCCTTCCACCGGACACTGGGAGATGAATTCACCTTTCAAGATATATAACCTAAAACCTAAAACACAAGTACACTGGAGTTGCTTACCAAGAAGACAGTGAATGTTCCTGAGTGGCCAAGTTACATATTTTACTTACACATCTACTTGAAAATCTATTTCAGTGATCAACAACCAACTTAACAAACTTTATTTTTTTTATTTAAACAGGCAAGTCAGTTACATTCTTATTTTCAATGACAGACTGGGAACAGGGTTAACTGCCGGTTCAGGGGCAGAACGACAGATTTGTACCTTGTCAGCTCGGGGGTTTGAACTTGCAACCTTCCAGGTCCTAGTCCAACGCTCTAACAACTAGGCTACGCTGCCGCCGTTAAGAAACTTTGAAAAACATGTTTTCACTTTGTCATTATGGGATATTGTGTGAAGGAAAACAAAATGTCTGGAACACAATGTGGAATAAGTCAATACAATTACCTCGTACCCACATCAAGGAAACACCATCCACCTGGTGACCGTGTCAGCCAGTTACGATGGGATAAGGACATCCCAGCCGGCCCTCCCCTAGCTCAGTCAACGCTGTGCTAATCGTGCGTCACCCGGGTGCAGCAGGCACGGGTCTCGAACAGATACAGGACTATTAAATAATTGAATATAAATGTTGTTTGTATTTTTTGATCACAGAAACAATGGTTCAAGCCCAGTCAGAGGCAAGTTCAGAGAGGTGTTGCTAACACACCTGCTATATGAACACGGAGAACACGTTTTCATTTAGCGTTAACTTTCTCGAGTGTGTTTTTTTTTTCTGCAATTGATTTAATTGAGGCCACAGGGTCTCTGTTGTGGTGGAGTCTCCCAAGTCTGGAGCCATTCCACTCTGTCTATTCACAGACGGCTGCACAGGGGCACAACCTAGGGAGAGTAAGTTGAGCCAAACGGATAAATTGACCCACCCCTGTTTCTAGGAAACCATACACAAAATGATTCATTTGACCAAATATTTAGCAAGAGGTCCTCATTTAATGGAGTCTGTGAAGGAAGAACGGGTATGCAAATTAGGTTTAAAAAAAAGATTTTCACCAAGTCAAATTAATTAATTGCGTCTCATGATGCTTGTATCTAAACCAAAGTAGATCATTTTAAGATTGTTCTATACATCAGTTGGGAGTCTCTATAAGCTTCAATATTTGTTTTTAAATGTGACCTTTATTTAACTACGTAAGTCAGTTAAGAACAAATTCTTATTTACAATGACGGCCTACACCGGGCCAAACCTGAATGGCGCTGGGCCAATTGTGCGCTGCCCTATGGGACTCCCAAGCATGGCTGGTTGTGATACAGCCAGGATTCGAACCAGGATGTCTGTAGTGATACCTCCAGCACTCCTATGAAGTCCTAAACCTAGCATTAAAGTGAATATTTGTACTGTAGCTGAGTGGGCTAATATAGTCAAAATGTTTGCCTTGGGGTATGTTGAGCCAATGGCCATGGGGTTAGTTGGCCCAATGGTTGAGCAAATTCAAGCATTTTCTTCCCAGGCGTAACGCATAGAATCTGAGTTATAGATCTGTCATTCTCATTGACAGCAAGTCTAACACTTCCGGTTCCGGTTGGAGCGAGCGGTCGCATTCGCACTTCGCTCTGCAGGTTGTATAACTTTTTCATTACATTTCATTATAGTACAACGGTTGATTTGTCTAATCTTAGCAATTCTTCTTAGCTAGCTACATAGCCGTCCTTGTATCAGAGATAATTGCATAATTATCGTATTTCGTCGCCCTAACGTAGCCTTCACTGCTATTCGCCCAGGAGCTAGCAACGCTAGCTAACGCACACAGATTAGCATCACTGTAGTGCTATTCACTCAACTGTACGACTTGATTAGTTCAGTGTTAGCTAGCTACATAGCTGTCTTTGTTTCCAAGATAATTGTGTAGTTTAGTGTGTGTAGCCTTGGAGTGATTATCTTAATTCACTGAGGTTCGCTAGCCAGCTATTGTCGTTCTTTTAACTCAACGTAACGTAAACAACACTGCTAGCTATTAGTGTAGTGTCTACAACGCAGCTACTGCCAGCTAGCCTACTTTAGCAGTACTGTATCATTTTAATCATTTTAGTCAATAAGATTCTTGCTACGTAAGCCTAACTTTCTGAACATTCGAGACGTGTAGTCCGCTTGTCATTCCAATTTCCTTGCATTAGCGTAGCCTTTTCTGTAGCCTGTCAACTATGTGTCTGTCTATCCCTGTTCTCTCCTCTCTGCACAGACCATACAAACGCTCCACACCGCGTGGCCGCGACCACCCTAACCTGGTGGTCCCAGCGCGTACGACCCACGTGGAGTTCCAGGTCTCCGGTAGCCTCTGGAACTGCCAATCTGCGGCCAACAAGGCAGAGTTCATCTCAGCCTATGCCTCCCTCCAGTCCCTTGACTTCTTGGCACTGACGGAAACATGGATCACCACAGATAACACTGCTACTCCTACTGCTCTCTCCTCGTCCGCCCACGTGTTCTCGCACACCCCGAGAGCTTCTGGTCAGCGGGGTGGTGGCACCGGGATCCTCATCTCTCCCAAGTGGTCTTTCTCTCTTTCTCCCCTTACCCATCTGTCTATTGCCTCCTTTGAATTCCATGCTGTCACAGTTACCAGCCCTTTTCAAGCTTAACATCCTTATCATTTATCGCCCTCCAGGTTCCCTTGAGAGTTCATCAATGAGCTTGATGCCTTGATAAGCTCCTTTCCTGAGGACGGCTCACCTCTCACAGTTCTGGGCGACTTTAACCTCCCCACGCCTACCTTTGACTCATTCCTCTCTGCCTCCTTCTTTCCACTCCTCTCCTCTTTTGACCTCACCCTCTCACCTTCCCCCTACTCACAAGGCAGGCAATACGCTTGACCTCATCTTTACTAGATGCTGTTCTTCCACTAACCTCATTGCAACTCCTCCAAGTCTCCGACCACTACCTTGTATCCTTTTCCCTCTCGCTCTCATCCAACACTTCCCACACTGCCCCTACTCGGATGGTATCGCGCCGTCCCAACCTTCGCTCTCTCTCCCCGCTCTCTCTCCTCTTCCATCCTATCTTCTCTTCCCTCTGCTCAAACTTTCTCCAACCTATCTCCTGATTCTGCCTCCTCAACCCTCCTCTCCTCCCTTACTGCATCCTTTGACTCCCTATGTCCCCTATCCTCCAGGCCGGCTCGGTCCTCCCCTCCCGCTCCGTGGCTCGACGACTCATTGCGAGCTCACAGAACAGGGCTCCGGGCAGCCGAGCGGAAATGGAGGAAAACTCGCCTCCCTGCGGACCTGGCATCCTTTCACTCCCTCCTCTCTACATTTTCCTCCTCTGTCTCTGCTGCTAAAGCCACTTTCTACCATTCTAAGTTCCAAGCATCTGCCTCTAACCCTAGGAAGCTCTTTGCCACCTTCTCCTCCCTCCTGAATCCTCCCCCCCTCCCTCCTCCCTCTCTGCAGATGACTTCGTCAACCATTTTGAAAAGAAGGTCGATGACATCCGATCCTCGTTTGCTAAGTCAAACGACACCGCTGGTTCTGCTCACACTGCCCTACCCTATGCTCTGACCTCTTTCTCCCTCTCTCTCCAGATGAAATCTCGCGTCTTGTGACGGCCGGCCGCCCAACAACCTGCCCGCTTGACCCTATCCCCTCCTCTCTTCTCCAGACCATTTCCGGAGACCTTCTCCCTTACCTCACCTCGCTCATCAACTCATCCCTGACCGCTGGCTACGCCCCTCCCGTCTTCAAGAGAGCGAGAGTTGCACCCCTTCTGAAAAAACCTACACTCGATCCCTCCGATGTCAACAACTACAGACCAGTATCCCTTCTCTCTTTTCTCTCCAAAACTCTTGAGCGTGCCGTCCTTGGCCAGCTCTACCGCTATCTCTCTCAGAATGACCTTCTTGATCCAAACCAGTCAGGTTTCAAGACTAGTCATTCAACTGAGACTGCTCTTCTCTGTATCACGGAGGCGCTCCGCACTGCTAAAGCTAACTCTCTCTCCTCTGCTCTCATCCTTCTAGACCTATCGGCTGCCTTCGACACTGTGAACCATCAGATCCTCCTCTCCACCCTCTCCGAGTTGGGCATCTCCGGCGCGGCCCACGCTTGGATTGCGTCCTACCTGACAGGTCGCTCCTACCAGGTGGCGTGGCGAGAATCTGTCTCCTCACCACGCGCTCTCACCACTGGTGTCCCCAGGCTCTGTTCTAGGCCTCTCTTATTCTCGCTATACACCAAGTCACTTGGCTCTGTCATAACCTCACATGGTCTCTCCTATCATTGCTATGCAGACGACACACAATTAATCTTCTCCTTTCCCCCTTCTGATGACCAGGTGGCGAATCGCATCTCTGCATGTCTGGCAGACATATCAGTGTGGATGACGGATCACCACCTCAAGCTGAACCTCAGCAAGACGGAGCTCCTCTTCCTCCCGAAGGACTGCCCGTTCCATGATCTCGCCATCACGGTTGACAACTCCATTGTGTCCTCCTCCCAGAGCGCTAAGAACCTTGGCGTGATCCTGGACAACACACTGACGTTCTCAACTAACATCAAGGCGGTGTCCCGTTCCTGTAGGTTCATGCTCTACAACATCCGCAGAGTACGACCCTGCCTCACACAGGAAGCGGCGCAGGTCCTAATCCAGGCACTTGTCATCTCCCGTCTTGATTACTGCAACTCGCTGTTGGCTGGGCTCCCTGCCTGTGCCATTAAACCCCTACAACTCATCCAGAACGCCGCAGCCCGTCTGGTGTTCAACCTTCCCAAGTTCTCTCACGTCACCCCGCTCCTCCGCTCTCTCCACTGGCTTCCAGTTGAAGCTCGCATCCGCTACAAGACCATGGTGCTCGCCACGGAGCTGTGAGGGGAACGGCACCTCAGTACCTCCAGGCTCTGATCAGGCCCTACACCCAAACAAGGGCACTGCGTTCATCCACCTCTGGCCTGCTCGCCTCCCTACCACTGAGGAAGTACAGTTCCCGCTCAGCCCAGTCAAAACTGTTCGCTGCTCTGGCCCCCAATGGTGGAACAAACTCCCTCACGACGCCAGGACAGCGGAGTCAATCACCACCTTCCGGAGACACCTGAAACCCCACCTCTTCAAGGAATACCTAGGATAGGGTAAGTAAGGGTAGGTAATCCTTCTCCCCCAACAAGATTTAGATGCAAGTGGCTGTTCCACTGGTTGTCATAAGGTGTATGCACCAATTTGTAAGTCGCTCTGGATAAGAGCGTCTGCTAAATGACTTAAATGTAAATGTAAATGTAACAAGCTGTATATCTGTTCTAGGTGCGCTATTTCTATGCTTGCCGTTCTGAAAATTTCGTTTTTGCGTCTTTTTTACACCATCTTCAAACATCTGGAAATAAAATATTAGGTGTTTATTGAAAAGATAACACTTTAGTTTACGATAAGGTTCCATTTGTAAAAGGTTTATAAAGGCATTATAATTACGTTATGAATGATTAAATTATTTTATGTTAAACCATTAATGAACGGTTAAATCGCATTGGTCCAAAATAGTGTAATAACTGGTCAGTGTTTTTACAGCGGTTTAGATGGTACAATGACTGACTGTCTATTCTCTACATTGCTTGTTTTGTCACATAAACTGAAATTAGCCGAACAATTATAATTTTAGCAACCAGGAATTTGCTGAGCGATTTCTGCGTATTGCACCTTTAAAAGATGCAACAACAAAAACGAAAATGAAGACAAAAAAAGTGATTGTGTTTGTTTGAGAAATAAGGATAGACATGGTTTTAAAAAGGTCGTGGTTTAATTCAGTACAGAAATGTGTAGGTGGCTTAATTTACCAGGCTAAGTTGTGTAAATAAAATTAAAAACTGTTATATGAACATGAGTTTTGATTATTTTCAGGGAAACACATCCTAAAGTATATGTAGATATCTTTGTTAGAAAGAATACTATATTTCCCTTGACCCCATTCTCCCCACTGTTAAGAGTTAGAAAAGTAGAATCCACAAGGTGCAATATCCCAATTTTGGTAGTGCAGCAGTAGTTTTGTTAAGTCAGTCACTCAGTAGGCCCATGTCAGCTAAAAATGTTTAGATTGCTAATTAAGGTAATCTAGCCAGCACCAAATGACTGACCCGGCATACAGGGCATGTGGTCAGGGGCCCTAACCTCCAGGGGGGCCCCCGTTGATTATGTTAGGCCCTCTCACTCAGATATCATTTGAATATGGCATAAGTCATGGCAATTTTTATTTTTATTTTTTTTAGAATTGACAGAAATATGTTTTAAAACTGCAACAATAAAAATAAAAGTTTTAAATTAAATTGGTTTTAATAGATGTTCTCCGCTCCATGAAAAAATTATTGTAGAAAAAAGGGCTTTAAAACCGCAACATTTTCTCATTAGTTCATTCATGAGTCCAATCAGTTAGTTGGTTTACCTTTCTTTGCTCTGTCATGTCTGTGTAGTTGGTCCCGAGGGTCTTTAGCATTAGTGGATTATATTAGGCTGACATTTATAACTGTAGTCTGTGTAGTTGGTCCCGAGGGTCTTTAGCATTAGTGGATTATATTAGGCTGACATTTATAACTGTAGTCTGTGTAGTTGGTCCCGAGGGTCGCTCGCATTAGTGGATTATATTAGGCTGACATTTATAACTGTAGTCTGTGTAGTTGGTCCCGAGGGTCTTTAGCATTAGTGGATTATATTAGGCTGACATTTATAACTGTAGTCTGTCTAGTTGGTCCCGAGGGTCTTTAGCATTAGTGGATTATATTAGGCTGACATTTATAACTGTAGTCTGTGTAGTTGGTCCCGAGGGTCTTTAGCATTAGTGGATTATATTAGGCTGACATTTATAACTGTAGTCTGTGTAGTTGGTCCCGAGGGTCTTTAGCATTAGTGGATTATATTAGGCTGACATTTATAACTGTAGTCTGTGTAGTTGGTCGCGAGGGTCGCTCGCATTAGTGGATTATATTAGGCTGACATTTATAACTGTAGTCTGTGTAGTTGGTCCCGAGGGTCTTTAGCATTAGTGGATTATAATAGGCTGACATTTATAACTGTAGTCTGTGTAGTTGGTCCCGAGGGTCTTTAGCATTAGTGGATTATATTAGGCTGACATTTATAACTGTAGTCTGTGTAGTTGGTCCCGAGGGTCGCTCGCATTAGTGGATTATATTAGGCTGACATTTATAACTGTAGTCTGTGTAGTTGGTCCCGAGGGTCTTTAGCATTAGTGGATTATATTAGGCTGACATTTATAACTGTAGTCTGTGTAGTTGGTCCCGAGGGTCTTTAGCATTAGTGGATTATATTAGGCTGACATTTATAACTGTAGTCTGTGTAGTTGGTCCCGAGGGTCTTTAGCATTAGTGGATTATATTAGGCTGACATGTATAACTGTAGTCTGTGTAGTTGGTCCCGAGGGTCGCTCGCATTAGTGGATTATATTAGGCTGACATTTATAACTGTAGTCTGTGTAGTTGGTCCCGAGGGTCTTTAGCATTAGTGGATTATATTAGGCTGACATTTATAACTGTAGTCTGTGTAGTTGGTCCCGAGGGTCTTTATCATTAGTGGATTATATTAGGCTGACATTTATAACTGTAGTCTGTCTAGTTGGTCCCGAGGGTCTTTAGCATTAGTGGATTATATTAGGCTGACATTTATAACTGTAGTCTGTGTAGTTGGTCCCGAGGGTCTTTATCATTAGTGGATTATATTAGGCTGACATTTATAACTGTAGTCTGTCTAGTTGGTCCCGAGGGTCTTTAGCATTAGTGGATTATATTAGGCTGACATTTATAACTGTAGTCTGTGTAGTTGGTCCCGAGGGTCTTTATCATTAGTGGATTATATTAGGCTGACATTTATAACTGTAGTCTGTCTAGTTGGTCCCGAGGGTCTTTAGCATTAGTGGATTATATTAGGCTGACATTTATAACTGTAGTCTGTGTAGTTGGTCCCGAGGGTCTTTAGCATTAGTGGATTATATTAGGCTGACATTTATAACTGTAGTCTGTGTAGTTGGTCCCGAGGGTCTTTATCATTAGTGGATTATATTAGGCTGACATTTATAACTGTAGTCTGTCTAGTTGGTCCCGAGGGTCTTTAGCATTAGTGGATTATATTAGGCTGACATTTATAACTGTAGTCTGTGTAATTGGTCCCGAGGGTCTTTAGCATTAGTGGATTATATTAGGCTGACATTTATAACTGTAGTCTGTGTAGTTGGTCCCGAGGGTCTTTAGCATTAGTGGATTATATTAGGCTGACATTTATAACTGTAGTCTGTGTAGTTGGTCCCGAGGGTCTTTATCATTAGTGGATTATATTAGGCTGACATTTATAACTGTAGTCTGTGTAGTTGGTCCCGAGGGTCTTTAGCATTAGTGGATTATATTAGGCTGACATTTATAACTGTAGTCTGTCTAGTTGGTCCCGAGGGTCTTTATCATTAGTGGATTATATTAGGCTGACATTTATAACTGTAGTCTCTGTAGTTGGTCCCGAGGGTCTTTAGCATTAGTGGATTATATTAGGCTGACATTTATAACTGTAGTCTGTGTAGTTGGTCCCGAGGGTCTTTAGCATTAGTGGATTATATTATGCTGACGTTTATAACTGTAGTCTGTCTAGTTGACAGACACTTTAAACACTTTAATGACTCAACACTTTAATGACTCTAAACACTTTAATGACTCAACACTTTAATGACTCCCTTGTAAACACTTTAATGACTCTAAACACTTTAATGACTCCCTTGTAAAAACTCTCTTTCTGTTCCAAGTCAGAAAGTTAATCAACTTGGCACACCTGATATTGCATCAATCATAATGGCCATGTTGAAACGAATACCCTCAGGCAAAACGAACCTTTACCTTAACGCACTCTAAACTTTACCTTAATGAACTCCGACCTTTACCTTAACAAACTCCAACCTTTAACTTAACATACCTTAAGGGAAGATTTCGGCAGTACCTGTATGGTTAGTGAGAAAGTCCATATTGCAAATGTACGGTCCCTTACTAGACGTCCGAAATCGTTTGTAAAATTCGCGGACGGCGTCGGGCCGAGCGGCAGGGCCGGACCTACCAGGAAGTCATCAAATGAACGTTGTCGGACATTCGGTTTCCGTTTTACAAAAATAATAAGATTTATGTCATTTTTCCCATGTCCCGGAAATTCCCACAAGAGGGCATAAGCAATCATATGGCTATTGCTACAAAACATCACGATTCACGACGGGGCCTTATCTCGAAAACTGAAAATATTTAGAAGCCGAAACTCGGTGAGCGTAGGGCGGCATAATGGGCAGTTGGCCCCGAACAAGATGGCGTCTAGGCCTCAACGGTTTTTGAGTTATGGCCATTTATCTGGGATTAAAGGTCCAAAATGAAAATAGAGAAATTATTTTTCCACTTCACGTCAAAGTCAAGGAGCCTCCGGTGTCAATAAAAAAGAACCAGCCATTTATCTATCGTCATTTAAGAGAAATCGTACAACGACACCTTGGTGATGTTCACGGATAGGTGTTTTTTTTTTCAACGGTTACAGATCCAGTTGCAGGTTGTTCTTACGAATCTTTTTAAAGTGTGCTGCGGAGCTCTGCGAGATTTCTGTGATTTTCTATGATTTTCTGAAATAACACACACTCACTAAACCCTCCGTAAATAACTCAGTTCTTAACGTAAAGACTTAAAACTCAGGATTCTGTAAAGGCATACCCCAATCATGATATGAGTTTATTTATAGCTTCCTGTGCCAACCGGAAGTGCCTTTAATGGTGTCACAGTGGCAGTTTCCATGGGTTAAAAAGGTCAGATCTTTTCAAAACTTCATATGTGTGACTAGGTAACCCTCATGAACTGTAAATCAGTCATTTCTCCCAACAGATGTCAAAGAAAATCTCTCACACGCACACACAGCAAGGATGGAGTGAAAAGTGCGGTTCTCAAAGACACAGAGAGCAGGCAATGGCATAAACATAATAATCTCTAGGCCGTGCCGAGTTCAACGAGATATCCCGCTTGACCGTAGCTCGCTCGGTCTAAGCGCAGCGACCATTTGAAAATTAGGCCCAAAATGAAGCCTGCCCCACAACGTAATTTGCTTTTGGGTGACAGTGAGAGAACCGTTAGGGTGAGAAGCACAATTCGACCTCAGGTACGTTCCTAAGGTCCTTCCGATCCGTGCAAGCCTAACCTTGACCGTGTGGCATTAACCCTTAATAGTTAAAAGAAGGTGTTTACTTCAAAGAGTTTGCATTGACTTCTCTCCCCATAGGAATACATTGCCTTTACCCCTAAATTCAACCTGAAGTCTATATGGGTTATGAATGCCGTATGAACCTGTCTTTGGTAACAGTCCATCAGGCCAGTATGAGGTCTACCTGTGTTGATTCTAAGCTTCCTGGACCAACCGGAAGTGGTTAAAATCACCCTAAAAGTGTTTTTCCATTACCTGCCTGCAGTTTGATAGACATAGTGCATTCAACCCTGTGTAAATCAGTCAATTCTTAACGTAAGGACTTAAAACTCAGGATTCTGTAAAAGCATAGCCCAGTGAGGATATATGTTGACTTATAGCTTCCTGTGACAACCGGAAGTGCCTTAATTGGTGTCTCAGGGGGTGTTTCGAGGGGTTAAAAAAGTCAGATCTGTCCAAAACTTCATATGTGTGATTAGGCAACCCCCATGAACTGTAAATCAGTCATTTTTCCCATAAAATTTCAAAGGAAAACTAAATCACACAGACACACAACTTGGAAGGAGGGACGTATTGGGGTTTGTAGAGACAGACAGTGCCTCCAATAGTTAGCTTTGTTCGAGCTAAAAAGAACCGTCAGACCTAGAGTTCGAAACTTTAGAAACCTGTTCTAGACCTCGGGTCGATAGTGCGTGGTGAGTTAGGTGGCTCTAGAAGGTTCTCGGACCGAGAAATAGCCTCGTACATTTGCAATGACTTCAATTCATTTTGACCATTACGAAAATGGCGACATTTAGAAAAGTCTCAGAGACACAAGACTAGGTGCATTGAAACCGGCTCGGCCCATAGAGACGGACCCCAACGTTTCGGTCCGATAGCTCATTCAAGGACCCCATAGCAAGGCATGGAAAAAAGTGGATTTTCAGCACCAATTAGGGTTTTACTCGGGCACCGAAGGACCTATCGAGCCGAAACTCGGGATTCGGGGTCGCCTCACATAGGCCTTCACATAATGTCCGACCTGGACCCGCAGCTAGAACGTAACTATGTGTTTTACGTTTTTATTATGTTTTAAACTAAAGGCGCTGTGAATTATGGGCCTGCTCTGACATATATGATAGTTGGCTTCTAAATGAGTTGGAAAAAGTGGGTTTGGTGTCAATTGGTATCAGTTTGGTGTCAAAATGACATCTAATTGACTGATGGACACTGACTTGCTAGTTGACTTTTGTACATTAGCAATATGTTTAAACGGAGAGGGACCATCACCAAAATGGCATTCTGAAATCAACACAAAAAATGGCATCACCATAGTCTCCAGGCTGTGCAGAGTTCAACGAGACGCCCCGCTTGACCGTAGCTCGCTCTGAGTGCAGTGACCTTGAAAAAGCAGAACCAAAATGAAGCCTGGCCCTCAATGTCATTTGCTTTTGGGTGACAGTGAGAGAACCGTTAGGGTGAGAAGCACAATTCGACCTCGGGTACGTTCCTAAGGTCCTCCCGATCCGTGCAAGCCTAACCTTGACCCTGTGGCATTAACCCTTAATAGTTAAAAGAAGGTGTTTACATCAAAGAGTTTGCATTGACTTCTCTCCCCATAGGAATACATTGCCTGCACCTCTAAATTCAACCTGAAGCCTATGTGGGTTATGAATGCCTTATGAACCTGTCTTCTATGACAGTCCATCAGACCACTATGAGGTCTACCTGTGTCGATTCTAAGCTTCCTGGAGCAACCGGAAGTGGTTAGATTGACCCAAAAGGAGTTTTGATGTACATAACCTTCAAAGGTGAAAATGACTGCATTCAACACTGTGTAGATCATAGATCAGTCAATTCTTAACTTAAAGACTTAAAACTCAGGATTCTGTAAGTGTTTATGTCAATCAAGACATGTGTTTACTTATAGCTTCCTGTGCCAACCGGAAGTGCCTTTAATTGGGTCACACTGTCTGTTTTGAAGGGTTAGAAAAGTCACATCTCTCCAAAACTTCATATGTGTGACCAGGTAACCCTCCTAAACTGTAAATCAGTCATTTCTCCCAGCAGATGTCAAAGAAAAGCTCTCACACGCACACACAGCAAGGATGGAGTGAAAAAGTGTGGTTCTTAAAGACACAGAGAGCAGGCAATGGCATAAACATAATCTCTAGGCCGTGCCGAGTTCAACGAGATATCCCGCTTGACCGTAGCTCGCTCGGTCTGAGCGCAGCGACCATTAGAAAAGTAGGCCCAAAATGAAGCCTGCCCCACAACGTCATTTGCTTTTGGGTGACAGTGAGAGAACCGTTAGGGTGAGAAGCACAATTCGACCTCAGGTACGTTCCTAAGGTCCTTCCGATCCGTGCAAGCCTAACGTTGACCGTGTGGCATTAACCCTTAATAGTTAAAAGAAGGTGTTTACTTCAAAGAGTTTGCATTGACTTCTCTCCCCATAGGAATACATTGCCTTTACCCCTAAATTCAACCTGAAGTCTATATGGGTTATGAATGCCGTATGAACCTGTCTTTGATGACAGTCCATCAGGACAGTATGGGGTCTACCTGTGTTGATTCTAAGCTTCCTGGACCAACCGGAAGTGGTTAAAATCACCCTAAAAGTGTTTTTCCATTACCTGCCTGCAGTTTGATAGACATAGTGCATTCAACCCTGTGTAAATCAGTCAATTCTTAACGTAAGGACTTAAAACTCAGGATTCTGTAAAAGCATAGCCCAGTGAGGATATGTGTTGACTTATAGCTTCCTGTGCCAACCGGAAGTGCCTTAATTGGTGTCTCAGGGGCTGTTTCGAGGGGTTAAAAAAGTCAGATCTGTCCAAAACTTCATATGTGTGATTAGGCAACCCCCATGAACTGTAAATCAGTCATTTTTCCCATAAAATTTCAAAGGAAA
This sequence comes from Oncorhynchus keta, assembly GCF_023373465.1. NCBI lineage: Eukaryota > Metazoa > Chordata > Actinopteri > Salmoniformes > Salmonidae > Oncorhynchus > Oncorhynchus keta. The sequence goes on along the minus strand of NC_068423.1, from coordinate 31,710,102 downwards.
ACTAAATCACACAGACACACAACTTGGAAGGAGGGACGTATTGGGGTTTGTAGAGACAGACAGTGCCTCCAATAGTTAGCTTTGTTCGAGCTAAAAAGAACCGTCAGACCTAGAGTTCCGAAACTTTAGAATCCTGTTCTAGACCTCAGGTCGATAGTGCGTGGTGAGTTACGTGGCTCTAGACGGTTCTCGGACCGAGAAACAGCTTCGTACATTTGCAATGACTTCAATTCATTTTGACCATTACGAAAATGGCGACATTTAGAAATGTCTCAGAGACACAAGACTAGGTGCATTGCGACCGTCTCGGCCCATATAGACAGACCCCAACGTTTCTGTCCGATAGCTCATTCAAGGACCCCGTAGCAAGTCATGGAAAAAGTGGATTTTCAGCACCAATTAGGGTTTTGCTCGGACACCAAATGACCGATCGAGCCGAAACTTAGGATTCGGGGTCGCCTCAGCTAGGCCTACACGTAACATAAGAAATGGACCCGCAGCTAGAACGTAACTACATGTTTTATGTTTTTTAATGGTTTGAACCAAAGGCGTTGTGAATTTTGGGCCAGCTCTGAAGTGTGTGATAGTTGGCTACTAAACAGGTTGGAAAAAGTGGGTTTAGTGTCAATTTGTATCAGTTTGGTGTCAGAATGACATCTAATTGACTGGTGGACACTGACTTGCTAGTTGACTTTTGTACATTAGCAATATGTTTAAACGGTGAGGTACCATCACCAAAAGTGACATTCTGAAATCAACCCTAACGAGCCATTGAGATGAACCAGAATCACTGCCCAGCCATGCCGAGTTCATCGGGCCAGTCAATTTCACATTCCTGCAGGATTTTTATAGCATGACAAATTCGTGATGGTACCTGCCCATTGAACCATATTGCAAATGCACAGTGACTTTGCAAAAGTGAGAAAACATAAACAAATGGACATGATGAAATCAACACAACGAGTGATGGAAATGTACAACTATCACTGTTCGGCCATCCTGTGTTCATCAGACCAGTCAATTTTGCATTTTTGAGCAAGGTCAAATTTCATATGGTAAATGCACATTGAAACATATTGCAAATGCACGTGCACTTACAATATGATTCTATAGTGAAAAAAATCACCTAATGGACATGATGAAATCAACACAACGAGTGATGGAAAGGAACAACTATCACTGCCCGGCCATCCTGTGTTCCCATAGCGGGCATTAATATCAGAATGACCGGTAAATGCATTCACAAGCATATTTTCATTTTTGGGTTACCAGGTGCCTATTTTCAATCACCAGTTGCACAACAATGCGTATCCATCAGAATATTTTAAACAGTCCATAAAGCACTCCGGACTGCCCCCATAGATAGAGGGCCGTAGTAGGGTACTCCCATAGCGGGCATGGATAATAGGAGTCCCGGTAAATGCATTTACAACCATATTTTAATTTTTGGGTTACCAGTTGCACAACAATGCACGTGCATTTGCAATATGATTCTATAGTGAAAAAACATCACCTAATGGACATGATGAAATCAACACAACGAGTGATGGAAAGGAACAACTATCACTGCCAGGCCATCCTGTGTTCATCAGGCCAGTCAATTTCGCATTCCTGCAGGATTTTTATAGCATGACAAATTCGTGATGGTACATGCCCATTGAACCATATTGCAAATGCACAGTGACTTTGCAAAAGTGAGAAAACATAAACAAATGGACATGATGAAATCAACACAACGAGTGATGGAAAGGTACAACTCTCACTGCTCGGCCATCCTGTGTTCATCAGACCAGTCAATTTTGCATTTTTGAGCATGTCAAATTTCATATGGTAAATGCACATTGAAACATATTGCAAATGCACGTGCACTTACAATATGATTCTATAGTGAAAAAACATCACCTAATGGACATGATGAAATCAACACAACGAGTGATGGAAATGTACAACTATCACTGCTCGGCCATCCTGTGTTCATCAGACCAGTCAATTTTGCATTTTTGAGCAAGGTCAAATTTCATATGGTAAATGCACATTGAAACATATTGCAAATGCACGTGCACTTACAATATGATTCTATAGTGAAACAACATCACCTAACGGAGATGTTGAAATCAACACAACGAGTGATGGAAATGTACAACTATCACTGCTCGGCCATCCTGTGTTCATCAGACCAGTCAATTTTGCATTTTTGAGCAAGGTCAAATTTCATATGGTAAATGCACATTGAAACATATTGCAAATGCACGTGCATTTGCAATATGTTTCAATGTGCATTTACCATATGAAATTTGACATGCTCAAAAATCATGCAGAAATGAAAAATTGACTGGCCAGATGAACACAGGATGGCCTGACAGTGATAGTTGCTCCTTTTTCCATCCCGAGTTCATCTGGCCAGTCAATTTTGCATTTCTGCAGGATTTTGAGCATGTCAAATTTCATATAGTAATTGTCCATTGAACCATATTGCAAATGCACGTGCACTTGCAATATGATTATATAGTGAAAAACATCACAAAATGGACATGATGAAGTCAACACAACGAGTGATGGAAATGTACAACTATCACTGCCCGGCCATCCCGAGTTCATCAGGCCAGTCAATTTTGCATTTCTGCAGGATTTTTGAGCATGTCAAATTTCTTATGTCATTTGGCCCACAAAAAAATTCCTTATTCACAATTTAAAAAAATATATAAAAAAATATGATAATAAAATTGGACAAAAGTATATTCATACAGTTCTTAAACGGTCCAGAAAGCACTTTTTTACAAAATTTTGACATTTTTGACTTTTGACTTTTGACTTCCTATGAAATCATATTGGAATTGGACAAAACATATTCCTTATGCGCATGTAAAAAAAAAAAAAAAAATTATGATAATAAAATTGGACAAAAGTATATTCATACAGTTCTTAAACGGTCCAGAAAGCACTTTTTTACAAAATTTTGACATTTTTGACTTTTGACTTTTGACTTCCTATGAAATCATATTGGAATTGGACAAAACATATTCCTTATGCGCATGTAAAAAAAAAAAAAAAAATTATGATAATAAAATTGGACAAAAGTATATTCATACAGTTCTTAAACGGTCCAGAAAGCACTTTTTTACAAAATTTTGACATTTTTGACTTTTGACTTTTGACTTCCTATGAAATCATATTGGAATTGGACAAAACATATTCCTTATGCGCATGTAAAAAAAAAAAAAAAAAAAAAAATTATGATAATAAAATTGGACAAAAGTATATTCATACAGTTCTTACACATGTGTAATTGACAAAAAAATCGAAAGAATTTCGAAAAACGGTCCAGAAAGCACTTTTTTAAGGGGTGATAAGTTTTTGAAAAAAATTTCATTTTTTCAAAATTTTACTTTTGGACATTGACTTGGGTTACATATCCAATATGAAAAACCCCGGTGGAGCGCATTTGCCCCCTGTTGAATTTTTAAAGTGTTACAACTGGCAATTGCCATATGGCATTTGCAATACACTTTGCATGAATCAACGCCGAATTGGGTGGTATTGGCCAATGTGTATATGGTTTGTCCGATGCCAATGACTTGCCATTCATTTTTGTCCAATACAGGGGGGACTTCCCTTACAAACTCTAACCTTTAACTTAACGAACTCTAACCTTTAACTTAACGAACTCTAACATTTACCTTAATGAACTCTTAACCTTTACCTTAACGAACTCTGACCTTTACCTTAACGAACTCTGACCTTTACCTTAACGAACTCTGACCTTTACCTTTACTCTAACCTTTAGCATTTTCTTGGGTATATAATATTTATGCTGATGTAACTTTCTCACTCATCATTATTCACGATTCATTCAGGATTATCCATAATCATGGTAGCATCCATATTAACATAGATCTTAGGCTTGTGTGCGGCTGCTCAGCCATGGAAACCCATTTCATGAAGCTCCCGACAAAACAGTTGTTGTGCTTCGTTGCTTCCAGAGGCAGTTTGACACTCGGAAGTGAGTGTTGCAACACAAATTGCACACCATTTTTACGTGTAATGTGCTTCAGCACACAGAGTCCCATTCTGTGAGTCTGTGTGGCCTACCACTTCACGACTGAGCCGTTGTTGCTCCTAGATGTTTCCACGTCACAATAACTGCACTTACAGTTGACCCGGAGCAGCTCTAGCAGGGCAGAAATTCGACAAACTGACTTGTTGGAAAGGTGGCATCCTATGACGGTGCCACGTTGAAAGTTACTTAGCTCTTTAGTACGGGCCATTCTATTGCCAATGTTTGTCTATGGAGATTGCATGTCTGTGTGCTCGATTTAATACATCTGGCAGCAACGGGTGTGGCTGAAATAACCAAATCAACTAATTTGAAGGAGTGTCCACATACTTTTGGCCATGCAGTGTATGTATATACAGTTAGGGATAAAGTGACTGAACTCTCATGCATGGTTCAGTGTTGTTTCGAAACGAGCAAAGAAGGTACAGTAGTTAGTACCCCTGGTAGGCTCGCATCACTGGGCAGCTCACGGCTGGGTTTCCCTATGTAATCCATGATAGTTTGCAAGCCAGTGTAGTAGGATTCGATCAAGGTCCTGTATTGATGCTTTGCCTGTTTGATGGTACGTCGGAGGGCGTAGCAGGATTTCATATAACTGTCCGGAATAGTGTCCCGCTTCCTGAAAGCGGCAGCTCTAGCCTTTAGCTCGGTGTGGATGTTGCCTGTAACCCATGGCTTCTGGTTGGGATATGTACGTACGACACAGGAGGTTGGTAGCACCTTAACTGGGGAGGACGAGCTTGTGGTTAGTGGCTAGAGGCGGAAATTAGAGGAAATATATATAGTATCAAATACATCATTCAGACACAGTTTTCAAATACATCATATAGTTTTCATGTGTTTGATGCCATTCCCTCAGCAGCCCCTTGTGACGTGTCATCGATGCACTTATTAATGAAGTCGATGACTAATGTGGTAAACTCCTCTATTCCATCTGATGAATCCCGGGAACATATTCCAGTCTGTACTAGCCAAACAGTCCTGTAGCTTAGCATCCGCTACATATTTAGCAAGTCACTGATACTTCCTGTTTGAGTTGTTGCTTGTAAGCAGGAATCAGGAGGATAGAGGTATGGTAACATTTTTCCAAATGGAGGGTCATCTATAATTTTCTATGTGTCAGCGGTCATGAGGTCACAAAAACAAACAGCCCAAAATAAACTTTATGTCAAACTTCAGGCCTCACCTCTAACTGACTGACTGACATGGGGAAAAGAGAATCGTTTGAGTGAGATTGATTTGACGAGGATCTGCTCTTCAACGCAGAAGGGTTTTTAAGACGTTGACGTTCTGTAACAGACTCCGTCCGACCTGAACGACAGCAGCTGACCCCCGTCACTCTTTATTGACGTATGGCACTTGGAGAGAGAGAGTCCGTGAGATCAAGCTGCTTATCATAACTGACGTCATCATCAGTGCTGTTGACCTCTCCCTGAAGAGGACATGCACAAACATGAAGACACCGGTACATAATACATATCCTACAGGGACATGAAGGAGGGCTGAGGACTACACAGGGACAGGTAGGAGGGCTGAGGACTACACAGGCACATGTAGGAGGGCTGAGGACTACACAGGGACAGGTAGGAGGGCTGAGGACTACACAGGGACATGTAGGAGGGCTGAGGACTAGACAGGGACAGGTAGGAGGGCTGAGGACTACACAGGGACAGGTAGGAGGGCTGAGGACTACACAGGCACATGTAGGAGGGCTGAGGACTACACAGGGACAGGTAGGAGGGCTGAGGACTACACAGGGACAGGTAGGAGGGCTGAGGACTACACAGGGACAGGTAGGAGGGCTGAGGACTACACAGGGACAGGTAGGAGGGCTGAGGACTACACAGGGACAGGTAGGAGGGCTGAGGACTACACAGGGACAGGTAGGAGGGCTGAGGACTACACAGGGACAGGTAGGAGGGCTGAGGACTACACAGGGACAGGTAGGAGGGCTGATGACTACACAGGCACATGTAGGAGGGCTGAGGACTACACAGGGACAGGTAGGAGGGCTGAGGACTACACAGGGACAGGTAGGAGGGCTGAGGACTACACAGGGACAGGTAGGAGGGCTGAGGACTACACAGGGACAGGTAGGAGGGCTGAGGACTACACAGGGACAGGTAGGAGGGCTGAGGACTACACAGGGACAGGTAGGAGGGCTGAGGACTACACAGGGACAGGTAGGAGGGCTGAGGACTACACAGGGACAGGTAGGAGGGCTGAGGACTACACAGGGACATGTAGGAGGGCTGAGGACTACACAGGGACAGGTAGGAGGGCTGAGGACTACACAGGGACAGGTAGGAGGGCTGAGGACTACACAGGGACAGGTAGGAGGGCTGAGGGATACACAGGGACAGGTAGGAGGGCTGAGGACTACACAGGGACATGTAGGAGGGCTGAGGACTACACAGGGACAGGTAGGAGGGCTGAGGGATACACAGGGACATGTAGGAGAGCTGAGGACTACACAGGGACAGGTAGGAGGGCTGAGGACTACACAGGGACAGGTAGGAGGGCTGAGGACTACACAGGGACAGGTAGGAGGGCTGAGGACTACACAGGGACAGGTAGGAGGGCTGAGGACTACACAGGGACAGGTAGGAGGGCTGAGGACTACACAGGGACAGGTAGGAGGGCTGAGGACTACACAGGGACATGTAGGAGGGCTGAGGACTACACAGGGACATGTAGGAGGGCTGAGGACTACACAGGGACAGGTAGGAGGGCTGAGGACTACACAGGGACATGTAGGAGGGCTGAGGACTACACAGGGACAGGTAGGAGGGCTGAGGACTACACAGGGACAGGTAGGAGGGCTGAGGACTACACAGGGACAGGTAGGAGGGCTGAGGACTACACAGGGACAGGTAGGAGGGCTGAGGACTACACAGGGACAGGTAGGAGGGCTGAGGACTACACAGGGACATGTAGGAGGGCTGAGGACTACACAGGGACAGGTAGGAGGGCTGAGGACTACACAGGGACAGGTAGGAGGGCTGAGGACTACACAGGGACAGGTAGGAGGGCTGAGGGATACACAGGGACAGGTAGGAGGGCTGAGGGATTCACAGGGACAGGTAGGAGGGCTGAGGACTACACAGGGACAAGTAGAAGGACTACACAGGGACAGGTAGAAGGGTTGAGGACTACACAGGGACATGTAGAAGGACTACACAGGGACAGGTAGGAGGATTGAGGACTACACAGAGGCAAGGTAGGAGGGCTGAGGACTACACAGGGACAGGTAGGAGGGCTGAGGACTACACAGGGACAGGTAGGAGGGCTGAGGACTACACAGGGACAGGTAGAAGGACTACACAGGGATAGGTAGGAGGGCTGAGGACTACACAGGGACAGGTAGGAGGGCTGAGGACTACACAGGGACAGATAGGAGGGTTGAGGACTACACAGGGACATGTAGAAGGACTACACAGGGAGAGGTAGGAGGGTTGAGGACTACACAGGGACAGGTAGAAGGACTACACAGGGACATGTAGGAGGGCTGAGGACTACACAGGGACAGGTAGGAGGGTTGAGGACTACACAGGGACAGGTAGGAGGGCTGAGGACTACACAGGGACAGGTAGGAGGGTTGAGGACTACACAGGGACCGGTAGAAGGACTACACAGGGACAGGTATAAGGACTACACAGGGACCGGTAGAAGGACTACACAGGGACCGGTAGAAGGACTACACAGGGACAGGTATAAGGACTACACAGGGACCGGTAGAAGGACTACACAGGGACAGGTAGAAGGGTTGAGGACTACACAGGGACATGTAGAAGGACTACACAGGGACAGGTAGAAGGACTACACAGGGACAGGTAGAAGAACTACACAGGGACCGATTGGAGGGTTGAGGACTACACAGGGACCGGTAGAAGGACTACACAGGGACAGGTATAAGGAGTACACAGGGACCGGTAGAAGGACTACACAGGGACAGGTATAAGGACTACACAGGGACAGGTAGAAGGACTACACAGGGACCGGTAGAAGGACTACACAGGGACAGGTAGAAGGACTACACAGGGACAGGTAGGAGGGCTGAGGACTACACAGGGACATGTAGAAGGACTACACAGGGACAGGTAGGAGGGTTGAGGACTACACAGGGACAGGTAGGAGGGCTGAGGACTACACAGGGACATGTAGAAGGACTACACAGGGACAGGTAGGAGGGTTGAGGACTACACAGGGACAGGTAGAAGGACTACACAGGGACAGAGGAGGAGGGTTGAGGACTACACAGGGACAGGTAGAAGGACTACACAGGGACAGGTAGGAGGTTTGAGGACTACACAGGGACAGGTAGAAGGACTACACAGGGACAGGTAGGAGGGTTGAGGACTACACAGGGACAGGTAGAAGGACTACACAGGGACAGGTAGAAGGACTACACAGGGACCGGTAGAAGGACTACACAGGGACAGGTAGAAGGACTACACAGGGACAGGTAGAAGGACTACACAGGGACATGTAGGAGGGCTGAGGACTACACAGGGACAGGTAGGAGGGTTGAGGACTACACAGGAACAGGTAGGAGGGCTGAGGACTACACAGGGACAGGTAGGACTACACAGGGACATGTAGGAGGGCTGAGGACTACACAGGGACAGGTAGGAGGCTGGGTTGGGGATGTGGCACTGTACACATATGTGATTCATGACGACCTGATACACACACACACACACACACACACACACACACACACACACACTCCCCAAAACCGAACCCACCCCACTTGTGATTTATACTCACACCTGCACACCTCATCCAGCCTCCTCAGTCAACCTATGGTAGCCAACCAACCAGAAAACGTCCTTCCTGATGTACTGTGCTCAGCAAAGTTGGACAGGAATGTACAACAGAAATACAACCTTATGCAAAAGGACATATAAGAATCTCTGACCTACATGTTAATATGAATCCGTTTGTGTTGTGGTTCACTGTGTGTTTTGAGATGGGGTTAAGCGCAGCTATTGAGAAGTTGAGCAAACTAGCACTGTGGCGCCATCTAGCTACAAGACCTGGGATATGTTCTCTGAGTGAGTCCCAAGCGTGTCGTATCAGTATCCTCAAATTCAAGACCTTGAAGCCAGTTCCACTTAACGTTTTCATTGTTCCCCTTTAAGCAGGGGACTGATTTAGATCTATGACACCAATTCATTATCAGGTATGACAGAAAACTAGAAGTAGTCAGTCGGGGCCTCGTAAGGTAACATTGAATTACCCATGGTATTGTCTTTCAGGATAGGTTATTGCAGAGCAACAGTGGATACAATTTTGAGACACACAAAACAAAACTTTCAGAGTGGATTCTTCTTTAGACGCGTCTCTGTGTCATAACAACATCACACGATTAAAAACAAAACATTGGTTTATTTTCACACAAGACAAGCCCTTCCAACCCCCTCTAGTTGGAAGACAGGCCCTTCCAACCCCCTCTAGTTGGAAGACAGGCCATTCCAACCCCCTCTAGTTGGAAGACAGGCCATTCCAACCCCCTCTAGTTGGAAGACAGGCCCTTCCAACCCCCTCTAGTTGGAAGACCTTGCCATTCCAACCCCTCTAGTTGGAAGACCTTGCCATTCCAACCCCCTCTAGTTGGAAGACAGGCCACTCCAACCCCTCTAGTTGGAAGACAGGCCACTCCAACCCCCTCTAGTTGGAAGACAGGCCATTCCAAACCCCTCTAGTTGGAAGACAGGCCACTCCAACCCCCTCTAGTTGGAAGACAGGCCACTCCAACCCCCTCTAGTTGGAAGACAAGCCATTCCAACCCCCTCTAGTTGGAAGACAAGCCATTCCAAACCCCTCTAGTTGGAAGACAGGACACTCCAACCCCTCTAGTTGGAAGACAGGACACTCCAACCCCCTCTAGTTGGAAGACAGGCCCTTCCAACCCCTCTAGTTGGAAGACAGGCCCTTCCAACCCCTCTAGTTGGAAGACAAGCCATTCCAACCCCCTCTAGTTGGAAGACAGGCCATTCCAACCCCTCCAGTGGGAAGACAGGCCATTCCAACCCCCTCTAGTTGGAAGACAGGCCATTCCAACCCCCTCTAGTTGGAAGACAGGCCATTCCAACCCCCTCTAGTTGGAAGACAGGCCACTCCAACCCCCTCTAGTTGGAAGACAGGCCACTCCAACCCCCTCTAGTTGGAAGACAGGCCACTCCAACCCCCTCTAGTTGGAAGACAGGCCATTCCAACCCCCTCTAGTTGGAAGACAGGCCATTCCAACCCCCTCTAGTTGGAAGACAGGCCATTCCAACCCCCTCTAGTTGGAAGACAAGCCATTCCAACCCCCTCTAGTTGGAAGACAAGCCATTCCAACCCCCTCTAGTTGGAAGACAAGCCATTCCAACCCACTCTAGTTGGAAGACAAGCCATTCCAACCCCCTCTAGTTGGAAGACAAGCCATTCCAACCCCCTCTAGTTGGAAGACAAGCCATTCCAACCCCCTCTAGTTGGAAGACAAGCCATTCCAACCCCCTCTAGTTGGAAGACAAGCCATTCCAACCCACTCTAGTTGGAAGACAAGCCATTCCAACCCCCTCTAGTTGGAAGACAAGCCATTCCAACCCCCTCTAGTTGGAAGACAAGCCATTCCAACCCCCTCTAGTTGGAAGACAAGCCATTCCAACCCCCTCTAGTTGGAAGACAAGCCATTCCAACCCCTCTAGTTGGAAGACAAACCATTCCAACCCCCTCTAGTTGGAAGACAAACCATTCCAACCCCTCTAGTTGGAAGACAAGCCATTCCACCCAACCCACTCTAGTTGGAAGACAGGCCATTCCAACCCACTCTAGTTGGAAGACAAGCCATTCCAACCCCTCTAGTTGGAAGACAAGCCATTCCAACCCACTCTAGTTGGAAGACAGGCCCTTCCAACCCCCTCTAGTTGGAAGACAAGCCATTCCAACCCCTCTGGAAGACAAGCCATTGGAAGACAAGCCATTCCAACCCCTCTAGTTGGAAGACAAGCCATTCCAACCCCCTCTAGTTGGAAGACAAGCCATTCCAACCCCCTCTAGTTGGAAGACAAGCCATTCCAACCCACTCTAGTTGGAAGACAAACCATTCCAACCCACTCTAGTTGGAAGACAGGCCATTCCAACCCCCTCTAGTTGGAAGACAAACCATTCCAACCCACTCTAGTTGGAAGACAGGCCATTCCAACCCCTCTAGTTGGAAGACAGGCCATTCCAACCCCCTCTAGTTGGAAGACAAGCCATTCCAACCCCTCTAGTTGGAAGACAAGCCATTCCAACCCCTCTAGTTGGAAGACAAGCCATTCCAACCCCTCTAGTTGGAAGACAAGCCATTCCAACCCCCTCTAGTTGGAAGACAAACCATTCCAACCCCCTCTAGTTGGAAGACAAACCATTCCAACCCACTCTAGTTGGAAGACAGGCCATTCCAACCCCTCTAGTTGGAAGACAAGCCATTCCAACCCCTCTAGTTGGAAGACAAGCCATTTTAACCCACTCTAGTTGGAAGACAGGCCATTCCAACCCACTCTAGTTGGAAGACAAGCCATTCCAACCCCCTCTAGTTGGAAGACAAGCCATTCCAACCCCTCTAGTTGGAAGACAAGCCATTCCAACCCCCTCTAGTTGGAAGACAAGCCATTCCAACCCACTCTAGTTGGAAGACAAGCCATTCCAACCCCTCTAGTTGGAAGACAAGCCATTCCAACCCCTCTAGTTGGAAGACAAACCATTCCAACCCCTCTAGTTGGAAGACAAACCATTCCAACCCCTCTAGTTGGAAGACAAGCCATTCCAACCCACTCTAGTTGGAAGACAAGCCATTCCAACCCCTCTAGTTGGAAGACAAGCCATTCCAACCCCCTCTAGTTGGAAGACAAGCCATTCCAACCCACTCTAGTTGGAAGACAAGCCATTCCAACCCCTCTAGTTGGAAGACAAGCCATTCCAACCCCCTCTAGTTGGAAGACAAACCATTCCAACCCCTCTAGTTGGAAGACAAGCCATTCCAACCCACTCTAGTTGGAAGACAAGCCATTCCAACCCCCTCTAGTTGGAAGACAAGCCAGTCCAACCCCCTCTAGTTGGAAGACAAGCCATTCCAACCCCCTCTAGTTGGAAGACAAGCCATTCCAACCCCCTCCAGTGGCAGTTACAGCAGCTGAGTGACCGGCCGATATAATCATTCTCAGTGAAATCATCCTTTGGCCGACAGGTGTGAAACTCATCATTCCACGGAGGGCAGCGTGACTCCTCCCTTGTACTTGATTGATCAATTAACAAAATGTTACTTATGAGTTATAAAACACCCAATACCATGACACAACATTTTGGGATGTTCAGATAGAAATATGTAGACCAAGGAATCATGGGGCAGCAGGGTAGCCTAGTGGTTAGAGCGTTGGACTCGTAACGAGACGAAGGCCGAGAGTCATGAGTCCCCCCCGGAAGCCAGTATATCGGAGGACACACCGTACACCTGGCAACCTTGGTTAGCGCGCACTGCACCCGGCCCGCCACAGGAGTCGCTGGTGCGAGATGAGACAAGGACATCCCTACCAGCCAAACCCTCCCTAACCCGGACGACCCATGGACCTCCCGTTCGCGGCCGGCTGCAACAGAGCCTGGGCACGAACCCAGAGTCTCTGGTGGCACAGCCTTAGACCACTGCGCCACCCGGAAGGTGTTCCGATTTTAATTGAACTGAAAGGAAACAACTGAAACCAGCAGCCTCTCAGCCCTCCATGGAATGAGTTGGGACACCCCCAGCCCTCCATGGAATGAGTTGGGACACCCCCAGCCCTCCATGGAATGAGTTGGGACACCCCCCCAGCCCTCCATGGAATGAGTTGGGACACCCCCCAGCCCTCCATGGAATGAGTTGGGACACCCCCCAGCCCTCCATGGAATGAGTTGGGACACCCCCCACCCCTCCATGGAATGAGTTGGGACCCCCCCACCCCTCCATGGAATGAGTTGGGACACCCCCCACCCCTCCATGGAATGAGTTGGGACACCCCCCAGCCCTCCATGGAATGAGTTGGGACACCCCCAGCCCTCCATGGAATGAGTTGGGACACCCCCAGCCCTCCATGGAATGAGTTGGGACCCCCCCCACCCCTCCATGGAATGAGTTGGGACCCCCCACCCCTCCATGGAATGAGTTGGGACCCCCCCCCCAGCCTCAGATGAAGTTTGTAAGATGTAGACAGCAAATCAGAGGATGATGGGAATAAAACCAAAACGGATCATCAGTTACATTACAAAATAAGTCAATCAATCAATCAATCAATCAATCAATCATATCGATCAGAAATCTGGAGCTGTAGGATGCAACTTTATGACTTTATTGGGATCCCCCATAAATAGCGACAGCCCATCTTCCTGGGGTTCGACAAATAACGAAAAATACATTAAACATTGTAAAGTGTTTTAGTCTGTAAACACACGAACATAGACAGACTTACATGAACACATAGGGATAGGCCCGCGGTTGAATCTCGTTGCTGAGCCTTGGTTTTAAAAAGGTGATAACTTCTTGCTAAGTCTCCTCAATTTGCTCAACAGCCACACTTATTCATTGCCAGATTCAGAGGAGGTGTCGAACTTGCGAAGAATGATTTGTACCAAATACAATAATCTTTTAGTTTTAGAGATGTTCAGGACTAGTTTATTTTTTTATTTTAACTTTATTTAACTAGGCAAGTCAGTTAAGAGCACATTCTTATTTTCAATGACGGCCTAGGAACGGTGGGTTAACTGCCTTGTTCAGGGGCAGGACGACAGATTCGTACCTTGTCAGCTCAGGGGTTTGAACTTGCAACCTTCCGGTTACTAGTCCAACGCTCTAACCACTAGGCTACCTGCCGTCCCTACACTCTAACCACTAGGCTACCTGCCGACCCTACACTCTAACCACTAGGCTACCCTGCCGGCCGTCCATTCTAAAACTCTTTGTTTAGAGAGTTGCCGTGGTTTCACTAGCTGTCATGTACACTGAATGGACAAAACATTAGGAACGACTGCTCTTTCCATGACAGGGTGATTGATACCCTATTGATGTCACTTGCTAAATCCACTTCAAATCAGATTTTTGTTGTTGTTTTTAAATATGTTTTTTTTTTTAAGCCTTGAGACATGGATTGGGTGTGTGTGCCATTCAGAGGGTGAATGGGCAAGACAGAAGGTTTAATTGCCTTTGAACAGGGTATGGTAGTAGGCCCCAGGTGCACCGGTTTGTGACAACTGTAGGAAGCATTGGAGTCAACATGGACCAGCTTCTCTGTGGAACGCTTTCGACACCTTGAGGAGGCAATATGGGAGTAAGGGGTGGGGTAATATCCTGTCTTTAAGCAGTAGCTATATACACAGTAGTAAGGGGTGGTGGGGTGGGGGGGTAATATCCTGTCTTTAAGCAGTAGCTATATACACAGTAGTAGAAGTTCAACTCTCATGGCAGTCAATACAACAATATCAACAAATCAGAACGTAATTCCTGTCTCTATGCAATTTTCTACATTTTTAACCAATCAAATTCTACAGTGGTCTATTCTATGCATCTCAATTTCCCTCCCACAAAACTGAAGCAAAACGTTGAAACTGGGAGAGACTGTTTGCTATGGTGGTGTGCACTAATGAACACACCCCTGGTTCCATCACGTCTCAGATGGAACTAACCCAGCTAGCAGATTTGATTCGTTGGAAGTTAAGGGAACATACGGTTTACGTTTCACAATGGTTGTGGGAACGAAGCCATATGCTTCCCGAGCATTTAAAAAAATAAAAAAAGACGTTCTGAGAATAGAAGTGAAAACGTTGACTGTTCTGGGTTTAATTTTTAGGTTGCAGGGAGGTTCTGAGAACGTTTTACTCTGGTTACTTGATAAAACATTTTTTTAAAGATTTTTTAAAAATGTTATTTTATTTTCACAGTTTTTTTTTCTTTCTTCTATTTGTTAGTTGTATAACTTTTAAACTGCATTGTTGGGAAAGGACTCGTAAGGAAGCATTTAATGGTAAAGTCTATACTTCCCGGGGTTTTTTAATTAGCGCAGTGAAAATGGCAATTATAGGTTATTTTGGAGGTTTCTGAAAAACTTCCTTAAAAAGTTCACTGAATATTTCAATGGGACTTTTAATAACACTGCTTAGGTTGTTTGGAACTCCCAGCACAGCTTAGGTTGTTTGGAACTCCCAGCACAGCTTAAGGTTAATTGTTTGGAACTCCCAGCACACCTTAAGGTTAATTGTTTGGAACTCCCAGCACAGCTTAAGGTTAATTGTTTGGAACTCCCAGCACAGCTTAAGGTTAATTGTTTGGAACTCCCAGCACAGCTTAAGGTTAATTGTTTGGAACTCCCAGCAGACCTTAAGGTTAATTGTTTGGAACTCCCAGCACAGCTTAAGGTTAATTGTTTGGAACTCCCAGCAGACCTTAAGGTTAATTGTTTGTAACTCCCAGCACAGCTTAAGGTTAATTGTTTGGAACTCCCAGCACAGCTTAAGGTTAATTGTTTGGAACTCCCAGCACAGCTTAAGGTTAATTGTTTGGAACTCCCAGCAGACCTTAAGGTTAATTGTTTGGAACTCCCAGCACAGCTTAAGGTTAATTGTTTGGAACTCCCAGCACAGCTTAAGGTTAATTGTTTGGAACTCCCAGCACAGCTTAAGGTTAATTGTTTGGAACTCCCAGCACAGCTTAAGGTTAATTGTTTGGAACTCCCAGCACAGCTTAAGGTTAATTGTTTGGAACTCCCAGCACAGATAGGACACATGGAAATTAATTTGCTCAGGTATTAAATCATCCATAACACAGTTTTTTTATTTTTTATTGTGACACGGCATCAGTGAGATTCAAACTTATAATCTTCTGTTCTTCATCCATGAAATGAGTCCACTGCACCACCAGGATGCAGCTGGAATGCCGTGTTTTTTTAAACTCATACGAAGCTGTGCCATTTTTAGTCCATTTTAAAAACAGACCACGTTTCAAAAGGAAACAAGCACTCATTAAGATCAGCTATGGCCAATTAGTGGGTTACGGCCAACACACCTGAACACACTTATTAACAAGATAGAGGATAGAGAGCGTTTTGTTGACGCTGAGAACGGTATGTTTTTAAATAAGATTCTCAGAATGTTCTGTGAACGTTAAAGTTGTCTTGTGGTTTTTATGGAACGTTTTAATGCTCTCAGATTATTATTTGTATTTCTTAAATAGAACCATGAGGCAATCAGAAGGGAACGTTATGTTAAAGTACTGAAATTCCCACAGAAGAACGTTGTTTCTTAGCATTCTCTGAACAAGTTTAGAACATTCCCAACGTCAAACCAGCTGGAGAACGTTCCCAGAACGTAACCATGTTTGAACGTTTAGGAAACATTCTGGTTAAAGCAATGAAATACCGCAAAAAAAAAAAATGTTTTGTCAAGTTCCTTAAATGTGCTGAGAATGTTCCAAAGCCAAGCGGCTCCCTGTACCATTCCCAGAAAGTTGTGAAAAGGTTTTATGGCAAAATAAACATAGAACAACAACCACGTTCTAAGAGACATATGGTTCTCAGAACGTTATGTGCTAGCTGGGAAATGAGTTAGTTCCATGGTTCTAGAAGGCTGTAGTGTCTCCGTAGTCAGTGTTCCATCGTACATAGAGGTCCAGGGTTGTGGGACTGACACTGGGCTTAATACGCTTCAGAGAATCCTCAAAGTCCTTGCAGCGGATGTTACGCATCTGTAACAGCATACACAGAAATATATTCTCTATTTCATACGCAGAAATATATTCTCTATTTCATACGCAGAAATATATTCTCTATTTCATACACAGAAATATATTCTCTATTTCATACGCAGAAATATATTCTCTATTTCATACGCAGAAATATATTCTCTATTTCATACGCAGAAATATATTCTCTATTTCATACACAGAAATATATTCTCTATTTCATACACAGAAATATATTCTCTATTTCATACACAGAAATATATTCTCTATTTCATACACAGAAATATATTCTCTATTTCATACACAGAAATATATTCTCTATTTCATACACAGAAATATATTCATGTCAGACAGTCTATTATAGCTTTGAGCTGTTATAACTTACATCACTAGCAGCCATGTTTTTCACTTGCTCTGGTCCCAGTTCTGTGTGAACAGACAAAACAAACATGATCAGGGGCAAGGCATAAAGACACTTAGCGACCGCGTCAAGGCATAAAGACATTGTAGCGACCTTAACCCAACACTTAGTGACCGCGTCAAGGCATAAAGACACTGTAGTGACCTTAACCCAACACTTAGCGACCGCGTCAAGGCATAAAGACACTGTAGTGACCTTAACCCAACACTTAGTGACCTCGTCAAGGCATAAAGACACTGTAGAGACCTTAACCTGTTAGTCCTCTAGCGGCAATATTTCATTTTTGGATAAAAAGACATTGTAGCCCGTTTTAAGCGCAATATTTTGTCACGAAAAGATGCTAGACTATGCTTGGAATTGATAGTTTTGCAAAAAGACATTGAGCGTTTCCAGAACTGCAAAGATTTTCACTGTGAGTGCCGTTGAACAAAAGCTTCAGGCAAAACCAAGATGTTTGAGCGCCCAGGAAATGAACAGGATTTCTGAACACTTTTCCATGATCGCCTTATATGGCATGAATGCGACAGGAATGAACGCACACTTCCTATCGTTTCCCCAAGGTGTCTGCAGCATTGTGACATTTGTAGGCATATCATTGGAAGATTGACCATAAGAGACTACAATTAGTGTGACGGTGTCTGCGTGGAAATTGGGCAAAAGTCAGCTACCAGTATTTTTCCACCCGAATCAGAGAAGAATGCAGGCTTCCAGGGACGGCATTTCAATGAAGAGATATATGACAAAACACCTTGAGGATTGATTCAAACAACGTTTTCCATGTTTCAGTCGATATTATGGAGTTAATTCGGAAAAAAGTTCACGTGTAGGTGACTGAATTTTCGGTTAGTTTCGGTAGCCAAATGCATAGTAACAAACGGAACGTTGTGTCCTACACAATAATCTTTCAGGAAAAACTGGACATCTGCTATGTAACTGAGAGTCTCCTCATTGAAACATCTGAAGTTCTTCAAAGGTAAATTATTTTATTTGATCCCTTTGCTGTTTTTTGTGAATATGGCGTGCTAAATGCTAACGCTAAATGCTAAGCTAGCTATCACCACTCTTACACAAATTATTGATTTTCTCTGGTTCTAAAGCATATTTTGAAAATCTGAGACGACAGGATTGTTAAGAAAAGGATAAGCTTGAGAGCAGGCATATTTATTTCATTTCATTTGCGATTTTTAGAAATCGCTAACCCAACGTTATGGTAATGAGCTTGAGGCTGTATAAAGAAACGGGATGGGGCGGACTATGAGGTTAACCCAACACTTAGCGACCTCGTCAAGGCATAAAGACATTGTAGTGACCTTAACCCAACACTTAGCGACCTCGTCAAGGCATAAAGACACTGTAGCGACCTTAACCCAACACTTAGCGACCTCGTCAAGGCATAAAGACATTGTAGCGACCTTAACCCAACACTTAGCGACCTTGTTAAGGCATAAAGACATTGTAGTGACCTTAACCCAACACTTTGCGACCTCGTCAAGGCATAAAGACATTGTAGCGACCTTAACCCAACACTTAGCGATCTTGTTAAGGCATAAAGACACTGTAGCGGCCTTAACCACCCCTCAAGTTTGCTACAATATTATAATATACACCGAGCAGATAGTTTATTAGGTACACCCAACTAGTACAGGGGACGGACTCCGCTATGCCTCCAGAACGGACTGAATTATTCGGGGCATTCTACAAGGGTGTCGGAAACGTTCCACAAGGATGTCGGTCCATGCTGACGTGATGGCATCATGCAGTTGCTGCAGATTGGACGGCAGTACATTCATGCTGCTAACGGCTCGTTCCATCTCATCCCATTAGACTCTATTAGGTCGAGGTGTGGGACTGACCAGGCCACTCAAATACACTGAACTGACGGTCACGTTCCAGGAAATGGTTTTCCACTCTTCAATTGTCCACTGTACTCTATATCATCTACTGCATCTTTATGTAATACATGTATCACTAGTCACTTTAACTATGCCACTTTGTTTACATACTCATCTCATATGTATATACTGCACTCAATACCATCTACTGTATCTTGCCTATGCCGCTCTGTACCATCACTCACTCATATATCTTTATGTACATATTCTTTATCCCCCTACACTTGTGTGTATAAGACAGTAGTTTTGGAATTGTTAGTTAGATTACTTGTTGGTTATTACTGCATTGTCGGTACTAGAAGCACAAGCATTTCGCTACACTCGCATTAACATCTGCTAACCATGTGTATGTGACAAATAAAATTTGATTTGATTTGTGTTGGCGATGGCGTTGTTCACTGGAGCTGCTTCCTCTTGTGTTCAGCTGATAGGAGTGGTACCCAGTGTGGTTGGCAGCTGCAACAGCCCATCCATGACAAGGATCGGTTGAGTTGTGAGTTCCCCCCCGAGTTGCCTTTCTGCACATCACTGTTGCACTGCGCCGTCATTTGCCTGTTAGCTTGCGCCATTCTCCTTTTCACCTCTTTCATCAACATTTTCCCCCACCAGGACTGCCGCTGACTGGATGTTTCTGTTTTGTCGACACCCTGCCCAGGAAACCCTAGACGCTGTCCTGCGTGAAAAGCCCAGGAGGGCGTCTGTTTCAGTGATTATGGATCCGGTCCGCTTGGCACCGACGATCGCACCACGCCCAACGTCACTTAGGTCACTAGTTTAGCCCATTCTAACATTCAGTGGAGCATTACCTGAGTGCCTTGATGCCTGTTTTATATAGTAGGAGCGTACCTAATAAACTGTCCGGATAGTGTATAATAGGTACATTGTCTATTACTATTGCACATAGCCATAATTTTTGGCCATTGGGACAAGCTGAAAGATAGGCCTTTACTCACCCCTGATTGGTCCAAGAGCAGCATCCTTAGCCAACGATGTAAGATCACTTCCTGAATAGCCCCCCGTCATTCTGAGAAGGTTTATATTTCGGTTAGAGCATGTTTAGGTTGTATAGTTTTATCTCTATGGTTTATGCTGGGGGGTGGCCTAGAGTAGCGTAGTGTGAGAACTTACTTTGCTAGATGGGCTAATTCCTTCTGATTGAGTGGGTGTCCATGTTTTCCCAATAGATTCTTCAGCAACTTGAAACGAGTCTGTGATGATAGCAAACATAACATTGGTTAAAAAAATATATTTATTTTTATTATTGTTGTTTTTTAAAATCTACCCAGTAAACCACTCAAGACATAACAACGTTCAGTGTTGGTCCTACACAAGAGGAAACATGCAACAAGGGTTTACCTCCTCTGTTGGTAAGGCCACATGCACCCTTTTGGCAAATCGCCTGTGGAGGGAAAAACAAAATAACAAATTAAATATTGTCACCGGGGGTTTGAACCGGTTCAGGGAACAGAACCGGAAACAGAAGAAAAACAAATGACATGAACAGAATCACAACAGGGAATGAAAGTGATCTATACTGGTTTTGGAACAGAACTGTTATTTCCCCCAGCCGTTTTAGGCTACCTGCCTCTCCCCATCTGATGCATAGGCTACAGTAGCCTACCGACGTTACAAGACTGATTCAGAAACTAGGGAAAGACAGAGATTTTTTTTTTAAATGAGAAAATAATAGATAAAACGTTTTCAATGCTAATTAAGTATACTATATTTATCACTTTTCGCGTTGGACGTGTTTTGATTTTACTTCTGGTGACTCTCCGCACACACAAGCTTATCAGCTAGCTAACTCTGGCTTAACATTGGACCAAAACCAGGAAGTTCAAAGACATTCCAAGGTTCCTTCCTTCATAGAAGCTGCTATGTCACATGTCTAATTCTGTGGACCTAATTATCAGATAATGCATATCATAACAACATGCCCAGTGCTACAAGCCAAACCCTCTCCTCCTTCACCATCTCTCCCCCACCTGCCAAATGTTTTGTCACATCTCGCGCCCTACACTGGTCTGTCCACAATGCATATACTGTACATAGTTCCAGTACCTGAGACACTCTGTTGTGTCCAGTACCTGAGACCAGCTTCCTGTGTGTGTGTTGTGTCCAGTACCTGAGACCAGCTTCCTGTGTGTCAGTGCATCATATCCAGTACCTGAGCACAGCTTCCTGTGTGTCAGTGCATCATATCCAGTACCTGAGACCAGCTTCCTGTGTGTGTGGTGTGTCCAGTACCTGAGACCAGCTTCCTGTGTGTGTGGTGTGTCCAGTACCTGAGACCAGCTTCCTGTGTGTGTGTTGTGTCCAGTACCTGAGACCAGCTTCCTGTGTGTGTGTTGTGTCCAGTACCTGAGACCAGCTTCCTGTGTGTGTTGTGTCCAGTACCTGAGACCAGCTTCCTGTGTGTGTGTTGTGTCCAGTACCTGAGCACAGCTTCCTGTGTGTGTGTTGTGTCCAGTACCTGAGCACAGCTTCCTGTGTGTGTGTTGTGTCCAGTACCTGAGCACAGCTTCCTGTGTGTGTGTTGTGTCCAGTACCTGAGACCAGCTTCCTGTGTGTGTGTTGTGTCCAGTACCTGAGACCAGCTTCCTGTGTGTGTGTGTTGTGTCCAGTACCTGAGACCAGCTTCCTGTGTGTGTGTTGTGTCCAGTACCTGAGACCAGCTTCCTGTGTGTGTTGTGTCCAGTACCTGAGACCAGCTTCCTGTGTGTGTTGTGTCCAGTACCTGAGACCAGCTTCCTGTGTGTGTGTGTTGTGTCCAGTACCTGAGACCAGCTTCCTGTGTGTGTTGTGTCCAGTACCTGAGACCAGCTTCCTGTGTGTGTGTTGTGTCCAGTACCTGAGCACAGCTTCCTGTGTGTGTGTTGTGTCCAGTACCTGAGCACAGCTTCCTGTGTGTGTGTTGTGTCCAGTACCTGAGCACAGCTTCCTGTGTGTGTGTTGTGTCCAGTACCTGAGACCAGCTTCCTGTGTGTGTGTGTTGTGTCCAGTACCTGAGCACAGCTTCCTGTGTGTGTGTCCAGTACCTGAGCACAGCTTCCTGTGTGTGTGTCCAGTACCTGAGCACAGCTTCCTGTGTGTGTGTCCAGTACCTGAGCACAGCTTCCTGTGTGTGTGTCCAGTACCTGAGCACAGCTTCCTGTGTGTGTGTCCAGTACCTGAGCACAGCTTCCTGTGTCTGTGTAGCTCCCATCACCAGAAGCCTCCTGTGTGTGTGTCCAGTACCTGCAACCATCCAGGAGACTGTTGAAGGCACAGCTTCCTCCAGGAGTGTTGTGTCCATATACAACCATTCTTCCTGTGAGACTGTTGTGTGTCCAGTACCTGATACAGCTTCCTGTGTGAAGTGTACAACCTTCCAGGAGTGTTGTGTCCAGTACCTGAGACAGCTTCCTGAAGTGTGTACAACCATTCAGGAGACTGTGAAGGATCCCATATACACCTGAGACTGTTGAAGGATACCATATACTTCCTGAGACTGTTGTGTCCAGTACCTGAGCACAGCTTCCTGTGTGAAGTGTCCAGTACCTAGCAAGCTTCCAGGAGACTGTTGTCCAGTACCTGAAGCACAGCTTCCTGTACAACCATCCAGGAGACTGTTGATCCCAGTACAACCATCCAGGAGACACATATACAACCATCCAGGAGACTGTGAAGGATCCCATATATACAACCATCCAGGAGACTGTTGAAGGATCCAGTACCTGAGCTGTTGAAGCTTACAACCATCCAGGAGACTGTTGAAGGATCCCAGTACAACCATCCAGGAGACTGTTGAAGGATCCCATATATACAACCATCCAGGAGACTGTTGAAGGATCCCATATATACAACCATCCAGAGACAGCATATTACAACCATCCAGGAGACTGTGATCCAGTACCTGAACCATCCAGCTGTTGAAGGATCCTCCAGGAGACTGTTGAAGGTCCCAGTACAACCATCCAGGAGACTGTTGAAGATCCCATATATACAACCATCCAGACTGTTGAAGGATCCCATATATACAACCATCCAGAGACTGTTGAAGGATCCCTATATACAACCATCCAGGAGACTCTGAAGGATCCCATATATACAACCATCCAGGAGACTGTTGAAGGATCCCATATATACAACCATCCAGGAGACTGTTGAAGGATCCCATATATACAACCATCCAGGAGACTGTTGAAGGATCCCATATATACAACCATCCAGGAGACTGTTGAAGGATCCCATATATACAACCATCCAGGAGACTGTTGAAGGATCCCATATATACAACCATCCAGGAGACTGTTGAAGGATCCCATATATACAACCATCCAGGAGACTGTTGAAGGATCCCATATATACAACCATCCAGGAGACTGTTGAAGGATCCCATATATACAACCATCCAGGAGACTGTTGAAGGATCCCATATATACAACCATCCAGGAGACTGTTGAAGGATCCCATATATACAACCATCCAGGAGACTGTTGAAGGATCCCATATATACAACCATCCAGGAGACTGTTGAAGGATCCCATATATACAACCATCCAGGAGACTGTTGAAGGATCCCATATATACAACCATCCAGGAGACTGTTGAAGGATCCCATATATACAACCATCCAGGAGACTGTTGAAGGATCCCATATATACAACCATCCAGGAGACTGTTGAAGGATCCCATATATACAACCATCCAGGAGACTGTTGAAGGATCCCATATATACAACCATCCAGGAGACTGTTGAAGGATCCCATATATACAACCATCCAGGAGACTGTTGAAGGATCCCATATATACAACCATCCAGGAGACTGTTGAAGGATCCCATATATACAACCATCCAGGAGACTGTTGAAGGATCCCATATATACAACCATCCAGGAGACTGTTGAAGGATCCCATATATACAACCATCCAGGAGACTGTTGAAGGATCCCATATATACAACCATCCAGGAGACTGTTGAAGGATCAACCATCCAGGAGACTGTTGAAGGATCCCATATATACAACCATCCAGGAGACTGTTGAAGGATCCCATATATACAACCATCCAGGAGACTGTTGAAGGATCCCATATATACAACCATCCAGGAGACTGTTGAAGGATCCCTGTTGAAGGATATATACAACCATCCAGGAGACTGTTGAAGGATCCCATATATACAACCATCCAGGAGACTGTTGAAGGATCCCATATATACAACCATCCAGGAGACTGTTGAAGGATCCCATATATACAACCATCCAGGAGACTGTTGAAGGATCCCATATATACAACCATCCAGGAGACTGTTCCAGGAGACTGTTGAAGGATCCCATATATACAACCATCCAGGAGACTGTTGAAGGATCCCATATATACAACCATCCAGGAGACTGTTGAAGGATCCCATATATACAACCATCCAGGAGACTGTTGAAGGATCCCATATATACAACCATCCAGGAGACTGTTGAAGGATCCCATATATACAACCATCCAGGAGACTGTTGAAGGATCCCATATATACAACCATCCAGGAGACTGTTGAAGGATCCCATATATACAACCATCCAGGAGACTGTTGAAGGATCCCATATATACAACCATCCAGGAGACTGAAGGTTGAAGGATCCCATATATACAACCATCCAGGAGACTGTTGAAGGATCCCATATATACAACCATCCAGGAGACTGTTGAAGGATCCCAGGAGACTGTTATATACAACCATCCAGGAGACTGTTGAAGGATCCCATATATACAACCATCCAGGAGACTGTTGAAGGATCCCATATATACAACCATCCAGGAGACTGTTGAAGGATCCCATATATACAACCATCCAGGAGACTGTTGAAGGATCCCATACAACCAGGAGACTGTTGAAGGATCCCATATATACAACCATCCAGGAGACTGTTGAAGGATCCCATATATACAACCATCCAGTGGAGACTGTTGAAGGATCCCATATATACAACCATCCAGGAGACTGTTGAAGGATCCCATATATACAACCATCCAGGAGACTGTTGAAGGATCCCATATATACAACCATCCAACCATCCAGGAGACTGTTGAAGGATCCCATATATACAACCATCCAGGAGACTGTTGAAGGATCCCATATATACAACCATCCAGGAGACTGTTGAAGGATCCCATATATACAACCATCCAGGAGACTGTTGAAGGATCCCATATATACAACCATCCAGGAGACTGTTGAAGGATCCCATATATACAACCATCCAGGAGACTGTTGAAGGATCCCATATATACAACCATCCAGGAGTCTGTTGAAGGATCCCATATATACAACCATCCAGGAGACTGTTGAAGGATCCCATATATACAACCATCCAGGAGACTGTTGAGGGATACCTACACCATATATACAAAAGTATGTGGACACCACTTCAAGGAAACGTCTAGGATCAACAACGGCTCAGCCGCGAAGTGGTAGGACACACAAGCTCACGGAAAAGGACCGCTGAAACGCATAGAAACCGTCTGTCCTCGGTTGCAACACTCACTACCAAGTTCAAAACTGCCTCTGGAAGCAAGGGTCAGCACAATAACTGTTAGTCGGGAGCTTCATGAAATGGGTTTCCATGGCCGAGCTGCTGCACACAAGCCTAATATCACCATGCACAGTGCTAAGCGTCGGCTGGAATGGTGTAAAGATCCCCACCATTGGACTCTGGAGCAGTGGAAACGCGTTCTCTGGAGTGATGAATCACGCTTCACCATCTGACAGACAAATCTGGGTTTGGCGGATGGCAGGAGAACAGTACCTGCCCCAATCCATAGTGCCAACTGTAAAGTTTGGTGGAGGAGGAATAATGGTCTGGGCTGTTCATGGTTTGAGCCCCTTAGTTCCAGTGAAGGGAAATCTTAAACGCTACAGCATTCAATGGCATTCTAGACGATTCTGTGCTTCTAACTTTGTGGCAACAGTTTGGGGAAGGCCCTTTCCTGTTTGAGCATGACAATGCCCCCCGTGCACAAAGCAAGGTCTATACAGATGGTTTGTCGCAATCGGTGTGGAAGAACTTGACTGTCCTGCACAGAGCCCTGATCTCAACACCATTGATCCCCTTTGGGATGAATCGGAATGCCGACTGCGAGCCAAGCCTAATCTCCCAGGCCTAATTGCTCATTAGTGAGGCTGTCAGTGGACAGCAATGTTCAAACATCTAGTGGAAAGCCTTCCGAGAAGAGTGGAGGCTGTTATAGCAGCAATGTTCCAACATTTAGTGGAAAGCCTTCCCAGAAGAGTGGAGGCTATTATAGCAGCAATGTTCCTACATCTAGTGGAAAGCCTTCCCAGAAGAGTGGAGGCTGTTATAGCAGCAATGTTCCTACATCTAGTGGAAAGTCTTCCCAGGAGAGTGGAGGCTGTTATAGCAGCAATGTTCCTACATCTAGTGGAAAGCCTTCCCAGAAGTGTGGAGGCTGTTATAGCAGCAATGTTCCTACATCTAGTGGAAAGCCTTCCCAGAAGAGTGGAGGCTGTTATAGCAGCAAAGGGGGGACTAACTCCACACTAATACCCATGGTTTTGGAATGAGATGTTCGATGAGCTGGTGTCCACATACTTTTGGTCATGTAGTGTGCATAAGGTCTTTTATAGCTCATTGATAACCCATACAGGAAACACTCATAAGGTCTTTTATAGCTCATTAATAACCCATACAGGAAACACTCATAAGGTCTTTTATAGCTCATTGATAACCCATACAGGAAACACTCATAAGGTCTTTTATAGCTCATTGATAACCCATACAGGAAACACTCATAAGGTCTTTTATAGCTCATTGATAACCCATACAGGAAACACTCATAAGGTCTTTTATAGCTCATTAATAACCCATACAGGAAACACTCATTAAACAGTACACAGACGGGAGTAACATTACCGGGACATAACTAAAATGGTCGTTGGTCTTACCCCGTCAAACTGTATGAGAAACTCTGTTTTTAAACGTCGGCTGGCATCGTGTTCTCCTTCCCGTCTCTCACAGAGCAGGCTGTCGATCTCATCTGGGAGGACGGCAAACAGACAGGGATCATAGCGAACGTCACCACAACAGCTACTGTCTGTTCAGTCTCTCAGAAACAAACAAAAATATTTTTTGTTTGGGTTTTTTATATATATATATATATTTATATATATATATATATATATATATATGCCATTTAGCAGACGCTTTTATCCAAAGCGACTTACAGTCATGTGTGCATACATTCTACGTATGGGTGGTCCCGGGAATCGAACCCACTACACTGGCGTTACAAGCGCCATGCTCTACCAACTGAGCTACAGAAGGACCACAATTGATTGATTGAAAGCTGTAAAATGTCACTTTTTTTTGGACGACCTGACCAAATTCACATAGAAATGTGTGTTATAGATCTGTCACTCTCATTGACAGCCTGTCTAAGAAACTGTACATCTGATCTATGTGAGCGAGTTCTATGCTTCCCGTTCTTAAGTTTAGTTTTTGCGTCTTTTACTTTCGGTTTTGTACACCAGCTACGAACAAGCTGAAAATACAATATTTATGCTTATGGAAAATATATTTCACAGCGATTTAGATGGTACAATGATTCTCTTACACTACACTTACTTGTTTAGTCACATAAAAACTGAAATTAGGCAAACTATTGGAATATTAGCTACCAGGAAATGTCAGTGATTTCTGCATCTTTAACGAGTCCAATTCACCCCTTACTATGTAAAGCGCTTCGAGTAACTCATTATGTAGAAAGTCGCTATAAAAATTCAATCCATTATCACTATTAAACGAATGCAATGAACGGTCGGTTTCTTTGGACAGACTAAAAGCCTAGTCCGAGACTAACAAAAAAACAAAAAAAATGGAAAATGTCAAGTTCAAATATTAATGTTGGACGTCAGATCACTGTTGGATGATACTGAATATAGAGTAAAATCACTCAAACCAACCAATGAAGATGATGGCAGGCTGTAGTTCTCTGGCCACAGCAAACAGAGATCTGACCAGCTTCTCTCCCTCTCCCACCTGGGAAGGAGAGATACAGGTCAGAGGTCACTCAAGTAAAGGTCAACTTTATACAGTGGTTTTAAAAGAGTTCATAAGCAGTTTAAAGACTTATAACCATCTGTTTATTGATAGTTAAACTGATCAGCTAGTTAGCTAATCCACTAGTTGGGACATATTTCTACTTGGGCACTGGTCTACAGTAGTCCACTACCCTGGTCTACAGTAGTCCACTACCCTGGTCTACAGTAGTCCACTACCCTATAGACCCTGGTCAACAGTAGTCCACTACCCTGGTCTACAGTAGTCCACTACCCTGGTCTACAGTAGTCCACTACCCTGGTCTACAGTAGTCCACTACCCTGGTCTACAGTAGTCCACTACCCTGGTCAACAGTAGTCCACTACCCTGGTCTACAGTAGTCCACTACCCTGGTCAACAGTAGTCCACTACCCTGGTCAACAGTAGTCCACTACCCTGGTCAACAGTAGTCCACTACCCTATAGACCCTGGTCAACAGTAGTATACTACGCTGGTCTACAGTAGTCCACTACCCTGGTCTACAGTAGTCCACTACCCTATAGACCCTGGTCTACAGTAGTCCACTACCCTGGTCTACAGTAGTCCACTACCCTGGTCTACAGTAGTCCACTACCCTGGTCAACAGTAGTCCACTACCCTGAGAATAGGGTGCCATTTTGGACACAGTAAATCACCACAGTCTTAAGACTCCTCACCCATTTAGAGGTCAGACTGGAGGCACTGATGTTAAAGAAGGTGGCATGGGACTCCATGGCTACTGCTTTGGCCTGGGTAGAGGGACAAAACAGATCAATCATTATCACGAGAAAGAGGACTCCATTTCTACTGCTTTGGCCTGGGTAGAGGGACAAAACAGATCAATCATTATCACGAGAAAGAGGACTCCATTTCTACTGCTTTGGCCTGGGTAGAGGGACAAAACAGATCAATCATTATCACGAGAAAGAGGACTTCATTTCTACTGCTTTGGCCTGGGTAGAGGGACAAAACAGATCAATGATTATCACGAGAAAGAGGACTCCATTTCTACTGCTTTGGCCTGGGTAGAGGGACAAAACAGATCAATGATTATCACGAGAAAGAGGACTCCATTTCTACTGCTTTGGCCTGGGTAGAGGGACAAAACAGATCAATCATTATCACGAGAAAGAGGACTCCATTTCTACTGCTTTGGCCTGGGTAGAGGGACAAAACAGATCAATCATTATCACGAGAAAGAGGACTCCATTTCTACTGCTTTGGCCTGGGTAGAGGGACAAAACAGAGCAATCATTATCACGAGAAAGAGGACTCCATTTCTACTGCTTTGGCCTGGGTAGAGGGACAAAACAGATCAATCATTATCATGAGAAAGAGGACTCCATTTCTACTGCTTTGGCCTGGGTAGAGGGACAAAACAGATCAATCATTATCATGAGAAAGAGGACTCCATTTCTACTGCTTTGGCCTGGGTAGAGGGACAAAACAGATCAATCATTATCATGAGAAAGAGGACTCCATTTCTACTGCTTTGGCCTGGGTAGAGGGACAAAACAGATCAATCATTATCATGAGAAAGAGGACTCCATTTCTACTGCTTTGGCCTGGGTAGAGGGACAAAACAGATCAATCATTATCACGAGAAAGAGGACTCCATTTCTACTGCTTTGGCCTGGGTAGAGGGACACAATAGATACATTTATTATCAGGAGGTAGAGGCATAATGTCTTCAACATGCAGTCAACACCATGTGATGTCATTTGATGGTCACAAACGTCTGACTCACCAGCATAGTCTTTCCGTTGCCTGGGGGACCGAAGAGGAGCAGACCTCGTGCCGGGGATCTGAGACCAGTGAACAGCTAGAGGGGACCAACACAACACCATAGACTGGAGTAGAGACACCACCATAGACTGGAGTAGAGACAACACCATAGACTGGACTAGAGACACCACTATAGACTGGAGTAGAGACAACACTATAGACTGGAGTAGAGACAACACTATAGACTGGAGTAGAGACTTCACTATAGACTGGAGTAGAGACAACACTATAGACTGGAGTAGAGACAACACTATAGACTGGAGTAGAGACTTCACTATAGACTGGAGTAGAGACAACACTATAGACTGGAGTAGAGACACCACTATAGACTGGAGTAGAGACACCACTATAGACTGGAGTAGAGACACCACTATAGACTGGAGTAGAGACACCACTATAGACTGGAGTAGAGACAACACTATAGACTGGAGTAGAGACACCACTATAGACTGGAGTAGAGACACCACTATAGACTGGAGTAGAGACACCACTATAGACTGGAGTAGAGACACCACCATAGACTGGAGTAGAGACACCACTATAGACTGGAGTAGAGACACCACTATAGACTGGAGTAGAGACACCACCATAGACTGGAGTAGAGACAACACTATAGACTGGAGTAGAGACAACACTATAGACTGGAGTAGAGACACCACTATAGACTGGACTAGAGACACCACTATAGACTGGAGTAGAGACAACACTATAGACTGGAGTAGAGACAACACTATAGACTGGAGTAGAGACACCACTATAGACTGGAGTAGAGACAACACTATAGACTGGAGTAGAGACACCACTATAGACTGGAGTAGAGACACCACTATAGACTGGAGTAGAGACAACACTATAGACTGGAGCAGAGACAACACTATAGACTGGACTAGAGACACCACTATAGACTGGAGTAGAGACACCACCACTATAGACTGGACTAGAGACACCACCATAGACTGGAGTAGAGACACCACTATAGACTGGACTAGAGACAACACTATAGACTGGAGTAGAGACAACACCATAGACTGGAGTAGAGACAACACAATAGACTGGAGTAGAGACACCACCATAGACTGGAGTAGAGACACCACCATAGACTGGAGTAGAGACAACACCATAGACTGGAGTAGAGACAACACTATAGACTGGAGTAGAGACAACACTATAGACTGGAGTAGAGACACCACCACTATAGATTGGACTAGAGACACCACCATAGACTGGAGTAGAGACACCACTATAGACTGGACTAGAGACAACACTATAGACTGGAGTAGAGACACCACTATAGACTGGAGTAGAGACACCACTATAGACTGGAGTAGAGACACCACCATAGACTGGAGTAGAGACACCACTATAGACTGGAGTAGAGACAACACTATAGACTGGACTAGAGACACCACTATAGACTGGAGTAGAGACAACACTATAGACTGGAGTAGAGACAACACTATAGACTGGACTAGAGACAACACTATAGACTGGACTAGACACCACTATAGACTGGAGTAGAGACAACACTATAGACTGGAGTAGAGACAACACTATAGACTGGACTAGAGACAACACTATAGACTGGACTAGAGACAACACTATAGACTGGACTAGAGACAACACTATAGACTGGAGTAGAGACAACACTATAGACTGGAGTAGAGACAACACCATAGACTGGAGTAGAGACAACACTATAGACTGGAGTAGAGACAACACCATAGACTGGAGTAGAGACAACACTATAGACTGGAGTAGAGACACCACTATAGACTGGAGTAGAGACACCACATAGACTGGATAGACTGGACTAGAGACAACACTATAGACTGGAGTAGAGACAACACATAGACTGGAGTAGAGACAACACTATAGAGACACACCACTATAGACTGGAGTAGAGACAACACCTAGACTGGACTAGAGACAACACTATAGACTGGAGTAGAGACAACACCATAGACTGGAGTAGAGACAACACTATAGACTGGAGTAGAGACACCACTATAGACTGGAGTAGACACCACCATAGACTGGAGTAGAGACAACACTATAGACTGGAGTAGAGACAACACTATAGACATAGACTGGAGTAGAGACAACACCATAGACTGGAGTAGAGACAACACTATAGACTGGAGTAGAGACAACACTATAAACTGGACTAGAGACACCACTATAGACTGGAGTAGAGACAACACTATAGACTGGGTAGAGACAACACTATAGAGACTAGAGACAACACCATAGACTGGACTAGAGACAACACCATAGACTGGACTAGAGACAACACTATAGACTGGAGTAGAGACAACACTATAGACTGGAGTAGAGACAACCACCATAGACTGGAGTAGAGACAACACATAGACACTATAGACTGACTAGAGACAACACTATAGAGAGTAGAGACACCACTATAGACTGGACTAGAGACACCACTATAGACTGGAGTAGAGACACCACTATAGACTGGAGTAGAGACACCACTATAGACTGGAGTAGAGACAACACTATAGACTGGAGTAGAGACAACACTATAGACTGGAGTAGAGACACCACTATAGACTGGAGTAGAGACACTATAGACTATAGACTGGAGTAGAGACACCACTATAGACTGGAGTAGAGACACCACACTATAGACTGGACTAGAGACAACACTATAGACTGGAGTAGAGACAACACTATAGACTGGAGTAGAGACAACACTATAGACTGGAGTAGAGACAACACTATAGACTGGAGTAGAGACACCACTATAGACTGGAGTAGAGACAACACTATAGACTGGAGTAGAGACAACACTATAGACTGGAGTAGAGACAACACTATAGACTGGAGACTAGAGACAACACTATAGACTGGAGTAGAGACAACACTATAGACTGGAGTAGAGACAACACTATAGACTGGAGTAGAGACAACACTATAGACTGGAGTAGAGACAACACTATAGACTGGAGTAGAGACAACACTATAGACTGGAGTAGAGACACCACTATAGACTGGAGTAGAGACACCACTATAGACTGGAGTAGAGACAACACTATAGACTGGAGTAGAGACACCACTATAGACTGGAGTAGAGACAACACTATAGACTGGAGTAGAGACAACACTATAGACTGGAGTAGAGACAACACCATAGACTGGAGTAGAGACACCACTATAGACTAGAGACAACACCATAGACTGGAGTAGAGACAACACTATAGACTGGAGTAGAGACAACACTATAGACTGGAGTAGAGACAACACTATAGACTGGAGTAGAGACAACACTATAGACTGGAGTAGAGACAACACCATAGACTGGAGTAGAGACAACACTATAGACTGGAGTAGAGACAACACCATAGACTGGAGTAGACACACAACACCATAGACTGGAGTAGACACACAACACCATAGACTGGAGTAGAGACACCACTATAGACTGGAGTAGAGACAACACTATAGACTGGAGTAGAGACAACACTATAGACTGGAGTAGAGACAACACCATAGACTGGAGTAGAGACAACACTATAGACTGGAGTAGAGACAACACTATAGACTGGAGTAGAGACAACACTATAGACTGGAGTAGAGACAACACTATAGACTGGAGTAGAGACAACACCATAGACTGGACTAGAGACAACACCATAGACTGGACTAGAGACAACACTATAGACTGGACTAGAGACAACACTATAGACTGGACTAGAGATACCACTATAGACTGGAGTAGAGACAACAACACTATAGACTGGAGTAGAGACAACACTATAGACTGGACTAGAGACAACACTATAGACTGGAGTAGAGACAACACTATAGACTATAGACTGGAGTAGAGACAACACTATAGACTGGAGTAGAGACAACACTATAGACTGGAGTAGAGACACCACTATAGCCATAGAGACACTGGACTAGAGACAACACCATAGACTGGAGTAGAGACAACACCATAGACTGGAGTAGAGACAACACTATAGACTGGAGTAGAGACAACACTATAGACTGGACATAGACTAGAGACACCACTATAGACTGGACTAGAGACAACACTATAGACTGGACTAGAGATACCACTATAGACTGGAGTAGAGACAACAACACTATAGACTGGAGTAGAGACAACACTATAGACTGGACTAGAGACAACACTATAGACTGGACTAGAGACAACACTATAGACTGGACTAGAGACAACACTATAGACTGGAGTAGAGACAACACTATAGACTGGAGTAGAGACAACACTATAGACTGGACTAGAGACAACACTATAGACTGGACTAGAGACAACACTATAGACTGGACTAGAGACAACACTATAGACTGGACTAGAGACAACACTATAGACTGGACTAGAGACAACACTATAGACTGGAGTAGAGACAACACACTATAGACTGGAGTAGAGACAACACTATAGACTGGACTAGAGACAACACTATAGACTGGACTAGAGACAACACTATAGACTGGACTAGAGACAACACTATAGACTGGAGTAGAGA
Organism: Oncorhynchus keta; assembly: GCF_023373465.1. Lineage (NCBI taxonomy): Eukaryota > Metazoa > Chordata > Actinopteri > Salmoniformes > Salmonidae > Oncorhynchus > Oncorhynchus keta. The sequence goes on along the minus strand of NC_068423.1, from coordinate 31,675,638 downwards.
CAACACTATAGACTGGACTAGAGACAACACTATAGACTGGACTAGAGACAACACTATAGACTGGACTAGAGACAACACTATAGACTGGAGTAGAGACAACACTATAGACTGGACTAGAGACAACACTATAGACTGGACTAGAGACAACACTATAGACTGACTAGAGACAACACTAGAGACAACACTATAGACTGGACTAGAGACAACACTATAGACTGGACTAGAGACAACACTATAGACTGGACTAGAGACACCACTATAGACTGAACTAGAGACAACACTATAGACTGGACTAGAGACAACACTATAGACTGGAGTAGAGACAACACCACTATAGACTGGACTAGAGACACCACTATAGACTGGACTAGAGACACCACTATAGACTGGACTAGAGACACCACTATAGACTGGACTAGAGACAACACTATAGACTGGACTAGAGACAACACTATAGACTGGACTAGAGACAACAATAGACTGGACTAAAGACAACACTATAGACTGGACTAGAGACAACACTATAGACTGGACTAGAGACAACACTATAGACTGGACTAGAGACAACACTATAGACTGGACTAGAGACAACAATAGACTGGACTAGAGACAACACTATAGACTGGACTAGAGACAACAATAGACTGGACTAGAGACAACACTATAGACTGGACTAGAGACACCACTATAGACTGGACTAGAGACAACACTATAGACTGGACTAGAGACAACACTATAGACTGGAGTAGAGACAACACCACTATAGACTGGACTAGAGACACCACTATAGACTGGACTAGAGACACCACTATAGACTGGACTAGAGACAACAATAGACTGGACTAAAGACAACACTATAGACTGGACTAGAGACAACACTATAGACTGGACTAGAGACAACACTATAGACTGGACTAGAGACAACACTATAGACTGGAGGAGAGACAACACTATAGACTGGACTAGAGACAACAATAGACTGGACTAGAGACAACACTATACCTTAAAAATTGCACTGTTGGTTAGGGGCTGTAAATAAGCATTTCACTGTAAGGTCTACACCTGTTGTATTCGGCGCACATGACAAATAAACTTTGATTTGATTTGACTAGAGACATTAGACTGGACAAGAGACAACAAGACAACTGTGAAGCCTGATTCCCACAATAGGGCCGACCTCAACTGTACTGTGCCCTGCTCGGGGATGTGTAAACAGACCAGATCGAAGCAGCTCAGCTTGGGTAGGTTTGACCCTCGAATGAGAATCAGGCATAACTGACAGACAGCAGCTCATAACACAGAGTAGAAAGCAAACATGTTCACCTCAGGTCTGAGTGCAGGCAGGATAACTATCTCCTGAAGAGCTTGTTTAGCCAGCTCCTGACCCGCTATGTCTTCAAAGCTCACTGACGACCCACTGAAATACACACACAATGTTTAAATGACTCCAGAACCCCAGCAGTCTCAATTACAGACATGGGTTGTAAAAACAGGAGAGCTAGAAACCCGCCTTAACAAAAGTATCAGTGTGTGCAGCCTCAAAGGTCTAAGAGTTTGACGTCAGGGCGTCCCCAAGATGTTCAGCGTGTAATTTGATCCTGACTGTAGTCCACTGCGCTATCCGCTATCATCGACTCTAGAATCCCTCCATTGAACGTGCTGAGGGTCTTCTCCGTCATAGCCTGGTCACACGTCTGTTAGTTCTGTATAGCCAACTCCCCAGACAATGACCAAGACTACACGGAGACCGGGCTACACGGATCGCTCATCGCTCCGGGGACCGGGCTACGCGGATCTCTCCGGAGACCGGGCTACACGGATCGCTCCGGAGACCGGGCTACACGGATCGCTCCGGAGACCGGGCTACACGGATCGCTCCGGAGACCGGGCTACACGGATCGCTCCGGAGACCGGGCTACACGGATCGCTCCGGAGACCGGGCTACACGGATCGCTCATCGCTCCGGGGACCGGGCTACGCGGATCGCTCCGGAGACCGGGCTACACGGATCGCTCCGGAGACCGGGCTACGCGGATCGCTCCGGAGACCGGGCTACGCGGATCGCTCTGTGGACCGGGCTACACGGATCGCTCCGGAGACCGGGCTACACGGATCGCTCCGGAGACCGGGCTACACGGATCGCTCATCGCTCCAGGGACCGGGCTACACAGATCGCTCCGGAGACCGGGCTACGCGGATCGCTCCGGAGACCGGGCTACGCGGATCGCTCCGGAGACCGGGCTACGCGGATCGCTCCGGAGACCGGGCTACGCGGATCGCTCCGGAGACCGGGCTACGCGGATCGCTCCGGAGACCGGGCTACGCGGATCGCTCCGGAGACCGGGCTACGCGGATCGCTCCGTGGACCGGGCTACGCGGATCGCTCCGGAGACATGGCTACGCGGATCGCTCATCGCTCCCTGGACCGGGCTACGCGGATCGCTCCGTGGACCGGGCTACACGGATCGCTCCGGAGACCGGGCTACACGGATCGCTCCGGAGACCGGGCTACACGGATCGCTCCGTGGACCGGGCTACGCGGATCGCTCCGGGGACATGACTACACAGATTGCTCATCTATCCTACCCGTCTACGATTTCATTCAGTATGAAGCTGGCCAACTTGCTGTCCACATTCTTGAAGTTCTTCATATCCCTCTTCTGTGGTTCCTTCGATGCTGCTGGTCTACCATTCTGTCCTCTCCCTGCAGCCCGAGGGACAACCTTAGAGAGAACACTCCGTAAATGCACAATATCATAGGACCATAAAAATACACATAGAACAAACAGGATACACTATGAGCAACAACGTCCCATTCGAAACAGTATTTAAAACAAATTACGACTCAGAAACGTTGTTTTCCGTAAACTGTTAGCGGGGAGGTTATAAAACTAGGACTAAATAATTTATGGGACTATAGAGGATAGGGGACGGGGATAGAACAAGGCCTGTACTTTAATGGGACCAGAGACAGAGACAGGACAAGGCCTGTACTTTAATGGGACCAGGGACAGAGACAGGACAAGGCCTGTACTTTAATGGGACCAGGGACAGAGACAGGACAAGGCCTGTACTTTAATGGGACCAGGGACAGGACAAGGCCTGTACTTTAATGGGACCAGGGACAGAGACAGGACAAGGCCTGTACTTTAATGGGACCAGGGACAGAGACAGGACCTGTACTTTAATGGGACCAGAGACAGAGACAGGACAAGGCCTGTACTTTAATGGGACCAGAGACAGAGACAGGACAAGGCCTGTACTTTAATGGGACCAGGGACAGAGACAGGACAAGGCCTGTACTTTAATGGGACCAGGGACAGAGACAGGACAAGGCCTGTACTTTAATGGGACCAGGGACAGAGACAGGACAAGGCCTGTACTTTAATGGGACCAGGGACAGGACAATGGCCTGTACTTTAATGGGACCAGAGACAGAGACAGGACAAGGCCTGTACTTTAATGGGACCAGGGACAGAGACAGGACAAGGCCTGTACTTTAATGGGACCAGGGACAGAGACAGGACAAGGCCTGTACTTTAATGGGACCAGGGACAGAGACAGGACAAGGCCTGTACTTTAATGGGACCAGGGACAGGACAATGGCCTGTACTTTAATGGGACCAGAGACAGAGACAGGACAAGGCCTGTACTTTAATGGGACCAGGGACAGAGACAGGACAAGGCCTGTACTTTAATGGGACCAGGGACAGAGACAGGACAAGGCCTGTACTTTAATGGGACCAGGGACAGAGACAGGACAAGGCCTGTACTTTAATGGGACCAGGGACAGAGACAGGACATGGCCTGTACTTTAATGGGACCAGGGACAGAGACAGGACAAGGCCTGTACTTTAATGGGACCAGGGACAGAGACAGGACAAGGCCTGTACTTTAATGGGAACAGGGACAGAGACAGGACATGGCCTGTACTTTAATGGGACCAGGGACAGAGACAGGACAAGGCCTGTACTTTAATGGGACCAGGGACAGAGACAGGACAAGGCCTGTACTTTAATGGGACCAGGGACAGAGACAGGACAAGGCCTGTACTTTAATGGGACCAGGGACAGACACAGGACAAGGCCTGTACTTTAATGGGACCAGAGACAGAGACAGGACAAGGCCTGTACTTTAATGGGACCAGGGACAGGACAAGGCCTGTACTGTAATGGGACCAGGGACAGAGACAGGACAAGGCCTGTACTTTAATGGGACCAGGGACAGAGACAGGACAAGGCCTGTACTTTAATGGGACCAGGGACAGAGACAGGACAAGGCCTGTACTTTAATGGGACCAGGGACAGAGACAGGACAAGGCCTGTACTTTAATGGGACCAGAGACAGAGACAGGACAAGGCCTGTACTTTAATGGGACCAGGGACAGAGACAGGACAAGGCCTGTACTTTAATGGGACCAGAGACATGACAAGGCCTGTACTTTAATGGGACCAGGGACAGAGACAGGACAAGGCCTGTACTTTAATGGGACCAGGAACAGAGACAGGACAAGGACTGTACTTTAATGGGACCAGAGACAGGACAAGGCCTGTACTTTAATGGGACCAGGGACAGAGACAGGACAAGGCCTGTACTTGAATGGGACCAGGGACAGAGACAGGACCTGTACTTTAATGGGACCAGGGACAGAGACAGGACAAGGCCTGTACTTTAATGGGACCAGGGACAGGACCTGTACCAGGGATACCTTGATATTGTTGGTCCTGCTTGAGCCAGTGCTTGCTGGCTTACTGTGTCCTGGTCCTGGTCCTGGTCCTGGCTTGTTCTTTGGACCAGCAGGCCTCACTGGAGGGGTAGGGAGATGGCCTGGTGGACTCTGAGGGCTGTGGCTCGTTTTAGACGCCGATGTACCTTCTGTGGCGAGAGACAGAGAGAGACAGAGAGACAGACAGAGAGACAGAGAGGACAGAGGGTGAGAGAGAGAAGACGGAGAGAGAGAGGACGGAGAGACAGGGTGAGAGAGAGAAGACCGAGAGAGAGAGAGGTTGAGAGAGAGAGGACGGAGAGAGAGGACGGAGAGAGAGAGAGAGAGGTTGAGAGGACGGAGAGAGAGGATGGTGAGAGAGAGAGAGGACGGAGAGAGAGGATGGTGAGAGAGAGAGGACGGAGAGAGACAGAGGGTGAGAGAGAGGGTGAGAGAGAGAGGATGTAGAGAGACAGAGGGTGAGAGAAAGAGAGGGTGAGAGAGAGAGGATGGAGAGAGACCGAGGGTGAGAGACAGAGGGTGAGAGAGAGGATGGAGAGAGAGGACGGAGAGAGAGGACGGAGAGAGAGGATGGAGAGAGAGAGAGGATGAGAGAGAGGGGATGGAGAGAGAGGGGATGGAGAGAGACAGAGGGTGAGAGAGAGAGGATGGAGAGAGACCGAGGGTGAGAGAGAGTAAGCGAGAATGGAGAGAGAGACCCTACAAGGTTAAATTTTTAAAAACAAAAACATTAGTAATATAACTATTTGCAAATTACTAAAACACATAGCTGCTAATATAACAATTCAAATGTCAATCTCTTTTAAACATTTTTGAGTGAGAAGTACTGATCTTAGTCAGGGATTTATTTACAACACAAAGCTGTGTCGCTCAAAATCTAAGTGTGGCATCACTTCAAAGTGTTATGAGAGAAGACTGCAGCATGCCTCATATATTACAATGAATGGAAAGTCATCATGAAGACTGCGGCATGCCTCATATATTACAATGAATGGGAAGTCATCATGAAGACTACAGCATGCCTCATATATTACAATGAATGGGAAGTCATCATGAAGACTACAGCATGCCTCATATATTACCAGAATGGAAAGTCATCATGAAGACTACAGCATGCCTCATATATTACCAGAATGGGAAGTCATCATGAAGACTACAGCATGCCTCAATGAATGGGAAGTCATCATGAAGACTACAGCATGCCTCATATATTACAATGAATGGGAAGTCATCATGAAGACTACAGCATGCCTCATATATTACCAGAATGGAAAGTCATCATGAAGACTACAGCATGCCTCATATATTACCAGAATGGGAAGTCATCATGAAGACTACAGCATGCCTCATATATTACCAGAATGGGAAGTCATCATGAAGACTACAGCATGCCTCATATATTACAATGAATGGGAAGTCATCATGAAGACTACAGCATGCCTCATATATTACAATGAATGGGAAGTCATCATGAAGACTACAGCATGCCTCATATATTACAATGAATGGGAAGTCATCATGAAGACTACAGCATGCCTCATATATTACCAGAATGGGAAGTCATCATGAAGAGCATGCCTCATATTACAAGAATGGGAAGTCATCATGAAGACTACAGCATGCCTCATATATTACCAGAATGGGAAGTCATCATGAAGACTACAGCATGCCTCATATATTACCAGAATGGGAAGTCATCATGAAGACTACAGCATGCCTCATATATTACCAGAATGGGAAGTCATCATGAAGACTACAGCATGCATTACCAGAATGGGAAGTCATCATGAAGACTACAGCATGCCTCATATATTACCAGAATGGGAAGTCATCATGAAGACTGCGGCATGCCTCATATATTACAATGAATGGGAAGTCATCATGAAGACTACAGCATGCCTCATATATTACAATGAATGGGAAGTCATCATGAAGACTACAGCATGCCTCATATATTACCAGAATGGAAAGTCATCATGAAGACTACAGCATGCCTCATATATTACCAGAATGGGAAGTCATCATGAAGACTACAGCATGCCTCATATATTACCAGAATGGGAAGTCATCATGAAGACTACAGCATGCCTCATATATTACCAGAATGGGAAGTCATCATGAAGACTACAGCATGCCTCATATATTACCAGAATGGGAAGTCATCATGAAGACTACAGCATGCCTCATATATTACCAGAATGGGAAGTCATCATGAAGACTACAGCATGCCTCATATATTACCAGAATGGGAAGTCATCATGAAGACTATGCCTCATATATTACCAGAATGGGAAGCATGCCTCATATATTACCAGAATGGGAAGTCATCATGAAGACTACAGCATGCCTCATATATTACCAGAATGGGAAGTCATCATGAAGACTACAGCATGCCTCATATATTACCAGAATGGGAAGTCATCATGAAGACTACAGCATGCCTCATATATTACCAGAATGGGAAGTCATCATGAAGACTACAGCATGCCTCATATATTACCAGAATGGGAAGTCATCTTGAAGACTCATGCCTCATATATTACCAGAAGAAGTCATCATGAAGACTACAGCATGCCTCATATATTACCAGAATGGGAAGTCATCATGAAGACTACAGCATGCCTCATATATTACCAGAATGGGAAGTCATCATGAAGACTACAGCATGCCTCATATATTACCAGAATGGGAAGTCATCATGAAGACTACAGCATGCCTCATATATTACCAGAATGGGAAGTCATCATGAAGACTACAGCATGCCTCATATATTACCAGAATGGGAAGTCATCATGAAGACTACAGCATGCCTCATATATTACCAGAATGGGAAGTCATCATGAAGACTACAGCATGCCTCATATATTACCAGAATGGGAAGTCATCATGAAGACTACAGCATGCCTCATATATTACCAGAATGGGAAGTCATCATGAAGACTACAGCATGCCTCATATATTACCAGAATGGGAAGTCATCTTGAAGACTACAGCATGCCTCATATATTACCAGAATGGGAAGTCATCATGAAGACTACAGCATGCCTCATATATTACCAGAATGGGAAGTCATCATGAAGACTACAGCATGCCTCATATATTACCAGAATGGGAAGTCATCATGAAGACTACAGCATGCCTCATATATTACCAGAATGGGAAGTCATCATGAAGACTACAGCATGCCTCATATATTACCAGAATGGGAAGTCATCATGAAGACTACAGCATGCCTCATATATTACCAGAATGGGAAGTCATCATGAAGACTACAGCATGCCTCATATATTACCAGAATGGGAAGTCATCATGAAGACTACAGCATGCCTCATATATTACCAGAATGGGAAGTCATCATGAAGACTACAGCATGCCTCATATATTACCAGAATGGGAAGTCATCATGAAGACTACAGCATGCCTCATATATTACCAGAATGGGAAGTCATCATGAAGACTACAGCATGCCTCATATATTACCAGAATGGGAAGTCATCATGAAGACTACAGCATGCCTCATATATTACCAGAATGGGAAGTCATCATGAAGACTACAGCATGCCTCATATATTACCAGAATGGGAAGTCATCATGAAGACTACAGCATGCCTCATATATTACCAGAATGGGAAGTCATCATGAAGACTACAGCATGCCTCATATATTACCAGAATGGGAAGTCATCATGAAGACTACAGCATGCCTCATATATTACCAGAATGGAAAGTCATCATGACGTGAAACAATCTAAAACAACGTTCTCAACATCGTCAGAGAGCTGACCTAGAAGAGCGAGTCGGTCCTTTGCCATGGTGAGATTGTTGATCATCTTAGTTTGAAGCCTCTTGGAACGATCACAATGTTCTCCTAAAGTGAAAGTGAAAGACAGCGAAACGTGGTCACTGGCCAACGGCCACAACACAAACAACCTCATATTGACTTGAAAGATAATGAGGTAGGAATTAGCTTACCTTGTCCTGTGACTTCAATAGCAATCCCCCTTTGAAGCTCTGCAATGCCTTTCTGATACCACTGTACCGCCTCCTCCTTGACACCTGCCATAACAAACCGCCAGACAGACAGACAGACAGACAGGCAGACAGACAGACAGGCAGACAGACACTCCCAGTGAGCCATTGCATAGTCACACAACATGTACGATTGGCTTCGATGCAACCAAGAGTTTTAACATTGTAAAACTCTTCTTGGTTTCATCGAAGCTACTAAATGTATGATAAACATATACAATATATATATATTTTAAGATAAGGAGATGCATTCAACCTTTGTCATCTTCATCGATCTTTAGTGCCACGGATATGTATTCAAATGCTCGTTTATGGTAGTTTCTAATGATTTCTCCGTTGTCGTTGCTGTCCCCCGCCCTAACTTTGGCCGACATGGTAGTGAAATAATGTACAACTAGTTTACAGTCGCTAGCTACATCAGAATCTCAAATACAGGAGTAAACAGAGAGATCTAAACACCAGAAAAGGGCGTCAGCGAACTCAGCAATGTATTATTGTATCTCTAACCATTTTCATATCCGACAGATGATCGTAAACGTGTCTATTTTTACAATAATATCAAAACCAATGCAGAGACCCAGTTCCAAGACATCGGTGTTTTGTTGAAACAGGAAGTTGGCGTTACGCATGCGTGGAACTAGCGCACTTGTCGAACATTTAAACAAGATCCTAAATACGGTAATAAGTGTATAGACGCAAATATAATGTACTACGGTCACGTAAATCGATAAGCACTGACAGTAGATAAATAGGGTGGAAGTTTACCGTGGCATACCAAAAGTAATGTAATATTAGTTTATTTTTAGAAATAACGGGGGAAGACGCGAAACGAGAGGGATAACTGGACACAAAATCTGTCATCTCCAGGTTCACTTTTTTCCCCGCTCAACAAGCGGCGAGTTTTGTATGCAGGTCAATGAGTGTTGCGTTTGGTTAATTAAAACACAATTGAATGGTTTATTTGTTACTTGTGTCTTATTTAATCGAATAAACGTGTCGTAATGTTTAGGTTCTTACGAGTGTACTGATATATACGTAGGACAAGTGACATCCCGCCAACTTTTAGGGGAAAAAAACACTTTATATCGGAGTTGTTCAAGCGCATATCTGCTCTCTCATTGGCTTGAATGGTCCCACCTGATCTTGCGTCATCCCGACTGCCTTCCATTTCTGAAGACATTTCTTTTCATTGTTTGAACGGTCACTTGAGCATCCGGTCATACATCATCGATCATCTGTGGCTCTGCGTTCAGAAATGTCAGTACTGTCCCTTTAAAAGTCACATTTCCGGGTTTTGGATAGCCAATCAGAGCGCCTTATTTTCTGACGCCTGCTCAGTTATCTCTCCGCGGCTGTAGTTGTTTCGGCGGCGACATCAATTTTTGGAAACCAACATAAACCATGGCAGAAGGTAACCAAAATTACGATTGTACGAATATCTAACGCCTAAGATCACGTAGAAAATATTTATTTTGCAGCCAGTTTCAGATTTATAAGCGTTTTTGGAAGCCGTAGATTCGAGACCACGTCGAGTAGCTAGCGAGCTAACATTAGCTAGCTCGTAGTTGATGACTTGTCCATTGTTGGGGAGTAAATTAACAATTTAACGTTACATGTATATAGAAATAAAATATAAACTAAATAATTTCGAAGATTTTACTGTGTTACAGTTCATATCAGGAAATCGGTCAATGTAAATCAATTGGGCATTAATATGTGGCTTTCAACATGGAAGGGAATACAGATTCCTAATATCTGTTGGGCAGATACCTTAGAAGGAAAAAAAATAAGGACAAAAAAAAGTAGGTTCTTGGATCAGAACCAGTCAGTATCTGGTGTGACCACCATTTATTTGCCTCATGCAGCGCAATACATCACCTCGTTGGTATAGAGTTGATGAATCTGTTCATTGTGGCCTGTGGACTGTTGTCCCACTCGTCTTCAATGGCTGTGTGAAGTTGCTGGAATTTTGACTTCCATATTAGGAATGTGACGAAAATAGCTTTTTACCACCTGAGGAACATTGCCAAGGTGCAGCCGTTTCTCTCTCAGGCTGATACAGAGAGACTCATCGCTTTAATTACAAGCAGGCTTGACTGCTGTAATGCTCTCCTGTCTGGTCTGCTCATGAAAGCCATTGGTCAACTGCAAAACATACAGAATGCTGCAGCATAAGTACTGACCAAGACCAGATGGAGAGGACACATTACACTGGTGTAATGGCTGCCTGAGAGTGTTAGAATTCATTTTAGGATTCCACTATTGGTTTTTAAATCAATCCACCATTGTGCAGCTCAATACATATCAGACATGCTTTATGTTATGTACCCAGTAGGTCCCTCAGATCCTCTGGCCTTTTAACTATCCCAAAACCTAGAACCAAGAGGCATGGAGAGACAGCCTTTAGTTATTATGCCTCTGGAACGGCCTGGCCTGCCAGAGAACCTGAGGAGGACCAAGAGGCATGGAGAGACAGCCTTTAGTTACTATACCCCCAGCTCCCAAACAGCCTGCCAGAGAACCTGAGGAGGACCAAGAGGCATGCTTCCCCAACCCCGCTGCCGTCGTGTTCAGCTTCCCCAACCCCGCTGCCGTCGTGTTCAGCTTCCCCAACCCCGCTGCCGTCGTCATGTTCAGCTTCCCCAACCCCGCTGCCGTCGTCATGTTCAGCTTCCCCAACCCCGCTGCCGTCGTCATGTTCAGCTTCCCCAACCCCGCTGCCGTCGTCATGTTCAGCTTCCCCAACCCCGCTGCTGTCGTCATGTTCAGCTTCCCCAACCCTGCTGCCCCGTCATGTTCAGCTTCCCCAACCCTGCTGCCGTCGTCATGTTCAGCTTCCCCAACCCTGCTGCCGTTGTCATGTTCAGCTTCCCCAACCCTGCTGCCGCCGTCATGTTCGGCTTCCCCAACCCTGCTGCCGTCGTCATGTTCAGCTTCCCCAACCCTGCTGCCGTCGTCATGTTCAGCTTCCCCAACCCTGCTGCCGCCGTCATGTTCGGCTTCCCCAACCCCGCTGCTGTCGTCATGTTCAGCTTCCCCAACCCTGCTGCCGTCGTCATGTTCAGCTTCCCCAACCCTGCTGCCGTCGTCATGTTCAGCTTCCCCAACCCTGCTGCCGTCGTCATGTTCAGCTTCCCCAACCCCGCTGCCGTCGTGTTCAGCTTCCCCAACCCCGCTGCCGTCGTCATGTTCAGCTTCCCCAACCCTGCTGCCGTCGTCATGTTCAGCTTCCCCAACCCTGCTGCCGTCGTCATGTTCAGCTTCCCCAACCCTGCTGCCGTCGTGTTCAGCTTCCCCAACCCCGCTGCTGCCGTCATGTTCAGCTTCCCCAACCCCGCTGCCGTCGTCATGTTCAGAGTGGCTTCCCCAACCCCGCTGCCGCCGTCATGTTCAGAGTGGCTTCCCCAACCCCGCTGCCGCCGTCATGTTCAGAGTGGCTTCCCCAACCCCGCTGCCGCCGTCATGTTCAGAGTGGCTTCCCCAACCCCGCTGCCGCCGTCATGTTCAGAGTGGCTTCCCCAACCCTGCTGCTGTCGTCATGTTCAGAGTGGCTTCCCCAACCCTGCTGCTGTCGTCATGTTCAGAGTGGCTTCCCCAACCCCTGCTGCCGCCGTCATGTTCGGCTTCCCCAACCCTGCTGCCGCCGTCATGTTCGGTCTTCCCCAACCCTGCTGCCGCCGTCATGTTCAGCTTCCCCAACCCTGCTGCCGTCGTCATGTTCAGCTTCCCCAACCCTGCTGCCGCCGTCATGTTCGGCTTCCCCAACCCTGCTGCCGTCGTCATGTTCGGCTTCCCCAACCCTGCTGCCGCCGTCATGTTCGGCTTCCCCAACCCTGCTGCTGTCGTCATGTTCAGAGTGGCTTCCCCAACCCTGCTGCTGTCGTCATGTTCAGAGTGGCTTCCCCAACCCTGCTGCTGTCGTCATGTTCAGAGTGGCTTCCCCAACCCTGCTGCTGTCGTCATGTTCAGAGTGGCTTCCCCAACCCTGCTGCTGTCGTCATGTTCAGAGTGGCTTCCCCAACCCTGCTGCTGTCGTCATGTTCAGAGTGGCTTCCCCAACCCCGCTGCTGTCGTCATGTTCAGCTTCCCCAACCCTGCTGCTGTCGTCATGTTCAGCTTCCCCAACCCTGCTGCTGTCGTCATGTTCAGCTTCCCCAACCCCGCTGCCGTCGTGTTCAGCTTCCCCAACCCCGCTGCCGTCGTGTTCAGCTTCCCCAACCCCGCTGCCGTCGTCGTGTTCAGATTGGCTTCCCCAACCCCGCTGCCGCCGTCATGTTCAGAGTGGCTTCCCCAACCCTGCTGCTGTCGTCATGTTCAGAGTGGCTTCCCCAACCCTGCCGCCGCCGTCATGTTCAGAGTGGCTTCCCCAACCCTGCTGCTTCCCCAACCCTGCTGCTTCCCCAACCCTGCTGCTTCCCCAACCCTGCTGCTGCCGTCATGTTCATTTGACAGAGACTAGCTACTAGAATCGACTCCATCTGTTTGCTGCAGATGGTTGGTTGCTTTGACATCCTAGATCAGAACGGAGACCAATGCTATCGTAGAAATAGAATTGCTATGTCACTAACTTTGATACCTGATCAACACCTTTTGCCTTTTTACTCATGTTGTGTTTTGTTGACATTCAGATCACACAGGCATGGACCAGAGCAGGGAGAGCCATACAGCTGTAAGTCACCGTACTGTGTGTTGAATCAGAGTCTGGGCTTACAGGAGACATGGAACATGGCGATTCTCCTTTAAACCCACGAGTCGGCCATTCAACTTGCCATTCACCACATTTTCAAGCTTAAGAAAATGTCAAAATACATGTTGGTACTTACCAAAGAATGTAGTTTCGCTGAACAACCACTGTCATTGCAGCTGTTACGGCCGGTATGTACTTCCACAAAAGGTTTAAATAATAAGTCACATGGGCCCGGGAAAAATACCTTGTCTGGAAAAATTCAAAGTATTATTTTTGGCCAAATCCACCTCTTCTGCACCTCCAATAAAATGACTCATTGCTGCCACCTACAGGTTGGCTGATCCAGCAGCAGGAAAGGTCATTGAGTTTTATCACCGACAACAACCGTGTGTTTACGGCACAACAATCTGTTTCAGCCGAGTTAAATGTGATCATGTTTTATGTAAGTAGATTTAGTTGACACATTTTACGTAGGATTTAGTCAGTAGACACTAGGATACATGTTTACAGTGATTTAGTCAGTAGACACTAGGATACATGTTTACAGTCCCTGTATATTTCTAGATGGGATTTAGTCAGTTGACACTAGGATACATGTTTACAGTGATTTAGTCAGTAGACACTAGGATACATGTTGACAGTGATTTAGTCAGTAGACACTAGGATACATGTTTACAGTGATTTAGTCAGTAGACACTAGGATACATGTTGACAGTGATTTAGTTGGTAGACACTAGGATACATGTTGACAGTGATTTAGTTAGTAGACACTAGGATACATGTTTACAGTGATTATATATTTCTAGATGGGATTTAGTTGGTAGACACTAGGATACATGTTTAGTGATTTAGTTAGTAGACACTAGGATACATGTTGACAGTGATTTAGTCAGTAGACACTAGGATACATGTTGACAGTGATTTAGTTGGTAGACACTAGGATACATGTTGACAGTGATTTAGTTAGTAGACACTAGGATACATGTTTACAGTGATTATATATTTCTAGATGGGATTTAGTTGGTAGACACTAGGATACATGTTTAGTGATTTAGTTAGTAGACACTAGGATACATGTTGACAGTGATTTAGTCAGTAGACACTAGGATACATGTTGACAGTGATTTAGTTGGTAGACACTAGGATACATGTTGACAGTGATTTAGTTAGTAGACACTAGGATACATGTTGACAGTGATTTAGTCAGTAGACACTAGGATACATGTTGACAGTGATTTAGTCAGTAGACACTAGGATACATGTTTACAGTGATTTAGTCAGTAGACACTAGGATACATGTTTACAGTGATTTAGTTAGTAGACACTAGGATACATGTTTACAGTGATTTAGTTGGTAGACACTAGGATACATGTTGACAGTGATTTAGTTGGTAGACACTAGGATACATGTTTAGTGATTTAGTTGGTAGACACTAGGATACATGTTTACAGTGATTTAGTTAGTAGACACTAGGATACATGTTTAGTGATTTAGTTGGTAGACACTAGGATACATGTTTAGTGATTTAGTTGGTAGACACTAGGATACATGTTGACAGTGATTTAGTCAGTAGACACTAGGATACATGTTTACAGTGATTTAGTCCGTAGACACTAGGATACATGTTTAGTGATTTAGTTGGTAGACACTAGGATACATGTTTAGTGATTTAGTTGGTAGACACTAGGATACATGTTGACAGTGATTTAGTTGGTAGACACTAGGATACATGTTTACAGTGATTTAGTTAGTAGACACTAGGATACATGTTTACAGTGATTTAGTTAGTAGACACTAGGATACATGTTGACAGTGATTTAGTTAGTAGACACTAGGATACATGTTTACAGTGATTTAGTCAGTAGACACTAGGATACATGTTGACAGTGATTTAGTTAGTAGACACTAGGATACATGTTGACAGTGATTTAGTCAGTAGACACTAGGATACATGTTGACAGTGATTTAGTTAGTAGACACTAGGATACATGTTTACAGTGATTTAGTTAGTAGACACTAGGATACATGTTTACAGTGATTTAGTTGGTAGACACTAGGATACATGTTTACAGTGATTTAGTCAGTAGACACTAGGATACATGTTGACAGTGATTTAGTTGGTAGACACTAGGATACATGTTTACAGTGATTTAGTTAGTAGACACTAGGATACATGTTTAGTGATTTAGTTGGTAGACACTAGGATACATGTTTACAGTGATTTAGTTGGTAGACACTAGGATACATGTTGACAGTGATTTAGTTAGTAGACACTAGGATACATGTTGACAGTGATTTAGTCAGTAGACACTAGGATACATGTTGACAGTGATTTAGTTGGTAGACACTAGGATACATGTTGACAGTGATTTAGTTGGTAGACACTAGGATACATGTTGACAGTGATTTAGTCAGTAGACACTAGGATACATGTTGACAGTGATTTAGTCGGTAGACACTAGGATACATGTTTACAGTGATTTAGTTAGTAGACACTAGGATACATGTTTACAGTGATTTAGTCAGTAGACACTAGGATACATGTTGACAGTGATTTAGTTAGTAGACACTAGGATACATGTTTACAGTGATTTAGTCAGTAGACACTAGGATACATGTTGACAGTGATTTAGTTAGTAGACACTAGGATACATGTTTACAGTGATTTAGTCAGTAGACACTAGGATACATGTTGACAGATTTGATTTAGTTGGTAGACACTAGGATACATGTTTACAGTGATTTAGTCAGTAGACACTAGGATACATGTTTACAGTGATTTAGTTGGTAGACACTAGGATACATGTTTAGTGATTTAGTTAGTAGACACTAGGATACATGTTTACAGTGATTTAGTTAGTAGACACTAGGATACATGTTTACAGTGATTTAGTTAGTAGACACTAGGATACATGTTTACAGTGATTTAGTCAGTAGACACTAGGATACATGTTTACAGTGATTTAGTTAGTAGACACTAGGATACATGTTGACAGTGATTTAGTTGGTAGACACTAGGATACATGTTGACAGTGATTTAGTCGGTAGACACTAGGATACATGTTTACAGTGATTTAGTTAGTAGACACTAGGATACATGTTTACAGTGATTTAGTTGGTAGACACTAGGATACATGTTGACAGTGATTTAGTCAGTAGACACTAGGATACATGTTTACAGTGATTTAGTTAGTAGACACTAGGATACATGTTTACAGTGATTTAGTTAGTAGACACTAGGATACATGTTGACAGTGATTTAGTCAGTAGACACTAGGATACATGTTTACAGTGATTTAGTCAGTAGACACTAGGATACATGTTGACAGTGATTTAGTCAGTAGACACTAGGATACATGTTTACAGTGATTTAGTTGGTAGACACTAGGATACATGTTGACAGTGATTTAGTTAGTAGACACTAGGATACATGTTGACAGTGATTTAGTTAGTAGACACTAGGATACATGTTTACAGTGATTTAGTCAGTAGACACTAGGATACATGTTGACAGTGATTTAGTTGGTAGACACTAGGATACATGTTGACAGTGATTTAGTCAGTAGACACTAGGATACATGTTTACAGTGATTTATTCAGTAGACACTAGGATACATGTTTACAGTGATTTAGTCAGTAGACACTAGGATACATGTTTACAGTGATTTAGTTAGTAGACACTAGGATACATGTTTACAGTGATTTAGTTAGTAGACACTAGGATACATGTTGACAGTGATTTAGTTGGTAGACACTAGGATACATGTTTACAGTGATTTAGTTAGTAGACACTAGGATACATGTTTAGTGATTTAGTCAGTAGACACTAGGATACATGTTTACAGTGATTATATATTTCTAGATGGGATTTAGTTAGTAGACACTAGGATACATGTTTAGTGATTTAGTCAGTAGACACTAGGATACATGTTTACAGTGATTGTATATTCTAGATGGGCTTTATTCAGTAGACACTAGGATACATGTTGACAGTGATTTAGTTAGTAGACACTAGGATACATGTTTACAGTGATTTAGTTAGTAGACACTAGGATACATGTTGACAGTGATTTAGTTAGTAGACACTAGGATACATGTTTACAGTGATTTAGTTGGTAGACACTAGGATACATGTTGACAGTGATTGTATATTTCTAGATGGGCTTTATTCAGTAGACACTAGGATACATGTTGACAGTGATTTAGTTAGTAGACACTAGGATACATGTTTACAGTGATTTAGTCAGTAGACACTAGGATACATGTTTACAGTGATTTAGTCAGTAGACACTAGGATACATGTTGACAGTGATTTAGTTAGTAGACACTAGGATACATGTTGACAGTGATTTAGTCAGTAGACACTAGGATACATGTTTACAGTGATTTAGTTAGTAGACACTAGGATACATGTTTACAGTGATTTAGTTAGTAGACACTAGGATACATGTTTACAGTGATTTAGTCAGTAGACACTAGGATACATGTTTACAGTGATTTAGTTAGTAGACACTAGGATACATGTTGACAGTGATTTAGTCAGTAGACACTAGGATACATGTTTACAGTGATTTAGTTAGTAGACACTAGGATACATGTTTACAGTGATTTAGTTAGTAGACACTAGGATACATGTTTACAGTGATTTAGTTAGTAGACACTAGGATACATGTTTACAGTGATTTAGTTAGTAGACACTAGGATACATGTTGACAGTGATTTATTCAGTAGACACTAGGATACATGTTTACAGTGATTTAGTTAGTAGACACTAGGATACATGTTGACAGTGATTTAGTTAGTAGACACTAGGATACATGTTTACAGTGATTTAGTTAGTAGACACTAGGATACATGTTTACAGTGATTTAGTTAGTAGACACTAGGATACATGTTGACAGTGATTTAGTTAGTAGACACTAGGATACATGTTTACAGTGATTTAGTTAGTAGACACTAGGATACATGTTTACAGTGATTTAGTTAGTAGACACTAGGATACATGTTTACAGTGATTTAGTTGGTAGACACTAGGATACATGTTGACAGTGATTTACATAGACACTAGGATACATGTTTACAGTGATTTAGTTAGTAGACACTAGGATACATGTTGACAGTGATTTAGTTAGTAGACACTAGGATACATGTTTACAGTGATTTAGTTAGTAGACACTAGGATACATGTTTACAGTGATTTAGTTGGTAGACACTAGGATACATGTTGACAGTGATTTAGTTAGTAGACACTAGGATACATGTTTACAGTGATTTAGTTGGTAGACACTAGGATACATGTTGACAGTGATTTAGTTAGTAGACACTAGGATACATGTTGACAGTGATTTAGTCAGTAGACACTAGGATACATGTTTACAGTGATTTAGTTAGTAGACACTAGGATACATGTTGACAGTGATTTAGTTAGTAGACACTAGGATACATGTTTACAGTGATTTAGTTAGTAGACACTAGGATACATGTTGACAGTGATTTAGTTAGTAGACACTAGGATACATGTTTACAGTGATTTAGTCAGTAGACACTAGGATACATGTTTACAGTGATTTAGTCAGTAGACACTAGGATACATGTTGACAGTGATTTAGTTGGTAGACACTAGGATACATGTTTACAGTGATTTAGTTAGTAGACACTAGGATACATGTTTACAGTGATTTAGTTAGTAGACACTAGGATACATGTTGACAGTGATTTAGTTAGTAGACACTAGGATACATGTTTACAGTGACTTAGTTAGTAGACACTAGGATACATGTTTACAGTGATTTAGTTGGTAGACACTAGGATACATGTTTACAGTGATTTAGTTAGTAGACACTAGGATACATGTTTACAGTGATTTAGTTAGTAGACACTAGGATACATGTTTACAGTGATTTATTCAGTAGACACTAGGATACATGTTTACAGTGATTTAGTTAGTAGACACTAGGATACATGTTTACAGTGATTTAGTTAGTAGACACTAGGATACATGTTTACAGTGATTTAGTTAGTAGACACTAGGATACATGTTTACAGTGATTTAGTTAGTAGACACTAGGATACATGTTTACAGTGATTTATTCAGTAGACACTAGGATACATGTTTACAGTGATTTAGTTCAGTAGACACTAGGATACATGTTTACAGTGATTTAGTCAGTAGACACTAGGATACATGTTTACAGTGATTTAGTTGGTAGACACTAGGATACATGTTTACAGTGATTTATTCAGTAGACACTAGGATACATGTTTACAGTGATTTAGTCAGTAGACACTAGGATACATGTTTACAGTGATTTAGTTAGTACAGTGACACTAGGATACATGTTTACAGTGATTTAGTTAGTAGACACTAGGATACATGTTTACAGTGATTTAGTCAGTAGACACTAGGATACATGTTTACAGTGATTTAGTTAGTAGACACTAGGATACATGTTTACAGTGATTTAGTCAGTAGACACTAGGATACATGTTTACAGTGATTTAGTTAGTAGACACTAGGATACATGTTTAGTGATTTATTCAGTAGACACTAGGATACATGTTTACAGTGATTTATTTAGTAGACACTAGGATACATGTTTACAGTGATTTATTCAGTAGACACTAGGATACATGTTTACAGTGATTTAGTTGGTAGACACTAGGATACATGTTGACAGTGATTTAGTTAGTAGACACTAGGATACATGTTTACAGTGATTTAGTTGGTAGACACTAGGATACATGTTTACAGTGATTTAGTCAGTAGACACTAGGATACATGTTGACAGTGATTTAGTTAGTAGACACTAGGATACATGTTGACAGTGATTGTATATTTCTAGATGGGCTTTTTTCAGTAGACACTAGGATACATGTTTACAGTCTCTGTATATTTCTAGATGGGATTTAGTTAGTAGACACTAGGATACATGTTTACAGTCTCTGTATATTTCTAGATGGGATTTAGTTAGTAGACACTAGGATACATGTTTACAGTGATTTAGTTAGTAGACACTAGGATACATGTTTACAGTGATTTAGTTAGTAGACACTAGGATACATGTTTACAGTGATTTAGTCAGTTGACACTAGGATACATGTTTACAGTGATTTAGTTAGTAGACACTAGGATACATGTTGACAGTGATTTAGTTGGTAGACACTAGGATACATGTTGACAGTGATTTAGTTAGTAGACACTAGGATACATGTTTACAGTGATTTAGTTGGTAGACACTAGGATACATGTTTACAGTGATTTAGTTAGTAGACACTAGGATACATGTTGACAGTGATTTAGTCAGTAGACACTAGGATACATGTTTACAGTGATTTAGTCAGTAGACACTAGGATACATGTTTACAGTGATTTAGTCAGTAGACACTAGGATACATGTTGACAGTGATTTAGTCAGTAGACACTAGGATACATGTTTACAGTGATTTAGTTAGTAGACACTAGGATACATGTTTACAGTGATTTAGTTAGTAGACACTAGGATACATGTTTACAGTGATTTAGTTAGTAGACACTAGGATACATGTTTACAGTGATTTAGTTAGTAGACACTAGGATACATGTTTACAGTGATTTAGTTAGTAGACACTAGGATACATGTTGACAGTGATTTAGTTAGTAGACACTAGGATACATGTTGACAGTGATTTAGTTGGTAGACACTAGGATACATGTTTACAGTGATTTAGTCAGTAGACACTAGGATACATGTTGACAGTGATTTAGTTAGTAGACACTAGGATACATGTTGACAGTGATTTAGTTAGTAGACACTAGGATACATGTTGACAGTGATTTAGTTAGTAGACACTAGGATACATGTTGACAGTGATTTAGTTAGTAGACACTAGGATACATGTTTACAGTGATTTAGTTAGTAGACACTAGGATACATGTTTACAGTGATTTAGTTAGTAGACACTAGGATACATGTTGACAGTGATTTAGTTGGTAGACACTAGGATACATGTTTACAGTGATTTAGTTAGTAGACACTAGGATACATGTTTACAGTGATTTAGTTAGTAGACACTAGGATACATGTTTACAGTGATTTAGTTAGTAGACAATAGGATACATGTTTACAGTGATTTAGTTAGTAGACACTAGGATACATGTTTACAGTGATTTAGTCAGTTGACACTAGGATGCATGTTTACAGTGATTTAGTCAGTAGACACTAGGATGCATGTTTACAGTGATTTAGTCAGTAGACACTAGGATGCATGTTTACAGTGATTTAGTTAGTAGACACTAGGATACATGTTTACAGTGATTTAGTCAGTTGACACTAGGATACATGTTGACAGTGATTTAGTCAGTAGACACTAGGATACATGTTTACAGTGATTTAGTCAGTAGACACTAGGATACATGTTTAGTGATTTAGTTAGTAGACACTAGGATGCATGTTGACAGTGATTTAGTCAGTAGACACTAGGATACATGTTGACAGTGATTGTATATTTCTAGATGGTCTTTATTCAGTAGACACTAGGATACATGTTTACAGTGATTTAGTCAGTAGACACTAGGATACATGTTTACAGTGATTTAGTTAGTAGACACTAGGATACATGTTTACAGTGATTTAGTTAGTAGACACTAGGATACATGTTTACAGTGATTTAGTTAGTAGACACTAGGATACATGTTTAGTGATTTAGTTAGTAGACACTAGGATACATGTTTACAGTGATTTATTCAGTAGACACTAGGATACATGTTGACAGTGATTTAGTCAGTAGACACTAGGATACATGTTGACAGTGATTTAGTCAGTAGACACTAGGATACATGTTGACAGTGATTTAGTTAGTAGACACTAGGATACATGTTTAGTGATTTATTCAGTAGACACTAGGATACATGTTTACAGTGATTTAGTCAGTAGACACTAGGATACATGTTTACAGTGATTTAGTCAGTAGACACTAGGATACATGTTTACAGTGATTTAGTCAGTAGACACTAGGATACATGTTGACAGTGATTTAGTTAGTAGACACTAGGATACATGTTGACAGTGATTTAGTTAGTAGACACTAGGATACATGTTGACAGTGATTTAGTCAGTAGACACTAGGATACATGTTTACAGTGATTTAGTTAGTAGACACTAGGATACATGTTTACAGTGATTTAGTCAGTAGACACTAGGATACATGTTGACAGTGATTTAGTTAGTAGACACTAGGATACATGTTGACAGTGATTTAGTTAGTAGACACTAGGATACATGTTTACAGTGATTTAGTTAGTAGACACTAGGATACATGTTTACAGTGATTTAGTCAGTAGACACTAGGATACATGTTTACAGTGATTTAGTCAGTAGACACTAGGATACATGTTTACAGTGATTTAGTTAGTAGACACTAGGATACATGTTTACAGTGATTTAGTTAGTAGACACTAGGATACATGTTTACAGTGATTTAGTTAGTAGACACTAGGATACATGTTTACAGTGATTTAGTTAGTAGACACTAGGATACATGTTTACAGTGATTTAGTTAGTAGACACTAGGATACATGTTTACAGTGATTTAGTCGGTAGACACTAGGATACATGTTTACAGTGATTTAGTTAGTAGACACTAGGATACATGTTTACAGTGATTTAGTCAGTAGACACTAGGATACATGTTTACAGTGATTTAGTTGGTAGACACTAGGATACATGTTTACAGTGATTTAGTTGGTAGACACTAGGATACATGTTGACAGTGATTTAGTCGGTAGACACTAGGATACATGTTTAGTGATTTAGTCAGTAGACACTAGGATACATGTTTAGTGATTTAGTCAGTAGACACTAGGATACATGTTGACAGTGATTTAGTCAGTAGACACTAGGATACATGTTTGACAGTGATTTAGTCAGTAGACACTAGGATACATGTTTACAGTGATTTAGTCAGTAGACACTAGGATACATGTTTACAGTGATTTAGTTGGTAGACACTAGGATACATGTTTAGTGATTTAGTTAGTAGACACTAGGATACATGTTTACAGTGATTTAGTTAGTAGACACTAGGATACATGTTTACAGTGATTTAGTCAGTAGACACTAGGATACATGTTTACAGTGATTTAGTCGGTAGACACTAGGATACATGTTTAGTGATTTAGTCAGTAGACACTAGGATACATGTTTAGTGATTTAGTCAGTAGACACTAGGATACATGTTTAGTGATTTAGTCAGTAGTAGACACTAGGATACATGTTTAGTGATTTAGTCAGTAGACACTAGGATACATGTTGACAGTGATTTAGTCAGTAGACACTAGGATACATGTTTGACAGTGATTTAGTCAGTAGACACTAGGATACATGTTTAGTGATTTAGTCAGTAGACACTAGGATACATGTTTACAGTCCCTGTATATTTCTAGATGGGCTTTATTCAGTAGACACTAGGATACATGTTTAGTGATTTAGTCAGTAGACACTAGGATACATGTTTACAGTCCCTGTATATTTCTAGATGGGCTTTATTCAGTAGACACTAGGATACATGTTTACAGTCCCTGTATATTTCTAGATGGGATTTAGTTAGTAGACACTAGGATACATGTTTACAGTGATTTAGTTAGTAGACACTAGGATACATGTTTAGTGATTTAGTTGGTAGACACTAGGATACATGTTTACAGTGATTTAGTTAGTAGACACTAGGATACATGTTTAGTGATTTAGTTGGTAGACACTAGGATACATGTTGACAGTGATTTAGTTGGTAGACACTAGGATACATGTTTACAGTGATTTAGTCAGTAGACACTAGGATACATGTTTACAGTGATTTAGTTAGTAGACACTAGGATACATGTTGACAGTGATTTAGTCAGTAGACACTAGGATACATGTTTACAGTGATTTAGTTAGTAGACACTAGGATACATGTTTACAGTGATTTAGTTAGTAGACACTAGGATACATGTTGACAGTGATTTAGTTAGTAGACACTAGGATACATGTTTACAGTGATTTAGTTAGTAGACACTAGGATACATGTTTACAGTGATTTAGTTAGTAGACACTAGGATACATGTTGACAGTGATTTAGTCAGTAGACACTAGGATACATGTTTACAGTGATTTAGTTAGTAGACACTAGGATACATGTTGACAGTGATTTAGTTAGTAGACACTAGGATACATGTTGACAGTGATTTAGTCAGTAGACACTAGGATACATGTTTACAGTGATTTAGTCAGTAGACACTAGGATACATGTTTACAGTGATTTAGTTAGTAGACACTAGGATACATGTTTGACAGTGATTTAGTTAGTAGACACTAGGATACATGTTTACAGTGATTTAGTTAGTAGACACTAGGATACATGTTTACAGTGATTTAGTTAGTAGACACTAGGATACATGTTGACAGTGATTTAGTTAGTAGACACTAGGATACATGTTGACAGTGATTTAGTTAGTAGACACTAGGATACATGTTGACAGTGATTTAGTTAGTAGACACTAGGATACATGTTTACAGTGATTTAGTTAGTAGACACTAGGATACATGTTTACAGTGATTTAGTCAGTAGACACTAGGATACATGTTTACAGTGATTTAGTCAGTAGACACTAGGATACATGTTGACAGTGATTTAGTTAGTAGACACTAGGATACATGTTTACAGTGATTTAGTTAGTAGACACTAGGATACATGTTGACAGTGATTTAGTCAGTAGACACTAGGATACATGTTGACAGTGATTTAGTTAGTAGACACTAGGATACATGTTTACAGTGATTTAGTCAGTAGACACTAGGATACATGTTTACAGTGATTTAGTCAGTAGACACTAGGATACATGTTGACAGTGATTTAGTTAGTAGACACTAGGATACATGTTTACAGTGATTTAGTCAGTAGACACTAGGATACATGTTGACAGTGATTTAGTCAGTAGACACTAGGATACATGTTTACAGTGATTTAGTCAGTAGACACTAGGATACATGTTGACAGTGATTGTATATTTCTAGATGGGCTTTATTCAGTGTATTTTAATTATATTACTAATATTGCAAGAGGCAAGAGGTGGATTTGACAGATGGTCAAATACAATACTTATATTCTTTCCAGACAACAATTTTCCAGTTGCTTTGTAACTTTTTATTTAAACCTGTTTTGCATGTACATACTGACCGTAATGACGATAGTTGCTCAGCGAAACTCCATTCTTTGAACATATTTTGACATGGTTAATCTTGAAAAGCTGGTGAGTGCTAAGTTGAATGGATGCTTCTTGGGTTTAAAGGTGAATCGCCATATTTAACGTCTCCTGTAAGCCCAGATGCTGGTGTGTGTGTGTGAGACTGTGTTTTTTTGGGGAAATATTTGCCTCTGCTACAGTGTTTCACCTCAAAGTGAATGAATCCTTGAGCTGAGGTTAGGAAAATATTAGCCCATGTTGTAGACATTGAAGTTACTGTTTAATGATAACTATTGTCTACATGATGGTGAACTGGTGAAGCTAGGGAACTATTAACACATGTTATAGCCATTGATCTTACTGTATACTTACTGTCTGCATTAAGTGATGGTGAACTGGTGAAGCTAGGGAACTATTAACACATGTTATAGCCATTGATCTAACTGTCTGCATTACGTGATGGTGAACTGGTGAAGCTAGGGAACTATTAACACATGTTATAGCCATTGATCTTACTGTATACTTACTGTCTGCATTAAGTGATGGTGAACTGGTGAAGCTAGGGAAATACAGGCTGACATGCTTCTACATTACTCCTCCCCTCCAGAAGATGGAGGATACCGAGAGGTCCAACACGGAGAAGTCGTCTAAACAGAAAGTGGATCTTCAGTCTCTCCCAACACGGGCATATCTGGACCAGACTGTTGTGCCCGTCCTACTACAGGGGCTCTCTGTGTTAGCCAAAGAACGGTGGGCTTAAATAAATCAAATATTTATAAAGTCCTTTTTTTTTCTGTCAACCTGAAAAAGCCAGCAATTGCGGAGGCAGAAGCACAATGGCTAGGGGGAAACGTCCCTAGAAGGCAGGAACCTAGGAAGAAAAATAGATGAACCAGGCACCAATACATTATATTTTATTTATTTACTTCACCTTTTATTTAACCAGGTAGGCTAGTTGAGAACAAGTTCTCATTTACAACTGAGATCTGGCCAAGATAAAGCGTAGCAGTGTGAACAAACACAGAGTTAGACATGGAATAAAACAAACATACAGCCAATAATAGAGTAGGGAATATACAGTGTGTGCAAATGAGGTAGGATAAGAGAGGTAAGGCAATAAATAGGCCACGGTGGCAAAGTAATTACAATATAGCAATTAAACACCAGAATGGTTGAATGTGCAAGTAGAGATACTGGGGTGCAAAGGAGCTAGATGGATAAATACAGTATGGGGATGAGGTAGATGGGCTACATGTCCTTTCCCTGTCTTTTATGCTGTAGAACCCCAGTCTCACAACATCAGCCTGTGTTGTGTGGTCGGGCTGGGCACTGAAATAAAGAATGGATACCCGCACACTGAATAACGCCTTCGTTGTTTTTATTGATCACTGTGTCAAATGAAACAACACATTTCAGTTTCTGTAGAATGGACCAATAAAGATATTGTATCGTTTTATTTGATTACTGATTTGTGTATTAATCCTAGCTCTTCTCCTCTTCTAGGCCTCATAATCCCATTGAATTTCTCGCTGCACATCTCCACCAGAACCAGTTTCAATATGAGAACCGCATCTAACACCTCTGAAGAAACTACACTGGCCGACTTATCAGAGACAAGCTGTGTGTTTTCATTTAGCATCTGAATTGTAAAGTTTTTTTTTTTTTCTCTCTTTTTCCAATACTGTATGTACCGGCTGGAGTATACTGATTTCTTATTATTTTCTATCATACATGTTTGTTGAACAAACACTTTTTTTTCTGTAATTGGCTGTACGTGTTAGTTCCCCACATATTCCCATTAAATACCCATGACTGATATCAAATGTCTGATATTCTGATTTAGAACATTCTGCATTTATAAGAGAACCAACTATCACAGTCATGGTAAGAGAAACTTTAATCGAGTAAAGTAACGATCAGCTAAATCATTGTTCGTAAGCAGTGCTTGACTTGGGATGAAATAAGTTCAGGAGCTGTCATTTCCCAAATCGGTTCACTGAAATTCACAAATTACATTATGCTATATATAGAGACCTCTGATTATTCACTGTTAAGGGTTCATACACATTTTCCATTACATCTCAAATTACTTTTAACCACGTTTTCATTATAGCCTGGAAAAGTAAGCGTTATTGACATTTGAAGGCTGCTGTGTCTGATTCCCATGTAGACCTACTATCTCCTGCCGTTGTGCCCTTGTCAACATGTGGTCAACCCTCCATCTGGAGAGCTCCTGTTTTGTTCTGTTCCTGTTCTTGGCTTTTGATCCAACCCCGAAACACCCAAGTCTGCCCAAGTCGGTCCTGTTGAGCAGCTGATGTTTAGGCTACAATGTGGTTAGAGCAGGGCTTGAACAAAAGCCTGCACACCCAGTAGCTATCCTGGAGGATGGGTGCCACCCTTGATATAAAATATTACAACCATATTATTCCCTCATTCAATGAATCAGGGGGATCAAATGGATATGGTCAGCTACTTCAGAGCCAGGAACTGTATCTAACTAGACATGTTCACATACAGTATATACTATTCTCTAATATACATCTTTCAGGGGAGATCTATGCACAGCAAATTATTTGTCAATTAGGCTATTCTTACATGTTTTACCCTTATCGAATATACATGAATACTGTTTAATTGAGGGGAAGCCCAGCTTTCCAACGGTACATATTTGTTTAGGCTATCTACTGTGCCGGCGGAAAGGGGTCAACATGAATGCTTAGTTAGCTATAGTTACCTAGCGAGAACTGCTTTAAGTTAAGTTTTTAATTGGTAGTCTAGTTAGTCGTTATTATATACCTGCTGCTGAAATGTCGCTTGCTCTATCCTCACGCTGGTTCAGACATGCACTAAAAGGCCATTCCAATGATGGCTGATATGTAGATTTTTTTTTAAAAACGATTCATAATATTTAGAAGTGTGAATTACTTTAACTTGGAATCATGTGCGTTCAGGTTGGCGCATTTTCAATTTTCCGCAATGCACAGATTGACAGACTAGCGGGTCAGTAAACATGAACAATTCAGATTCAGGAAATGAATCCCCACTCTGCATTACTATTCAATGCAGATCCCGCTTTTATTGCGCATTGGTCAACCTTTTTTGCCTCTGTGTGTGTAACAGTATAGCTTTATAACGCCAATACCCGGGCGTGAACCAGGGACACTCTGCATCAACAATAGTCACCCACGAAGCATCGTTACCCATTGCTCCACAAAAGCCACTAGTTCAAGGCCTCAGAGCGAGTGACGTCACCGATTGAAACGCTATTTAGCGCGCACCACCGCTAACTAGCTAGCCGTTTCACATCCGTTACAAGTGAATCTGGGCCGGCGATAGGCTACTTTGTTTTATAGAAGAGACGTATGCAAGTACTACAGAAGCCCACAGAGGACATAGAGATACAAAAATAATTCCCTCGTGTCTAGATCACTATTTATCTCATGATCACGGCATAACAAAAGTTGTTTTGTCAAGGTCACGAGATAATTTTCTCATGATCGTGACATTACAAAAATGTTTTTTTATAAATAGGAATATAATAATTTATGATAGGTTGACAGCATGGATGAGCAGGCAGAGCCCACTGTGGATCTGGGTGTGTTTTAAGTGATTGCTACACTAGACATGTCATGCTAACATTATGCTTTCATTATCAGTTTATAAATTAAGAGTGTTAGCAGGCTAAATGTTCCTTACCGTGAGCTAAGAGCTTGCCATCTGAGCCCTAAACAATGCCTGACAGACAACTAAGCCTCCCAGGCTCTATGACACCCCCAAGACCAAAGCCAATCCCATGCAAGCAGCTAACTTGGCTAGTCTTGTGAGCGAGCTAGCTAGCCAGGTAGTCTTGCTAGTTAGCGAGCTAGTTATATATGCTACTTGTTAGCATGCATAACTGATATGTGTATAATTGTAAGGGACACTTCATGTTTTATGGATAATATTTATATTTACAGTGGGTGAGCTCCATGCCTGACAGTCTGATCAAATTCAATTGCAGTCTCAGTGGCTGATAAATCAGGATTCTACCTTGTAGGCTATTTCATAGGTGAAGCTCCTGGCAGGCGGATTAGCAGTCAGTGCATTATGTATATGATAAAGACTGGGTGGGCTCTATTCCTGGCAGGTTTATCAGATTCAATAGCAGCCCCAGAGACTGATAAATCAGGACGCTGCCTTGTAGGCTGACTGCAGGGAGCCTTATATATGAAACAGTCTACAAGGCAACATCCTGATTGATTGATTATTTATTCCTATTGATTTAAAGCCCACTGCGAAATCGGTTTAAAACAAAGTGATTTAAAGGGCATGTGGAGTAATGAGTAGCCAGCCCTCTTTGTTTTCACATGTAAAAGTGATTGCTTTTGGGCTTTATCTGTCTTTCCGAATGAAGACGAGTTAGACAAGTAAAACATTTATTTTATGTTTCTGGCCTTGTTGACCAAATTACGAAGTGGCACAGATTCCCGATGTTGCAACGAGCAGATGTCCGGTGCCCGCCGCTCAGCAAAATCGAATCCGCCTATTTATACACAACAATGGGCGAGTTCGTTTTGCATGGCCCAGTGGTGGGCAGAGTTTGTACGTTTTAGATCAATCCGGCGAAATCTCCACTCAACCGGGGAACCGGGCCATGGTGTCCCAAAGAAGTGACGAAAATGCACAGTTTGCATTGAGAAAAATCAGCTTTGTACCATGATTTCAAATAAATGAGAATTACAGGATAAGCAACACCTCCAACGAAATGCGGTGAATGCGCGTTCTATGGGAGGGGGAGATATCCCACATGCATATAAGCCCTGGTAGCTCGCCGTGATCGTATAGTGGTTAGTACTCTGCGTTGTGGCCGCAGCAACCCCGGTTCGAATCCGGGTCACGGCATTGCGGTAGACAATATCACGGCAAAAGGGCTCTTTTTGAATAGCTTCAAAACCTAATAACTATTATTTGTTACGATATCTATTTAAGTATTTCATGGGAAGAAATTAATAAATATATAATATTTGTTATGCCGGTGAACCGACTCTTTCTACAGCTGGGGTCATAGCCACGCCTAACACATTTTTTTTTTAACGAATCGTTTCACGTGCTCTTCGAGCAGCCAATCCACGCAGCCTTACGTCATTTTTAGTAAACGTTTAACACCGCCTTATTTACCTGCCATCAAGAAGCAACCAATCCGTGTAAAGTAAAATATGGTGCCGGCCAATGGCTGGTTGTTATTTACTTGGGAGTCGGATCTAACGAAAGCTGCAGGCGTAAAAAGAATCTGATGCACAGTGAGCTACTAGCTATCCCGATTTATGTCATACCGGTTTTAGTCAAGTCAAATGGTGTTATTTATGACAACCAACTGACAACACTGCATTGAGATTTTGTTCATCCGTAATTATCGTTTAAAAGTATTGTATTTTAAAGTAGTCTGCTGGCTAACTATCAAATAGAATCACTTTTCTCAGCATTTTTTTTTTTAATCTAACGTTAGCTGGCTGGCTAACTTCCTATTTTTTTTTTTTTTTGCATTCCTTCTTTGTCTTTAGTCGACGTTTTTGTTTTTGTTGGTGGTTTCTATCTGGCCAGTTGTTTTCTTCTCTCCCCACCCCACTCCCGGAGTTTTTACTTTTTCTACCTGACAAGGTTCCAGTTTACCAAGATTGGCAGCTCCGGAGTTAAGATGTCCAACCGAACAGTGTGCAGAGAAGCAAGTCACGCTGGCAGTTGGTACGCCGCCTCAGGTATAGAACTGAACCGGGGGAATGGGCCAGAGACCAGGGAAGTTGCGAGCTGGGTTAGCTAACCTAGCTAGCTAGCAGACTGGTCTCTAATGTTTGGGTTGTTGTCCAGGGAAGTTGCTAGCAGGGTTAGCTAACCTAGTTAGCAGACTGGTCTCTAATGTTTGGGTTGTTGTCCAGGGAAGTTGCTAGCTGGGTTAGCTAACCTAGCTAGCTAGCAGACTGGTCTCTAATGTTTGGGTTGTTGTCCATGGAAGTTGCTAGCTGGGTTAGCTAACCTAGCTAGCAGACTGGTCTCTCTAATGTTTGGGTTGTTGTCCAGGGAAGTTGCTAGCTGGGTTAGCTAACCTAGCTAGCAGACTGGTCTCTGTAATGTTTGGGTTGTTGTCCAGGGAAGTTGCTAGCAGGGTTAGCTAACCTAGCTAGCGAGCAGACTGGTCTCTGTAATGTTTGGGTTGTTGTCCAGGGAAGTTGCTAGCTGGGTTAGCTAACCTAGCTAGCGAGCAGACTGGTCTCTGTAATGTTTGGGTTGTTGTCCAGGGAAGTTGCTAGCTGGGTTAGCTAACCTAGCTAGCGAGCACACTGGTCTCTAATGTTTGGGTTGTTGTCCAGGGAAGTTGCTAGCTGGGTTAGCTAACCTAGCTAGCTAGCACACTGGTCTCTGATGTTTGGGTTGTTGTCCAGGGAAGTTGCTAGCTGGGTTAGCTAACCTAGCTAGCAGACTGGTCTCTGTAATGTTTGGGTTGTTGTCCAGGGAAGTTGCTAGCTGGGTTAGCTAACCTAGCTAGCTAGCAGACTGGTCTCTAATGTTTGGGTTGTTGTCCAGGGAAGTTGCTAGCTGGGTTAGCTAACCTAGCTAGCTAGCACACTGGTCTCTAATGTTTGGGTTGTTGTCCAGGGAAGTTGCTAGCTGGGTTAGCTAACCTAGCTAGCAGACTGGTCTCTCTAATGTTTGGGTTGTTGTCCAGGGAAGTTGCTAGCTGGGTTAGCTAACCTAGCTAGCAGACTGGTCTCTGTAATGTTTGGGTTGTTGTCCAGGGAAGTTGCTAGCTGGGTTAGCTAACCTAGCTAGCAGACTGGTCTCTCTAATGTTTGGGTTGTTGTCCAGGGAAGTTGCTAGCTGGGTTAGCTAACCTAGCTTGCAGACTGGTCTCTGTAATGTTTGGGTTGTTGTCCACGGAAGTTGCTAGCTGGGTTAGCTAACCAAGCTTGCTAGCTGACCTGTCTTTCAGGGGCTGTTGTTGTGAGGGGTAGTACCTAGTTAGCAGGGTTACTATAGCAAGCCTACCTAGCTGCAGACTACTCTCTCTGGGCTGGTGTCCTGGAAATTATTTTACAGAGTTACACTTCATATAAGGAAATCAGTCAATTGAAATATATTAATTATGTCCTAATCTATGGATTTCACATGACTGGTAAGGAGCACAGAAATACTACTCAGTTTCATCAGCTGGCCGGGTGGCTGGTCTCAGACGCTGGCTGGCGTGGTTACATGTGGTCTGCAGTTGTGAGGCAGCCAAATTCTCTAAAATCACGAAAGTGGCTTATGGTAGAGAAATTAACATTATTCTCTGGCAACAGCTCTGGTGGACAATCCTGCAGTCAGCATGTCAATTACACGCTCCCTCAACTGGAGACATCTGTGGCACTGACATAACTGCACATTTTAGTGGTCTTTTATCACCCCCAGCACAAGGTGCACCTGTGTAATGATCACGTTATTTAATCAACTTCTTGATATGCCACACCTGTCAGGTGGATTGATTTCCTTAGCAAAGGAGAAATGCTCATGAACAGGGATGTAAACAAACATGTGCACAATTTGAGCTAAGTAAGTTTTTTTTTGTGCATATGGAACATTTGAGATCCTTTTTTTCAGCTCATGAAACCAACACTTTATATGTTTGTTCAGTATAGATGGGTTGCTAGCTCGTTGACTAATTGAGGAGGATAGCAGTGAGGAAAGAACAGACTGTGCTCTCTCTCTGTTGGTTGAGAGCAACAAAACCTGCAAATGTTTATTTTTCTTCTTTTTTCCTGTCCTGGCCAGATGAAATGGCCTGGTCATATAAACCTTAGATTGCTGGTACTACGTATTGGCCAGTGAGATGCTTTGAAGACGGCC
Organism: Oncorhynchus keta; assembly: GCF_023373465.1. Taxonomy (NCBI): domain Eukaryota; kingdom Metazoa; phylum Chordata; class Actinopteri; order Salmoniformes; family Salmonidae; genus Oncorhynchus; species Oncorhynchus keta. Next base: position 31,642,137 of record NC_068423.1, on the reverse strand, counting down.
ATATTGGCACCCCCCAGTAGGAGCAGTCCTCCATAGGAATGGATGGAATTCTATAGTGTTTCAAGGACAAAATTACATATATTTAAGTATTTTTGTTGGAGTAGGGACAGTAGCATTAATAATCTAAAATTATCCCTTAGGAAAATGTTTTTACATGTTTTCTATTTTTTGTTTTACAAACATGCAATGTGTCATATAATATATAAAACGAATGTAAGACATTAATGAATTCATTTCTATAGCTTCCAAAAATATTTTTTACAATAGGTGTACCAAGATGGAGGCACTGTGGCTTCAACACAATGGTGAGGGAGTACCAAGATGGAGGCACAGTGGCTTCAACACAATGGTGAGGGAGTACAAAGATGGAGGCACAGTGGCTTCAACACAATGGTGAGGGAGTACAAAGATGGAGGCACAGTGTCTTCAACACAATGGTGAGGGAGTACAAAGATGGAGGCACAGTGGCTTCAACACAATGGTGAGGGAGTACAAAGATGGAGGCACAGTGTCTTCAACACAATGGTGAGGGAGTACAAAGATGGAGGCACAGTGGCTTCAACACAATGGTGAGGGAGTACAAAGATGGAGGCACAGTGTCTTCAACACAATGGTGAGGAGTACAAAGATGGTTCCAAGATGGAGGCACAGTGGCTTCAACACAATGGTGAGGAGTACAAAGATGGAGGCACAGTGGCTTCAACACAATGGTGAGGGAGTACAAAGATGGAGGCACAGTGGCTTCAACACAATGGTGAGGGAGTACAAAGATGGAGGCACAGTGGCTTCAACACAATGGTGAGGGAGTACCAAGATGGAGGCACAGTGGCTTCAACACAATGGTGAGGGAGTACAAAGATGGAGGCACAGTGGCTTCAACACAATGGTGAGGGAGTACAAAGATGGAGGCACAGTGGCTTCAACACAATGGTGAGGGAGTACCAAGATGGAGGCACAGTGTCTTCAACACAATGGTGAGGAGTACCAAGATGGAGGCACAGTGTCTTCAACACAATGGTGAGGGAGTACCAAGATGGAGGCACAGTGGCTTCAACACAATGGTGAGGGTGTTCCAAGATGGAGACACTGTGGCTTCAACACAATGGTGAGGAGTACAAAGATGGAGGCACAGTGGCTTCAACACAATGGTGAGGAGTACCAAGATGGAGGCACAGTGGCTTCAACACAATGGTGAGGGTGTTCCAAGATGGAGGCACAGTGGCTTCAACACAATGGTGAGGGTGTACCAAGATGGAGGCACAGTGGCTTCAACACAATGGTGAGGGAGTACAAAGATGGAGGCACAGTGGCTTCAACACAATGGTGAGGGAGTACCAAGATGGAGGCACAGTGTCTTCAACACAATGGTGAGGGAGTACAAAGATGGAGGCACAGTGGCTTCAACACAATGGTGAGGGAGTACAAAGATGGAGGCACAGTGGCTTCAACACAATGGTGAGGGAGTACAAAGATGGAGGCACAGTGTCTTCAACACAATGGTGAGGGAGTACAAAGATGGAGGCACAGTGTCTTCAACACAATGGTGAGGGAGTACCAAGATGGAGGCACAGTGGCTTCAACACAATGGTGAGGGAGTACCAAGATGGAGGCACAGTGGCTTCAACACAATGGTGAGGGAGTACCAAGATGGAGGCACAGTGGCTTCAACACAATGGTGAGGGTGTTCCAAGATGGAGGCACAGTGGCTTCAACACAATGGTGAGGGTGTTCCAAGATGGAGGCACAGTGGCTTCAACACAATGGTGAGGGTGTTCCAAGATGGAGGCACAGTGGCTTCAACACAATGGTGAGGGTGTTCCAAGATGGAGGCACAGTGGCTTCAACACAATGGTGAGGGTGTTCCAAGATGGAGGCACAGTGGCTTCAACACAATGGTGAGGGTGTTCCAAGATGGAGGCACAGTGGCTTCAACACAGAGCCCCCTATGGAGCAATTTCAGTGCCAAAAGAAACTGCATTTGAATTCAATATTTTTGAATTTGGATATTGAATTTGAATGTAATAGTTTGGAAATGCACACATTTTCTAATTTAAATCATAAATTTAACTTGTATTTCATGGTTTGAAATTGAATTAATATTGCGTTCAGTTTTTAAATGTCTAATTACATTTTGAAATTCAATAATTATTCAGTTTCAATACGTAAATATTACATGCATTGTTTGTATCGAGTTTCCAAACTATAATTTCAAGTTTCTCAAAGTGTAATTTATTTTCTTCCAATGAAATTGTCTCTAGCGTTTGAACCGTTCGCCTACACGCTGTTATAAGGTCCTTCTGTGGCTCAGTTGGTAGAGCATGGCGCTTGTATCGCCAGGGTAGTGGGTTCGATTCCCGGGACCACCCATACGTAGAATGTATGCACACATGACTGTAAGTCGCTTTGGATAAAAGCGTCAGCTAAATGGCATATATGATCCCATTTCTGAAAGCTAAGACTCTCTTAGCCTTCTGTTCCCCTCTATAGACACGTTATAATGGAGTGTGAATAGCCCTGTCATAGCCCCATAACACTCCCTTAATCTTGATCTTGTGATTGACTGAGTGTGAACCAGGTACCCTTTTGAACTCAATAGAGACAGAATCAATGCCTAGGCTTTAGCTCAGTAGGCTAACCGTCTTAACCCAGTCAGTCACATTACCCCTTTTTTTTTAATGAGTACTCTTGCAAGAGACTTGTCTAACTAACACGTCTTCAGGTCTCCACCAAGTATCTCATCACACAAGCGTGGGGTCACCAAACCGCACTATTTTCTATTTTGATGACTAACCTTGCTAGATCTTGAAGGGATTAGTGTAGCAGATGAAATCTGTTACTCACTAAGTAAGCAGCATGTCGTCCTTTAGCTTCCAGATCTCATCCCTACAGGTTGTAGTCAATAACATCAAAGGCTGCACTGAAATCTAACTCTATAGCTCCCACAATTCTATTATCGATTGTCTTTCAACCAATCATCGGTCGTTTGTTGTCAGTGCAGTGCATTCTGTAAGTCTGTCAATTTGTTTACAGAGAAATGGCATTGCTTCCAGTTGAACACGATTTATTTTTTTTGATTGGTCGGCTATTAGAACCAGTACTTTTACCGTTCTTGGGTAGGGGAATTCTCTTCTCCCAGTAAACCAGTGCGCTGTTGCATACAGACTAAAGCTGTGCCCTATAGAGCAAGAGTGTGGAAACACGCACTCCTCAGTCCTATAGCTCAGTGACATCATGCCGGTACACATCAAATCACCGTTTGTTATACTGACCCGTGTGGGGTAGAGCTCCTCACATAAGTCATCACGGTCTCTATTCCATGGTCTTTATTCCATGGTCAGTGGGTCTCTATCCCAACGTTCTCTATTCCATGGTCAATGGGTATTTATTCCATGGTCTTTATTCCATGGTCAGTGGGTCTTTATTCCAACAGTCTTTATTCCGTGGTCATTGGGTCTTTATTCCAACGGTCTTTATTCCGTGGTCATTGGGTCTTTATTCCAACGGTCTTTATTCCGTGGTCAGTGGGTCTTTATTCCAACGGTCTTTATTCTGTGGTCAGTGGGTCTTTATTCCAACAGTCTTTATTCCGTGGTCATTGGGTCTTTATTCCAACGTTCTTTATTCCGTGGTCAGTGGGTCTTTATTCCAACGGTCTTTATTCCGTGGTCATTTGGGTCTTTATTCCAACAGTCTTTATTCCATGGTCATTGTGTCTTTATTCCAACAGTCTTTATTCCATGGTCATTGGGTCTTTATTCCAACGTTCTTTATTCCATGGTCATTGGGTCTTTATTCCAACAGTCTTTATTCCATGGTCATTGGGTCTTTATTTCATACAGTCTTTATTTCATGGTCATTGGGTCTTTATTCCAACAGTCTTTATTCCATGGTCATTGGGTCTTTATTCCAACGTTCTTTATTCCATGGTCATTGGGTCTTTATTCCAACGTTCTTTATTCCATGGTCATTGGGTCTTTATTCCAACGTTCTTTATTCCATGGTCCATGGTCTTTATTCCATGGTCAGTGGGTCTTTATTCCAACGGTCTTTATTCCGTGGTCATTTGGGTCTTTATTCCAACAGTCTTTATTCCATGGTCATTGGGTCTTTATTCCAACGGTCTTTATTCCGTGGTCATTGGGTCTTTATTCCAACGGTCTTTATTCCGTGGTCATTGGGTCTTTATTCCAACAGTCTTTATTCCATGGTCATTGGGTCTTTATTCCAACAGTCTTTATTCCATGGTCTTTATTCCATGGTCAGATGGTCTTTATTCCAACAGTCTTTATTCCATGGTCAGTGGGTCCTTATTCCATGGTCAGTGGGTCTTTATTCCAACTGTCTTTATTCCATGGTCAGTGGGTCTTTATTCCAACGGTCTTTATTCCGTGGTCAGTGGGTCTTTATTCCATGGTCATTGGGTCTTTATTCCAGCTGTCTTTATTCCGTGGTCATTGGGTCTCTATTCCATGGTCATTGAATCTTCATTCCAACGGTCTTTATTCCAACGGTCTTTATTCCAACGGTCAGTGGGTATTTATTCCATGGTCAGTGGGTCCTTATTTCATGGTCAGTGGGTCTTCATTCCCACTGTCTTTATTCCATGGTCAGTGGGTCTTTATTCCAACGGTCTTTATTCCATGGTCAGTGTGTCTTTATTCCGTGGTCAGTGGGTATTTATTCCGTTCCCTATATATGTCACTCCCTTTGGTTCCTTCCCTATATATGTCACTCCCTGTGGTTCCTTCCCTATATATGTCACTCCCTTTGGTTCCTTCCCTATATATGTCTCTCCCTTTGGTTCCTTCCCTATATATGTCGCTCCCTTTGGTTCCTTCCCTATATATGTCGCTCCCTTTGGTTCCTTCCCTATATATGTCGCTCCCTTTGGTTCCTTCCCTATATATGTCGCTCCCTTTGGTTCCTTCCCTATATATGTCTCTCCATTTGGTTCCTTCCCTATATATGTCCCTCCCTTTGGTTCCTTCCCTATATATGTCCCTCCCTTTGGTTCCTTCCCTATATATGTCTCTCCCTTTGGTTCCTTCCCTATATATGTCTCTCCCTTTGGTTCCTTCCCTATATATGTCCCTCCCTTTGGTTCCTTCCCTATATATGTCCCTCCCTTTGGTTCCTTCCCTATATATGTCCCTCCCTTTGGTTCCTTCCCTATATATGTCTCTCCCTTTGGTTCCTTCCCTATATATGTCTCTCCCTTTGGTTCCTTCCCTATATATGTCTCTCCCTTTGGTTCCTTCCCTATATATGTCCCTCCCTTTGGTTCCTTCCCTATATATGTCTCTCCCTTTGGTTCCTTCCCTATATATGTCTCTCCCTTTGGTTCCTTCCCTATATATGTCCCTCCCTTTGGTTCCTTCCCTATATATGTCCCTCCCTTTGGTTCCTTCCCTATATATGTCCCTCCCTTTGGTTCCTTCCCTATATATGTCGCTCCCTTTGGTTCCTTCCCTATATATATGTCGCTCCCTTTGGTTCCTTCCCTATATATGTCGCTCCCTTTGGTTCCTTCCCTATATATATATGTCTCTCCCTTTGGTTCCTTCCCTATATATGTCGCTCCCTTTGGTTCCTTCCCTATATATGTCGCTCCCTTTGGTTCCTTCCCTATATATGTCGCTCCCGTTGGTTCCTTCCCTATATATGTCGCTCCCGTTGGTTCCTTCCCTATATATGTCGCTCCCTTTGGTTCCTTCCCTATATATGTCGCTCCCGTTGGTTCCTTCCCTATATATGTCGCTCCCTTTGGTTCCTTCCCTATATATGTCGCTCCCGTTGGTTCCTTCCCTATATATGTCGCTCCCGTTGGTTCCTTCCCTATATATGTCGCTCCCTTTGGTTCCTTCCCTATATATGTCCCTTTGGTTCCTTCCCTCCCTTTGGTTCCTTCCCTATATATGTCACTCCCTTTGGTTCCTTCCCTATACACTCCCTTTGGTTCCTTCCCTATACACTCCCTTTGGTTCCTTCCCTATATATGTCTCTCCCTTTGGTTCCTTCCCCAGGCGTTATTGTTGTTTCTTATAATATATGCCATTTAGCAGACGCTTTTATCCAAAGCGACTTACAGTCATGTGTGCATACATTCTACGTATTGGTGGTCCCGGGGATCGAACCCACTACCCTGGCGTTACAAGCGCCATGCTCTACCAACTGAGCTACAGAAGGATTATGATTTCTATTTATTTATTTAACGTTTCACTTCCTGAACTTGCTTCCTGACTGCTAGTGTACATGCCAGTATTCCCTTAGAAACTGTAGTCTTTAGTATAGGTGTTAGTAGTGTATTTTTCTTCAACTGTGTGTGTGTGTGTGTGTGTGTGTGTGTGTGTGTGTGTGTGTGTCATTGTTCCTGCATACTGCTGTGTAAACTCACCTTGGTCTCCAGAGGAAATCAACTCTGTCTTGAATACAAAACCATGTCTACTTATTTTCTTTATTGACAGACTAATCTACTGGTTTATTGAAACATGTTTACTTGCCAAGAAATACAAGATTAAATGATACACCAACTCCCTGCATCGTTTTGATTTCGCAGTAAGATTGTAGGATCCAGGTGGGACGGATGGGGAGCCCGTCCCTGGGACGACAACCCAATATGAGATTAGGGAGGTTAAGGGGGTGGCATAGTGGAGAACAATTGGAGGTTTACTTAATAACAGTGCAAATATCTTGGTGCAGCAAAATGGACACTCACATGATGATAAATATAATTGAAACTTTGGTATCTCGTTATGGTGAAATAAGCACAGCCAGTTATAATTGTAATGGCTTAGTATTTTCTGCTATCTGTATTTATCTGGCTAAAATAGAAGGGATATCATATCTGTTTAGATTTAAGTTGTGGATAAAGGACTGGGGTGGTGAAATATATTTCTCCCAAACTATTCTGTCTAGGTATAGCAGATCCTCCTTATTGTATGGGACCCTTTAAAAAAAAAAAAAAGTGCTTTTAGAGGCCATGCAATTCCGTGCTCGTCTTTAAAACAAAAGCATTTTTAGGTCGGGTTTATATGAACGAAGGAAATAGGGGGACTAACAGTTAGACAGCAATAAAAACTGAACCATAGAGGCAACGAATAAGTTAGAGGAGAAACAAAAAGAAATTTAGGAATTTATTCAAGACAGATCATGTGTAATATAATATATTATTTTATATTTTTTAAATAACGTGAACTGGATAGAATGAGTCACCCGTGATTCACCGAACAATTTTTTTGAAAGAGGAAGCGAAGTACTTGTAAGCATATGTTTTCGTTTCAGTCTCTATCTCCACTAACCAAAGTTAATTGTAAGGATTTGTGTTCTATTTAATCATGTAAAATTAACGTCTGTACAGGAAGACTCATGTGAAGGTCAAATTACAGAGGAGGAACTTCTTGATGCGATTAAAGCCTTTAAGTCTGGGAAAATTCCAGGCCTGGATGGCCTACCAGTGGTAGTATACTAAACTCCAGGGCTGGATGGCCTACCAGTGGTAGTATACTAAACTCCAGGCCTGGATGGCACACCAGTGGTAGTATACTAAACTCCAGGCCTGGATGGCCTACCAGTGGTAGTATACTAAATTCCAGGCCTGAATGGCCTACCAGTGGTAGTATACTAAACTCCAGGCCTGGATGGCCTACCAGTGGTAGTATACTAAATTCCAGGCCTGGATGGCCTACCAGTGGTAGTATACTAAATTCCAGGCCTGGATGGCCTACCAGTGGTAGTATACTAAACTCCAGGCCTGGATGGCCTACCAGTGGTAGTATACTAAACTCCAGGCCTGGATGGCATACCAGTGGTAGTATACTAAACTCCAGGCCTGGATGGCAGACCAGTGGTAGTATACTAAACTCCAGGCCTGGATGGCCTACCAGTGGTAGTATACTAAACTCCAGGCCTGGATGGCACACCAGTGGTAGTATACTAAACTCCAGGCCTGGATGGCCTACCAGTGGTAGTATACTAAACTCCAGGCCTGGATGGCACACCAGTGGTAGTATACTAAACTCCAGGCCTGGATGGCAGACCAGTGGTAGTATACTAAACTCCAGGCCTGGATGGCCTACCAGTGGTAGTATACTAAACTCCAGGCCTGGATGGCCTACCAGTGGTAGTATACTAAACTCCAGGCCTGGATGGCCTACCAGTGGTAGTATACTAAACTCCAGGCCTGGATGGCCTACCAGTGGTAGTATACTAAACTCCAGGCCTGGATGGCACACCAGTGGTAGTATACTAAACTCCAGGCCTGGATGGCCTACCAGTGGTAGTATACTAAACTCCAGGCCTGGATGGCCTACCAGTGGTAGTATACTAAACTCCAGGCCTGGATGGCCTACCAGTGGTAGTATACTAAACTCCAGGCCTGGATGGCACACCAGTGGTAGTATACTAAACTCCAGGCCTGGATGGCACACCAGTGGTAGTATACTAAACTCCAGGCCTGGATGGCACACCAGTGGTAGTATACTAAACTCCAGGCCTGGGTGGCACACCAGTGGTAGTATACTAAACTCTAGGCCTGGATGGCACACCAGTGGTAGTATACTAAACTCCAGGCCTGGATGGCACACCAGTGGTAGTATACTAAACTCCAGGCCTGGATGGCACACCAGTGGTAGTATACTAAACTCCAGGCCTGGATGGCACACCAGTGGTAGTATACTAAACTCCAGGCCTGGATGGCAGACCAGTGATAGTATACTAAACTCCAGGCCTGGATGGCACACCAGTGGTAGTATACTAAACTCCAGGCCTGGATGGCAGACCAGTGGTAGTATACTAAACTCCAGGCCTGGATGGCAGACCAGTGGTAGTATACTAAATTCCAGGCCTGGATGGCCTACCAGTGGTAGTATACTAAATTCTAGGCCTGGATGGCACACCAGTGGTAGTATACTAAACTCCAGGCCTGGATGGCCTACCAGTGGTAGTATACTAAACTCCAGGCCTGGATGGCACACCAGTGGTAGTATACTAAACTCCAGGCCTGGATGGCACACCAGTGGTAGTATACTAAACTCCAGGCCTGGATGGCAGACCAGTGATAGTATACTAAACTCCAGGCCTGGGTGGCATACCAGTGGTAGTATACTAAACTCCAGGCCTGGATGGCAGACCAGTGGTAGTATACAAAACTATATATTTTTTATACTCAGAGGGCCATTATTAACATGTTAACCACTCCTATGTAAATGGTAGATTATCAGATACTCAGCAAGAAGGCCTGATTTTATGATGCAAAAATTCTAGCAACATGCTTAGCGCATATAATTTAAAAAGATTTTGTCCGATATTATTCATTCTGATCAGACTTTAAAAAAACATTTTTTTACGTGGACTAGACATTTTAGATAATATAAGTCAAGTACTGGACACAATAGAAAACTATGAAAAATCAGGAGTGCCAAGCTTGTAGAGTCAAACCGAAGAAGAGGTCTATTTAATCCATTATTGTTGTATTGTGTTCAGATTGATGAGGGGGGTCTATTTAATCCATTATTGTTGTATTGTGTTCAGATTGATGAGGGGGTCTATTTAATCCATTATTGTTGTATTGTGTTCAGATTGATGAGGGGGGTCTATTTAATCCATTATTGTTGTATTGTGTTCAGATTGATGAGGGGGGTCTATTTAATCCATTATTGTTGTATTGTGTTCAGATTGATGAGGGGGGTCTATTTAATCCATTATTGTTGTATTGTGTTCAGATTGATGAGGGGGGTCTATTTAATCCATTGTTGTTGTATTGTGTTCAGATTGATGAGGGGGGTCTATTTAATCCATTGTTGTATTGTGTTCAGATTGTGAGGGGGGTCTATTTAATCCATTGTTGTTGTATTGTGTTCAGATTGATGACGGGGGGGGTCTATTTAATCCATTATTGTTGTATTGTGTTCAGATTGATGAGGGGTGGGGTCTATTTAATCCATTGTTGTTGTATTGTGTTCAGATTGATGAGGGGGGTCTATTTAATCCATTGTTGTATTGTGTTCAGATTGATGAGGGGGGTCTATTTAATCCATTATTGTTGTATTGTGTTCAGATTGATGAGGGGGGTCTATTTAATCCATTATTGTTGTATTGTGTTCAGATTGGTGAGGGGGGTCTATTTAATCCATTATTGTTGTATTGTGTTCAGATTGATGACGGGGGGTCTATTTAATCCATTATTGTTGTATTGTGTTCAGATTGATGAGGGGGGTCTATTTAATCCATTATTGTTGTATTGTGTTCAGATTGATGAGGGGGGTCTATTTAATCCATTATTGTTGTATTGTGTTCAGATTGTGAGGGGGGTCTGAATTTAATCCATTATTGTTGTATTGTTTCAGATTGATACAGTGGGGGTATATTTAATCCATTATTGTTGTATTGTGCAGATTGTTTGTCCTGGGGGACTATTTAATCCATTATTGTTGTATTGTGTTCAGATTAAACCGGGGGCTACTAAAGCTTTAATCCATTATTGTTGTATTGTACACAGATTGATGACGGGGGGTCTATTTAATCCATTTTAGATTGAGGCTGTAACGTAACAAAATGTGAAGGGGGTCTGAATACTTCCCGAATGCCCTTACACAACAGCTAGTAATATTTATAGCAAAATACAGTGGTGAGTATACTAGGCGTTCTATAGTCGACCTCTTGCGGATTTGTTTGTCCTGGAAAGACCATGAAGACTGATCGTGAGGATGTGTAACCATACAATAAACCATGTGCTACTAAAGCTGGTGTTATCAGCAGCGGGGTTAGTCTGTACACAGTAGCCATCATTTGACTACTTTGTCCCTATCAATACACACTCAAACAAGGCACAGAAGTTACATTTAAGGCATTTACCCCCCCCATGTCAATAAATCATGCGTACTTGACTGACCTTCACACACAATACTCACATCCAACAGACACCAGTCAGTCACCCACACCATCATCCCCTCATACGAATACCTCCTTTTCTCCAACTCAAGCCTTACATGAACCAATCAGCTCAGCGATTCCACGCCCGGAAATAATACAGAAACGACGACAGCAGAAGTTACATTTAACATTTAAGTCATTTAGCAGACGCTCTTAGCCAGAGCGACTTAAGTTGCAGTTGAATTGTAGACGCACCCAACAGAACACTTGACTGTGCGTAGTTCCGGTGTATTTATTTTCCTCGCCAGGTGAGGTGATCGAGAGGTGACTTGCATTAGTTCCTGGTGCTGAGCTTGACGTTGATGCTGCTGCGGATATTGATGAGAGCGGACTCTAAATAGAGTCGTTGGTTAGCTAGCTAACGGTTACAGTGCCTTCAGACTTCTTGGTGCTGAGCTTGACGTTGATGCTGCTGCGGATATTGATGACAGCGGACTCTAAATAGAGTCGTTGGTTAGCTAGCTAACGGTTACAGTGCCTTCAGACTTCTTGGTGCTGAGCTTGACGTTGATGCTGCTGCGGATATTGATGACAGCGGACTCTAAATAGAGTCGTTGGTTAGCTAGCTAACGGTTACAGTGCCTTCAGACTTCTTGACTTCCTGTGAATGTGTTCACAGCCTGAATTTTAAAAAAGGAAGACATTTCTTTTTTCTCCCTCAACCGTCTACAAACAATACCCCATAATGATAGTGAAAAACGTGTTTTTAGACATCTCATAAGTATTCGCACCCCTGGGTCAATACTTTGTAAAATAACTTTTGTTAACGATTACAACTTTGAGTCTTAAGTCTGTAAGAGCTTTCCACACCTGAATTGTGTAACATTTGCCCGTCAAATGCTCAAAAGCTCTGTCAAATTTGGTTGTTGATCATTGCTGGACAGTCATTTTAAAGTTGATTTTAAGTCAACTGTTACTCAGCCACTCGGGAACATTCACTGTCTTCATGCTAAGCAACTCCAGTGTAGATGTGGCCTTGTGTTTTAGTGTGTCTGGTGGAAAGCAGACTGAACCAGCTTTTCCTCTAGGATTTTGCCTGTGCTTAGCTTCATTCCATTTCTTTTAATCTTGGGGGAAAACTCTCCAATCCTTAACGATTACAAGCATACCCATAACATGGTGCAGCCTCCACAATACTTGAAAATATGGAGTGTGGTACTCTGTAATGTGTTGTATGTTTGGGACAAATCAAATACAACTTTTTTTTGCAGTGTTACTTTAGTTCCTTGTTGTGGAATATTTGTATTGGATACAGGCTTCCTTTTCACTCTGTACATTAGGTTCGGTTTGTGGAGTAACTACAATGTTGTTGTTCCATCCTCAGTTTTCTCTTATCACAGCCATTAAAGTCTGTCGTTTAGGTTAGTATTGTGGAGTAACTACAATGTTGTTTATCCATCCTCAGTTTTCTCCAATCACAACCCATTTAAATTCTATAACTGTTTTAAAAGTCAACATTTGCCTCATGGTGAAATCCCTGAGAAGTTTCCTTCCTCTCTGGCAACCTAGTTATCTTTGTTAGTGACTGGGTGTATTGAGTGTAATTAAATACTTCAGTTCAATGTCTGCTTTTTTTTTCTTTTTTTTTTTTTACACAAATACCAATAGGTAGAGTTGGAGTTTATTTGTTAGGAATTGGAAAACTTCCCTGGTCTTTGAAATTCACTGCTCCACTGTGGGACTTTACATATAATTGGATGTGTGGGGTATAGAGATGACATGGTCATTCAAAAATCATATTAAACATGTAAAATTACAGTGGTATTATTACAGGTAGAGTTTGTCCTTTTGTCCATCTTAATCTTTTCTTCTTTTTATTGGCCAGTCTGAGATGTGGCCTTTTCTTTGCAACTCTGCCTAGAAGACCAGCATCCCGGAGTCGCCTCTTCACTGTTGACGTTGAAACTGGTGTTTTGTGGGTACTATTTAACGAAGCTGTCAGTTGAGGACTTGTGAGGCGTCCGTTTCTCAAACTGGCCGCTAATCTACTTGTCCTCTTGCTCAGTTGTGCACGGGGGGCCTCCCACTCTTTCTATTCTGGTTAGGGCCAGTTTGCGCTGTTCTGTGAAGGGAGTAGTACACAGCATTGTACGAGATCTTTAGTTTCTTGGCAATTTCTCAGAACAAGAATAGACTGACCAAGTTTCTGGCCATTTTTGAGCCTGTAATCGAACCCACAAATGCTGATGCTTCAGATACTCAACTAGTCTAAAGAAGGCCAGTTTTATTGCTTCTTTAATCAGGACAACAGTTTTCAGCTGTGCTAACATAATTGCAAAAGGGTTTTCTAATGATCAATTAGCCTTATAATTATAAAAGCTTGGATTAGGCCCCCGTAATATGCAACTTTTCCGGTAAGTTAGGAACAAATATATAGGCAGGCAGTTAGGAAAGTAAAGTGAAGGCTAGCTTTTTCAAACAAATTTGCATCCTGTAGCACAAACTCGAAAAAGTTCTGGGACATTGTAAAGTCCATGTAGAATAAGAACACCTCCTCCCAGCTGCCCACTGCACTGAGGCTAGGAAACACTGTCACCACTGATACATCCACAATAATTTAGCATTTCAATAAGCATTTTTCTACAGCTGGCCATGCTTTCCACCTGGCTACCCCTACCCCGGTCAACAGCCCTGCACCCCTCCACAGCAACTTTCCCAAACCTCCATTTCTCCTTCTCCCAAATCCAGATAGCTGATGTTCTGAAAGAGTTGCAAAATCTGGACCCCTACATATCAGCTGGGCTAGACAATCTGGACCCTCTTTCTAAAACTATCTGCCGAAATGTTGCAACCCCTATTTACCAGCCTGTTCAACCTCTTTCGTTTCGTCTGAGATCCCCCAAAGATTGGAAAACTGCAAGTAAAACTAAATATATGCTCTTCAACTGATCGTTGCTCGCACCTGCTCGCCCATCCAGCATCACTACTCAAGACGGTTCTGACATAGAATATGGGGACAATTCGAAATACCTAGGTGTCTGGTTAGACTGTAAACTCTCCTTCCAGACTCTTTAAGCATCTCCAATCCAAAATGATATCTAGAATCGGCTTTCCATTTCGCAACAAGCGTCCTTCACTTATGCTGCCAAACACACCCTCGTATAACTGACCATCCTACCGATCCTTGACTTCTTCGATGTCATTTACAAAATAGCCTCCAACACTCTACTCAACAAATTGGATGCATTCTATCACAGTGCCATCTGTTTTGTCACCAAAACCCCATATACTACCCACCACTGCGACCTGAATTCTGGCCCTCGCTTCATATTCGTCGCCAAACCCATTGGCTCGTGGTCATCTATAAGTCTTTGCTAGGTAAAGCCCCGCCTTATCTCAGATCACTGGTCACCATAGCTGCACCCACCCATAGCACACGCTCCAGCAGGTATATTTCACTGGTCACCCCCAAAGCCAATTCCTCCTTTGGTCATCTTTCCTTCCAGTTCTCTGCTGCCAATGACTGGAATGAATTGCAATAATCACTGAAGTTGGAGACTCATATCACCCCCACTAACTTTAAGCATCAACTGTCAGAGCAGCTCACAGATCACTGCACCTGTACATAGCCCATCTTTAAATAGCCCACCCAACTCCCCCATCCCCATCTCCAGCCTCTCTGAGCCTATTGTGGACAGTCTGAGCACTGATGATGGGATTGTGGGTTCCTGGTGTAACTAGGGCAGTTGTTGTCATCCTGTACCTGTCCCGCAGGTGTGATGTTCGGATGTAGCGATCCTGTGCAGGTGTTGTTACACGTGGCCTGCCACTGCGAGGACGATCAGCTGTCCGTCCTGTCTCCCTGTAGCTCTGTCTTCGGCGTATCACAGTACGGGCATTGCAATTTATTGCCCCGGCCACATCTGCAGTCTTCATGCCTCCTTGCAACATGCCTGTTCACGCAGATGAGAAGGGACCCTGGGCATCTTTCTTTTGGTGATTTTCAGTCCGTAGAAAGGCCTCTTTTAGTGTCCTAAGTTTTCATAACTGTGACCTTAGTTGCCTACCGTCTGTAAGCTGTTAGTGTCTAAATGATCGTTCCACAGGTGCATGTTCATTAATTGTTTATGGTTCATTGAACAAGCATGGGAAACAGTGTTCAAACCCTTTACAATGAAGATCTGTAAAGTTATTTGGATTTTTACAAATTGTCTTGGGAAAACGGGGTCCTGAAAAAGGGCTGTTTCTTTTTCATTTTTTTGCTTGTGAGTTTGAGTTTGTGTGTGTTTAGATATATATATGAGAAACGATTAGACTTTGACATTATGGGGTAGTGTGTGTAAGCCATCGACACAATCTCAATGTAATTCGTTTTAAATTCTGGCTGTAACACAACAAAATGTGGGAAAGGTCCAGGGGTGTGAATACTTTCTGAAGGCTCTGTGTGGTTGGCTACAGCAGAAGACAAATTTCTGTTTTTTTTGTATGAAGTGTAATTCTCTTCAAATTGTTTCCCCCTCTTCCCTTTCTGCAGGCTCCCAGCTAAATACACAACTAGAAGGTTGGTTGTCTCAAGCACAATCCACGATCAGCCCCGCTAGAGCCATCATAGCACCGTAAGCTCCACTGCTGCTTATAATATCAAGGCCTCGTCTTGGTCATCAAGAGTCACTCCTAAATATGATTTGATAACGATTTATGAATGACTAAAATGTGTACTTGTTGATGGGGGAAGTGGAGGTCAAACATCCTCAAAGGGATGTCATGTTTTATGTTGTTGTAATGGTGTCTGGCCTGCCATGATGTCATTTCCTCCTAACAGACATCTGTGTTTGTTGTAATGGTGTCTGGCCTGCCGTGATGTCATTTCCTCCTAACAGACATCCTGTGTTTTCAGGCACGCTGGATATTCCTACTGTGGTGCTTGTGCTGCACACGCCTACAAACAAATAGACCCTTCTGTCACGTAAGTAATTTACCACGTCTCGTTTAGTTACGGTAAAAATGTCCAGGGAACTTTCTAAACGGAACAGCTTTTGTCAGTAACAAAATTAATTTCCGTGTAAAAGTATAATAATAATATTATATCGAAATTTAGATGTTTTAAAATGTAAATGTATTGTTTTTTTTTTTTCTTCGTTTCTACATTTTCCCTCCTTATCAAACCTTAGATCTGCCTGCCCTGTTTCACCCTGAAGGAACTATCTGCCCCTTAGTTACCTCAGACAGAGAGTAGTTAGCAGTATTGGCCTAGCCTCTGTCACAGCCTCACCTTGGAACGACGTGAGCGAAGCCTGCTGGGCCGAGGCTACTAATGACTGGGTCCACTGAGCTGCTATGCTAATGTGAGTCAGGGAGGTAAAGGTGACAGAGTGAGGTGACGGACTCCTCTCTTCCCCCTGTAGTCGCAGGGTGTTCATCTTGGGTCCGTCTCACCATGTTCCTCTGTCCCGCTGTGCCCTGTCCTCTGCTGAGGTTTATAAAACACCTCTCTACGACCTCAGGATTGACCAGAATGGTAGGTACATGCATACGTACATACATGCATACGTACATACATGCATACATACATACATGCATACATACATACATGCATACATACATGCATGCATACATACATACATACATGCATACATGCATACATGCATGCATACATACATACATGCATACGTACATACATGCATACGTACATACATGCATACGTGCATACATGCATACGTGCATACATGCATACATACATACATACATACATACATACATACATACATACATACATACATACATACATACATGCATACATACATACATACATACATACATACATACATACATACATACATACATACATACATACATACATACATACATACATACATACATACATACATACATACATACATACATACATACATACATACATACATACATACATACATACATACATACATACATACATACATACATACATACATACATACATACATACATACATACATACATACATACATACATACATACATACATACATACATACATACATACATACATACATACATACATACATACATACATACATACATACATACATACATACATACATACATACATACATACATACATACATACATACATACATACATACATACATACATACATACATACATACATACATACATACATACATACATACATACATACATACATACATACATACATACATACATACATACATACATACATACATACATACATACATACATACATACATACATACATACATACATACATACATACATACATACATGCATACATACATACATACATACATACATACATACATACATACATACATACATACATACATACATACATACATACATACATACATACATACATACATACATGCATACATGCATACATGCATACATACATGCATACATACATACATGCATACATACATGCATACATACGTTACGTTACGTTCCCTGTCCTCTGCTGAGGTTTAAAAAACACCACTCGGCAATCTCCGGATTGATCAGAATGGTAATTTTCAACTTTAACAAAATAATCCTGTTTTGATGTTTCTGTGTATTTTGTTTTAAACTGTGAAGCTTGACACGTGTAGGGGGGGTCGTAAATGTCCTCTGTGGACCCAACCATCTGACTAACGCTGCCAAACAAGCTGCAGTGTGTCTAGTAGGCCGGGGTATGTATTGTGGTTTTGGGATCGCGGTCCGGGGTATGTTTTGGGATCGCGGCCCGGGGTATGTTTTGGGATCGCGGTCCGGGGTATGTATTGTGGTTTTGGGATCGCGGTCCGGGGTATGTATTGTGGTTTTGGGATCGCGGTCCGGGGTATGTATTGTGGTTTTGGGATCGCGGTCCGGGGTATGTATTGTGGTTTTGGGATCGCGGTCCGGGGTATGTTTTGGGATCGCGGTCCGGGGTATGTTTTGGGATCGCGGCCCGGGGTATGTTTTGGGATCGCGGCCCGGGGTATGTTTTGGGATCGGCCCGGGGTATGTTTTGGGATCGCGGTCCCGGGGTATGTATTGTGGTTTTGGGATGGGCGGTCCGGGGTATGTATTGTGGTTTTGGGATCGCGGTCCGGGGTATGTATTGTGGTTTTGGGATCGCGGTCCGGGGTATGTTTTGGGATCGCGGCCCGGGGTATGTATTGTGGTTTTGGGATCGCGGTCCGGGGTATGTATTGTGGTTTTGGGATCGCGGTCCGGGGTATTGTGGTTTTGGGATTGCGGTCCGGGGTATTGTGGTTTTGGGATCGCGGCCCGGGTATGTATTGTGGTGTTGGGATCGCGGTCCGGGGTATGTATTGTGGTTTTGGGATCGCGGTCCGGGGTATGTATTGCGGTCCGGGGTATGTGTTGTGGTGTTGGGATCGCGGTCCGGGGTATGTATTGTGGTTTTGGGATCGCGGTCCGGGGTATGTATTGCGGTCCGGGGTATGTGTTGTGGTTTTGGGATCGCGGTCCGGGGTATGTATCGCGGCCCGGGGTATGTGTTGGGATCGCGGCCCGGGGTATGTGTTGGGATCGCGGCCCGGGGTATGTGTTGCGATCGCGGCCCGGGGTATGTGTTGTGGTTTTGGGATCGCGGTTCAGTTTCGGTACAGCGGGAAAATTAAATTCCAAAAGTTCCTGTAGTTCATTTTAGTTTAAGAAAATACAACGTGTTGGTATTCCTGATTTTGAAGACACGATTACTCATCAACAACACTGAAATAAAGTGCCATTATGCATGTGTATAGGTTGGAAAGTTTTTTCTTACAACAACAAAAAGTTTTTAAGATTTGATTACAACGACTGTGTCAGCTCTAGATATTTTAACGGAATAGCCTTATATGCTTATGCACACTACCATTCAAAAGTTTGGGGTCACTTAGAAATGTAATTGTTTTTTAAAGAAAAGCGAGAGAGAAAAAATGGTAAATTCTTTTAAATAACATAAAATTGATCCGACCAGCATCCGAGTTGTCTCTTCAGTGTTGACATTGAGACTGGTGTTTTTCAGGTACTATTTAATGAAGCTGCCAGTTGAGGACTTGTGAGGCATCTGTTTCTCAAACTACACACTAATCTACTTGTCCACTGGCTCAGTTGTGCACCGGGGCCTCCCACTCCTCTTTCTATTCTGGTTAGCGCCAGTTTGCACTGTTCTGTGAAGGGAGTAGGACACAGTGTTGTATGAGATCTTCAGTTTCTTGGCGATTGCCTTCATTTCTCAGAACAAGTATAGACTGAGGAGTTTCTGGACATTTTGAGCCTGTAATTGAACCCACAAATGCGGATGCTCCAGATACTCAACTAGTCTAAGGAAGGCCAGTTGCTTCTTTAACTTCTTGTGCTGAGCCATGCCGGATCCGGTAGCGTAATCATAGCCTCAAGCTCAATACCATAACGCAACGTTAACTATTCATGAAAATCGCAAATGAAATTAATATGCTAACTCTCAAGCTTAGCCTTTTGTTAACAACACTGTCATCTCAGATTTTCAAAAATATGCTTCTCAAGCATAGCAAACTAGCGTTTGTAACAGTACTGATAACTAGCGTAGCATTTAGCATTAGCATCAGCAGGAAACATTTTCACAAAAACCAGCAAAAACATTCAAATGAATCTTTTACCTTTGAAGAACTTTGGATGTTTTCAATGAGGAGACTCTCAGTTAGATAGCAAATGTTCAGTTTTTCCTGAAATATTTTTTGTGCAGGAGAAATCGGTCCGTTTGGTGCGTCACGTTTGGCTACCAAAAAAAAAACGAAAATTCAGTTATCCAAACGCCAAACTTTTTTCCAAATTAACTCCATAATATCGACTGAAACATGGCAAACGTTGTTTAGAACCAATCCTCAAGGTGTTTTTCACATATCTCTTCAATGATGCACACTTCCAGGAACGACACCTCTCTGTCTGTATCGCACGGTAAAAGTTTTGCCGCTGAGAGTTACGCACCAACGTGGACAAAGGACACCGGACGGGACCCTGGCAAATGTAGTCTCTTATGGCCAATCTTCCAATGATATGCCTACAAATACGTCACAATGCTGCAGACATCTTGGAGGAACGGCAGAGCGCATAAGCTCGTTCACAGCATATTCACAGCCATATAAGGAGCGAATGGGAAACAGAGCCTCAAAAATCCTGCTCATTTCCTGGTTGAAGTTGCATCTTGGTTTCGCCTGTAAGATCAGTTCTGGGGCACCCAAAGATAATATCTTTGCAGCTTTGAAAACGTCAGTGTTTTCTTTCCAAAGCTGACAATTATATGCATAGTCGAGCATCTTTTCGGGACAAAATATTGTGCTTAAAACGGGCACGTTTTTTTTATCCAATAATGAAATGGCGCCCCCCTAGCTTCAACTTTAATCAGGACAACAGTTTGCAGCTGTGCTAACATAATTGCAAAAGGGTTTTCTAATGATCAATTAGCCTTTTAAAATGATAAACTTGTATTAGCTAACACAACGTGCCATTGGAACACAGGAGTGATGGTTGCTGATAATGGGCCTCTGTACGAATATGTAGATATTCCATAGAAAATCGTCCGGTTCCAGCTACAATAGTCATTCGCAACATTAACAATGTCTACACTGTATTTCTGATCAGTGTAGTCGTGACCTACAAGGCAGCGTAGCCCTCGGGCCTAGTGTTTTTTTCCTTTTTATGTTTTCATTTGTGTTCACAGTGCGGACCGAACCCAGGTCCGCACTGGTTACACCCCTAGTGTCTAAACGAATGACTCGTTGTAATATGCTAATTCAAACCTCACATGGCCAGTAATAATGAGTATGTGTATATTGAACCCTCACCTCCCTCTAGTCTATGCTGACCTCCTGTATATTGAACCCTCACCTCCCTCTAGTCTATGCTGACCTCCTGTATATTGAACCCTCACCTCCCTCTAGTCTATGTTGACCTCCTGTATATTGAACCCTCACCTCCCTCTAGTCTATGTTGACCTCCTGTATATTGAACCCTCACCTCCCTCTAGTCTATGCTGACCTCCTGTATATTGAATCCTCACCTCCCTCTAGTCTATGCTGACCTCTGGAAGACTGGGATGTTTGAGAGGATGAGTCTTCAGACAGATGAGGAGGAGCACAGCATTGAAATGCATCTGCCTTACACTGCTAAAGCCATGGAGAGGTAAGACAGACTAACACACTGCAGCTATAAAATAAAAAGGACCTGTCAAATGTCTGCTTCAATAATCACTAAGCCATCCATCAGTCGAGAGTACAGTAACATAGGACTGAGAGGCTCTTCAGACCTAGCCTGTCTGCCTGGTAGGGGTATTGGTGGGAGCCAGCAGGGATTCACGACTGGTTTGTCTTGACATTTTGTTAAGCGCTTTCTCTCCCCCCACAGTTCCAGGATGGTTTGAGTCTTTACTATGGCGTATGATTGGTTGTTTACTAAAGAAGTAAGGCCTGCATGCTCAATTAATAGGCCCGCTATATGAACACACACACACCTTTTATCAGGAATACACAACATGGCCAAAAGTATGTGGACACACCTTCAAATTAGTGGATTTTTCAGCCACAATTGTTGCTGACGGGTGTATGAAATCGGGGCACACCGCCATGCAATCTCCATAGACAAACGTTGGCAGTAGAATGTCCCTTCCTGAAGAGCTCAGTGACTTTCAACCTGGCACCGTCATGGGATGCCACCTTCCCAACAAGTCAGTTCGTCAAATTTCTGCCCTGCTCGAGCTGCCCTGGTCAGCTGTAAGTGCTGATATTGTGAGGTTGGAAACGTCTAGGAACAACGACGGCTCACAGAAACGGTCCGCTCGTTGCGCATAGAAGTGGTCTGTCCTCGGTTGCAACACTCACTACCGAGTTCCAAACTGCCTCTGGAAGCAACGTCAGCACAAGAACTGTTCGTTGGGAGCTTCATGAAATGGGTTTCCATGGCCGAGCTGCCGCACACAAGCCTAATATCACCATGAGCAATGCCAAGCGTCGGCTGGAGTCGTATAAAGCTCACTGCCATTGGACTCTGGAGCAGTGGAAACGCGTTCTCTGGAGTGATGAATCACGCTTCACCATCTGGCAGTCTAACGGACCAATCTTGGTTTGGGGGATGCCAGGAGAACGCTACCTGCCCCAATGCATAGCGCCCACTGTAAAGTTTGGTGGAGAATAAATAATGGTTCTGGCTATGCCCTTTTAGTTTCAGTGAAGGGAAATCTTAACACCACAGCTTAAAATGACATTCGAGATGATTCTGTGCTTCTAACTTTGTGGCATCATTTTGAGGAAGGCCATTTCCTGTTCCAGCATGACAATGCACAACGTGCACAAAGCGAGGTCCATGCAGAAATGGTTTGTCAGGATCGGTGTGGAAAAACTTGACTGTCCTGCACAGAGCTCTGACCTCAAACCCATCAAACACCCTTTGGGATGAATTGGAGCCTCCGACTGTGAGCCAGGTCTAATCGACATCAGACCTCACTAATGTTCTTGACTAACTCCATATTAATATCTCTCTCATCACTCAATGCCTCGGTTTACCTCCAATGTACTCACATCCTACCATACCCTTTGTCTGTACATTATGCCTTGAATCTATTCTACCGCACCCAGAAACCTGCTCCTTTTACTCTGTTCCGAACCTACAAGACGACCAGTTCTTATAGCCTTTATCCGTACCCTTATCCTACTCCTCCTCTGTTCCTCTGGTGATGTAGAGGTTAATCCAGGCCCTGCAGTGCCCTGCAGTGCCTAGCTCCTAGCTCCACCCCGCTCTCATTCGTTGACTTCTGTAACTGTAAAAGCCCTGGTTTCATGCATGTTAACATCAGAAGCCTCCTCCCTAAGTTTTTGTTTTATTCACTGCTTTACCACACTGCCAACCCTGATGTCTTAGCCGTATCTGAATCCTGGCTTAGGAAGACCACCAAAAACCCTGAAATTTCCATCCCTAACTATAACATTTTCTGACAATATAGAACTGCCAAAGGGGGTGGAGTTAGCCTGCAGAGTCATGTATACTATCCAGGTCTGTGCCCAAACAATTTGAGCTTCTACTTTTAAAAATCCACCTTTCCAGAAACAAGTCTCTCACCGTTGCTGCTTGTTACAGACCTCCCTCTGCCCCCAGCTGTGCCCTGGACAGCATATGTGAATTGATTGCCCCCCATCTGTCTTCAGAGCTCGTGCTGTTAGGCGACCTAAACTGGGACATGCTTAACACGCCGGCCATCCTACAATCTAAGCTCGATGCCCTCAATCTCACACAAATTATCAATGAACCTACTAGTTACAACCCCAAATCCGTAAACACAGGCACCCTCATAGATATCATCCTAACCAACTTGCCCTCCAAATACACCTCTGCTGTCTTCAACCAGGATCTCAGCGATCACTGCCTCGTTGCCTGCATCCGTAATGGGTCTGCTGTCGAACGACCTCCACTCATCACTGTCAAACGCTCCATTAACTTCAGCGAGCAGCCCTTTCTAATCGACCTGGCCGTGGGTATCCTGGAATGACATTGACCTCATCCCGTCAATAGAGGATGCCTGGTTATTCTTTAAAAATGCCTTCCTCACCATCTTAAATAAGCATGCTCCATTCCAAACAATTAGAACTAGGAATAGATATAGTTCTTGGTTCACCCCAGACCTCACTGGCCTTAACCAGAACAAAAACATCCTGTGGCTTTCTGCATTCGCATCGAATAGCCCCTGTGATATGCAACTTTTCAGGGAAGTTGGGAACCAATATACACAGTCAGTTAGGAAAGCCAAGACTAGCTTTTTCAAACAAATGTGCATCCTGTAGTACTAACTCAAAAAAGTTCTGGGACATTGTAAAGTCCATGAAGAATAAGGGCACCTCCTCCCAGCTGCCAACTGCACTGAGGCTAGGAAACACTGTCACCACCGATTTTAAATCCATTATAATTGAGAATTTCAATTAACATTTTTCTACAGCTGGCCATGCTTTCCAGGCCAGGCTACCCCTACCCCGGTCAACTGCCCGGTACCTCCCACAGCAACTCACCCAAACCTCCCCCACTTCTCCTTCACCCAAATCCAGATAGCTGATGCTCTGAAAGAGCTGCAAAATCTGGACTCCTACAAATCAGCCGGACTAGACAATCTGGACCCTTTCTTTCTAAAATGATCTGCCCGAAATTGTTGCAACCTCAATTACTAGCCTGTTCAACCTCTTTCGTATCATCTGAGATCCCCAAAGATTGGAAAGCAGCTTCGATCATCCCCTTCTTCAAAGGGGAGACACTCGAGACCCAAAATGATTTTGGAATGAAATGTTCAATGAGCACGTGTCCACATACTTTTGATCATGTCGTGAGAATCTACAGAAATAAGACAGATCCTTCCTCTGTTTCCTGTTTGAGTGTTTAATTAGGTTGGGTTTAATTAGGTTGGGTTTAATTAGGTTGGGTTTAATTAGGTTGGGTTTAATTAGGGTGGGTTTAATTAGGGTGGGTTTAATTAGGGTGGGTTTAATTAAAACACACACTGTTTAATTAGGTTGGGTTTAATTAGGTTGGGTTTAATTAGGTTGGGTTTAATTAGGGTGGGTTTAATTAGGGTGGGTTTAATTAGGTTGGGTTTAATTAGGGTGGGTTTAATTAAAACACACACTGTTTAATTAGGTTGGGTTTAATTAGGTTGGGTTTAATTAGGTTGGGTTTAATTAGGGTGGGTTTAATTAGGTTGGGTTTAATTAGGGTGGGTTTAATTAAAACACACACTGTTTAATTAGGGTGGGTTTAATTAGGTTGGGTTTAATTAGGTTGGGTTTAATTAGGGTGGGTTTAATTAGGGTGGGTTTAATTAGGGTGGGTTTAATTAGGTTGGGTTTAATTAGGGTGGGTTTAATTAAAACACACTGTTTAATTAGGTTGGGTTTAATTAGGTTGGGTTTAATTAGGTTGGGTTTAATTAGGGTGGGTTTAATTAGGGTGGGTTTAATTAAAACACACACTGTTTAATTAGGTTGGGTTTAATTAGGTTGGGTTTAATTAGGGTGGGTTTAATTAAAACACACACTGTTTAATTAGGTTGGGTTTAATTAGGGTGGGTTTAATTAGGTTGGGTTTAATTAGGGTGGGTTTAATTAAAACACACACTGTTTAATTAGGTGGGTTTAATTAGGTTGGGTTTAATTAGGTGGGTTTAATTAGGTTGGGTTTAATTAGGTTGGGTTTAATTACTGTTTAATTAGGTGGGTTTAATTAGGTGGGTTTAATTAGGTGGGTTTAATTAGGTGGGTTTAATTAGGTTGGGTTTAATTAGGGTGGGTTTAATTAAAACACACACTGTTTAATTAGGTGGGTGGGTTTAATTAGGTGGGTTTAATTAGGGTGGGTTTAATTAAAACACACACTGTTTAATTAGGTTGGGTTTAATTAGGTGGGTTTAATTAGGGTGGGTTTAATTAGGTTGGGTTTAATTAGGGTGGGTTTAATTAAAACACACACTGTTTAATTAGGGTGGGTTTAATTAGGGTGGGTTTAATTAGGGTGGGTTTAATTAGGGTGGGTTTAATTAGGGTGGGTTTAATTAAAACACACACTGTTTAATTAGGTGGGTTTAATTAGGGTGGGTTTAATTAGGGTGGGTTTAATTAGGTGGGTTTAATTAGGGTGGGTTTAATTAAAACACACACTGTTTAATTAGGTTGGGTTTAATTAGGGTGGGTTTAATTAGGGTGGGTTTAATTAGGGTGGGTTTAATTAGGTTGGGTTTAATTAGGGTGGGTTTAATTAAAACACACACTGTTTAATTAGGTTGGGTTTAATTAGGTTGGGTTTAATTAGGTTGGGTTTAATTAGGTTGGGTTTAATTAGGGTGGGTTTAATTAGGTTGGGTTTAATTAGGGTGGGTTTAATTAAAACACACATTGTTTAATTAGGGTGGGTTTAATTAGGGTGGGTTTAATTAGGGTGGGTTTAATTAGGTTGGGTTTAATTAGGGTGGGTTTAATTAGGGTGGGTTTAATTAGGGTGGGTTTAATTAAAACACACTGTTTAATTAGGTGGGTTTAATTAGGTGGGGGTGGGTTTAATTAGGGTGGGTTTAATTACACTGGGTTTAATTAGGTGGGTTTAATTAGGGTGGGTTTAATTAAAACACACACTGTTTAATTGGGTGGGTTTAATTAGGGTGGGTTTAATTAGGTTGGGTTTAATTAGGGTGGGTTTAATTAGGGTGGGTTTAATTAGGGTGGGTTTAATTAAAACACACACTGTTTAATACAGATACCTTCGGTTGGTTTACATGTGTTCAGTCCCTGTAACAGCTTCTACCATCTCGGTCAGGTAACTGCCCAGTGCACCACGCCCATACAGACTTGTAATGTGTTGTCTCCGTCTCCTACTGCAGTCATAAAGATGAGCTCAGCATTGTCCCGGTGCTGGTTGGAGCCCTCAGTGAGTCTAAAGAACAGGATTATGGGAAACTGCTCAGCAGGTATCTGGCTGATCCCTCCAACTTGTTCATCATCTCCTCTGACTTCTGCCACTGGGGTACGTACTGAACGGGACTGGTAGAGATCAATATATTATACCCTGTTCACCCTGCTGAGTTGCGCTAGTCTGGTTATACATCCATTCATCGAAGTTGCTGGAACCGTGCTGGAAAGACCATGTGAAAGAAAAGCCAGCACAGTTTGGTTCAGGACAAGTGATATGAAAAGCCAGCACAGTTTGGTTCAGGACAAGAGAGAAGGAAAGCCAGCACAGTTTGGTTCAGGACAAGTGAGAAGAAAAGCCAGCACAGTTTGGTTCAGGACAAGTGATATGAAAAGCCAGCACAGTTTGGTTCAGGACAAGTGATAAGAAAAGCCGGCACCGTTTGGTTCAGGACAAGTGATATGAAAAGCCAGCACAGTTTGGTTCAGGACAAGTGATAAGAAAAGCCGGCACAGTTTGGTTCAGGACAAATGATATGAAAAGCCAGCACAGTTTGGTTCAGGACAAGTGTTATGGAAAGCCAGCACAGTTTGGTTCAGGACAAGTGATATGAAAAACCAGCACAGTTTAGTTCGGGACAAGTGATATGAAAAACCAGCATCTTGTGAAAGGGGTTCTAAATATAGAAACAATGGTTCTGTCTCCTTGAAAAACCCTCTCCTTCACGGTTGGGCCTGACTTAATATATTTACCTCCTTCCCACAGGCCAACGGTTCCGCTACACGTACTATGACGAGGCTCAAGGAGAGATCCACAGATCCATTGAACACCTTGATAAAATGGTTAACACATTTTGATATTCAGTTTCTACCAAGTTGTAACATGAAACCCCTCAGCTCCTTCCATGTATAAAATTGAGACATCACCACCTCTCTCCAGGGTTAGGGTTATACAGTTAACTGTATCAGACTGGGTTCTAAACCCCTCTCTCTTGTCTCTCCGGGGTTAGGGTTATATAGTTAACCATATCAGACTGGGTTCTAAACCCCTCTCTCTGGGGTTAGGGTTATATAGTTAACTGTATCAGACTGGGTTCTAAACCCCTCTCTCTTGTCTCTCCAGGGTTAGGGTTATATAGTTAACCATATCAGACTGGGTTCTAAACCCCTCTCTCTTGTCTCTCCGGGGTTAGGGTTATATAGTTAACCATATCAGACTGGGTTCTAAACCCCTCTCTCTTGTCTCTCCGGGGTTAGGGTTATATAGTTAACTGTATCAGACTGGGTTCTAAACCCCTCTCTCTTGTCTCTCCAGGGTTAGGGTTATATAGTTAACCATATCAGACTGGGTTCTAAACCCCTCTCTCTTGTCTCTCCGGGGTTAGGGTTATATAGTTAACCATATCAGACTGGGTTCTAAACCCCTCTCTCTTGTCTCTCTGGGGTTAGGGTTATATAGTTAACCATATCAGACTGGGTTCTAAACCCCTCTCTCTTCTCTCCGGGGTTAGGGTTATATAGTTAACCATATCAGACTGGGTTCTAAACCCCTCTCTCTTGTCTCTCCAGGGTTAGGGTTATACAGTTAACCATATCAGACTGGGTTCTAAACCCCTCTCTCTTGTCTCTCCAGGGTTAGGGTTATATAGTTAACCATATCAGACTGGGTTCTAAACCCCTCTCTCTTGTCTCTCCAGGGTTAGGGTTATACAGTTAACTGTATCAGACTGGGTTCTAAACCCCTCTCTCTTGTCTCTCCAGGGTTAGGGTTATACAGTTAGTCATATCAGACTGGGTTCTAAACCCCTCTCTCTTGTCTCTCCAGGGTTAGGGTTATATAGTTAACCATATCAGACTGGGTTCTAAACCCCTCTCTCTTGTCTCTCCAGGGTTAGGGTTATACAGTTAGTCATATCAGACTGGGTTCTAAACCCCTCTCTCTTGTCTCTCCAGGGTTAGGGTTATACAGTTAGTCATATCAGACTTGGTTCTAAACCTCTCTCGTGTCTCTCCAGGGTATGGGCATTATAGAAACACTGGACCCCATGTCCTTCACCAACTACTTGAAGAAATACCACAACACCATCTGTGGCCGTCATCCTATTGGAGTGCTGCTAAATGTGAGTCATAACAAGTACAACAGCTAGCATATGGGTACAACAGCTAGCATATGGGTACAACAGCTAGCATATGGGTACAACAGCTAGCATATGGGTACAACAGCTAGCATATGGGTACAACAGCTAGCATATGGGTACAACAGCTAGCATATGGGTACAACAGCTAGCATATGGGTACAACAGCTAGCATATGGGTACAACAGCTAGCATACGGGTACAACAGCGAGCATACGGGTACAACAGCGAGCATACGGGTACAACAGCTAGCATACGGGTACAACAGCGAGCATACGGGTACAACAGCGAGCATACGGGTACAACAGCGAGCATACGGGTACAACCGCTAGCATACGGGTACAACCGCTAGCATACGGGTACAACCGCGAGCATACGGGTACAACCGCGAGCATACGGGTACAACCGCGAGCATACGGGTACAACCGCGAGCATACGGGTACAACAGCGAGCATACGGGTACAACAGCGAGCATACGGGTACAACAGCGAGCATACGGGTACAACAGCGAGCATACGGGTACAACAGCGAGCATACGGGTACAACAGCGAGCATACGGGTACAACAGCGAGCATACGGGTACAACAGCGAGCATACGGGTACAACCGCGAGCATACGGGTACAACCGCGAGCATACGGGTACAACCGCGAGCATACGGGTACAACAGCGAGCATACGGGTACAACAGCGAGCATACGGGTACAACAGCTAGCATACGGGTACAACAGCTAGCATATCAGTATAGCCTCAGTCGTACGATAATCTGACATCTACAGTACACCTTCTGTTAGTTAAACAGGTCTTCTTGCACAAAGGATGCCTGTCTTACTGCTCCCGTGTCACGTGATGCCTGTCTTACTGCTCCCGTGTCACGTGATGCCTGTCTGACTGCTCCCGTGTCACGTGATGCCTGTCTTACTGCTCCCGTGTCACGTGATGCCTGTCTGACTGCTCCCGTGTCACGTGATGCCTGTCTTACTGCTCCCGTGTCACGTGATGCCTGTCTTACTGCTCCCGTGTCACGTGATGCCTGTCTTACTGCTCCCGTGTCACGTGATGCCTGTCTTACTGCTCCCGTGTCACGTGATGCCTGTCTGACTGCTCCCGTGTCACGTGATGCCTGTCTTACTGCTCCCGTGTCACGTGATGCCTGTCTTACTGCTCCCGTGTCACGTGATGCCTTGTCTTACTGCTCCCGTGTCACGTGATGCCTGTCTGACTGCTCCCGTGTCACGTGATGCCTGTCTGACTGCTCCCGTGTCACGTGATGCCTTGTCTTACTGCTCCCGTGTCACGTGATGCCTGTCTGACTGCTCCCGTGTCACGTGATGCCTGT
Organism: Oncorhynchus keta; assembly: GCF_023373465.1. Taxonomy (NCBI): domain Eukaryota; kingdom Metazoa; phylum Chordata; class Actinopteri; order Salmoniformes; family Salmonidae; genus Oncorhynchus; species Oncorhynchus keta. Next base: position 31,612,382 of record NC_068423.1, on the reverse strand, counting down.
CTGACTGCTCCCGTGTCACGTGATGCCTGTCTGACTGCTCCCGTGTCACGTGATGCCTGTCTTACTGCTCCCGTGTCACGTGATGCCTTGTCTTACTGCTCCCGTGTCACGTGATGCCTGTCTGACTGCTCCCGTGTCACGTGATGCCTGTCTGACTGCTCCTGTGTCATGTGATGCCTGTCTTACTGCTCCCGTGTCACGTGATGCCTTGTCTTACTGCTCCCGTGTCACGTGATGCCTTGTCTTACTGCTCCCGTGTCACGTGATGCCTTGTCTTACTGCTCCCGTGTCACGTGATGCCTTGTCTTACTGCTCCCGTGTCACGTGATGCCTGTCTTACTGCTCCCGTGTCACGTGATGCCTTGTCTTACTGCTCCCGTGTCACGTGATGCCTTGTCTTACTGCTCCCGTGTCACGTGATGCCTGTCTTACTGCTCCCGTGTCACGTGATGCCTTGTCTGACTGCTCCCGTGTCACGTGATGCCTTGTCTGACTGCTCCCGTGTCACGTGATGCCTGTCTGACTGCTCCCGTGTCACGTGATGCCTGTCTGACTGCTCCCGTGTCACGTGATGCCTGTCTTACTGCTCCTGTGTCATGTGATGCCTGTCTGACTGCTCCTGTGTCACGTGATGCCTTGTCTGACTGCTCCCGTGTCACGTGATGCCCTGTCTTACTGCTCCCGTGTCACGTGATGCCCTGTCTTACTGCTCCCGTGTCACGTGATGCCTGTCTTACTGCTCCCGTGTCACGTGATGCCTGTCTTACTGCTCCCGTGTCACGTGATGCCTTGTCTTACTGCTCCCGTGTCACGTGATGCCTGTCTGACTGCTCCCGTGTCACGTGATGCCTGTCTGACTGCTCCCGTGTCATGTGATGCCTGTCTGACTGCTCCCGTGTCACGTGATGCCTGTCTGACTGCTCCCGTGTCACGTGATGCCTGTCTGACTGCTCCCGTGTCACGTGATGCCTGTCTGACTGCTCCCGTGTCATGTGATGCCTGTCTGACTGCTCCCGTGTCATGTGATGCCTGTCTGACTGCTCCCGTGTCATGTGATGCCTGTCTGACTGCTCCCGTGTCATGTGATGCCTGTCTTACTGCTCCCGTGTCATGTGATGCCTTGTCTTACTGCTCCCGTGTCACGTGATGCCTGTCTTACTTACTTGATTGATTGTGTTTTCCAGGCCGTGTCTGAGCTGAGGAAGAGTGGAACAGAGATGAACTTCTCCTTCCTGGACTATGCCCAGTCTTCCCAGTGCAGGAACTGGCAGGACAGCTCTGTTAGCTACGCAGCCGGGGCCCTCATTGTACATTGATGTGGTCCCAAATGGCACCCTATTACCTATATAGTGCACTTCTTTTGACCAGGGCTCATGGTAGCCTTGTCCGAGCCGGAATGGCCCGTAGGTCAGGAGCCCATCTCCTGTTTCTGTAGCGGCGAGGCAGCTTGATACACAAGTACAAACCCTGGACAGGACGCTAGTCTATCGCAGGGTCCATAGGACTGGTCAAAAGTAGTGCACTATTTAGGGAATAGGGTGCCACTGCAGCTCTACACCACCCAAACTTCTATCGCCATAACGATGATCTGGACTAGCCAATGAGGAGAGATATTATATTCACAGCACCCCCCTACCTGCCTCCCCCTCTCTCCGAGAGTTTTCTTTGTCTTAACTTTTGCTTGAAGTGCAGTTGCAGTTTTTGAGATTGAAGGGAAGGAGTGTTATTTTGGCATGGAGCAGGGATGGTTGGGGGGGGGGGTGTGTATTTGGGGCTCGTTCACGTGGTCTTGTAGGACTGGGTTACGTGGGGAATGTTTGGGTGTCTTGTTGGGGTGTCTTCACGGGGGTCTTGTAGGGGGTTAAGGATGGGGGTCTTGTAGGGGGTTAAGGATGGGGGTCTTGTAGGGGGTTGTAGGGGTTAAGGAGGAGGGGTATTTGGGCGTCTTGTAGGGGGTTAAGGAGGGTGTATTTGGGGCTGTTGTAGGGGGTTGAGGGGAGGGTGTATTTGGGGATCTTGTAGGGCACTCGTCTTGTTCCATATGACCCTGGTTTCCCGAATGAGAAAAGTAAAATTAATATTAAAATGTTAAATAATGTATAAACATTAATTAATCTATACATTTGCTCTCTTTGCAAACCTGTGGTCGTGTAATCTGATTTACAGACCTGCGCTCATGTAATCTGATTTAAAGACCTGCGCTCATGTAATCTGATTTAAAGACCTGCGCTCATGTAATCTGATTTAAAGACCTGCGCTCATGTAATCTGATTTACAGACCTGTGCTCATGTAATCTGATTTACAGACCTGTGCTCATGTAATCTGATTTACAGACCTGCGCTCATGTAATCTGATTTAAAGACTTGCGCTCATGTAATCTGATTTACAGACCTGCGCTCATGTAATCTGATTTACAGACCTGTGCTCATGTAATCTGATTTACAGACCTGCGCTCATGTAATCTGATTTAAAGACCTGCGCTCATGTAATCTGATTTACAGACCTGTGCTCATGTAATCTGATTTAAAGACCTGCGCTCATGTAATCTGATTTACAGACCTGCGCTCATGTAATCTGATTTACAGACCTGCGCTCATGTAATCTGATTTACAGACCTGTGCTCATGTAATCTGATTTACAGACCTGTGCTCATGTAATCTGATTTACAGACCTGCGCTCATGTAATCTGATTTACAGACCTGCGCTCATGTAATCTGATTTACAGACCTGCGCTCATGTAATCTGATTTACAGACCTGCGCTCATGTAATCCTACTGCAAATGGAAAAGTGATCCCTGATGATAAGGAAATAAATGTTGACTGACTGCTTAACAAGCTATTATAATGTCTTAGTAGTTATACCCTCCTTCAGTCACAAATAGCACCCTATGCCCTATGTAGTGCACTACTTTTGACCAGTCTCCTTAGGGTGCAATTTGGGACGTACTGAGAATAGAATCCTAGGTGGCTACTACCTTCCACCATTGTTTAACATATTAAGGCCGCACAAATGTGTCCCAAATCGCACCCTATAGCTTATCTAGTGCACTTCCCTATTGGAGCCGTTCGGCCATCCGGATCTCGTAAGCTTATATATATATATTACACACACACACATATATATATATATATATATATATAGGGTGCAGTGTTCAGGATGGGAGGATCAGGTTACTGCCCTATAGGGTCCTGGTCTGAAGTCGTGCCCTATAAAGGGATCAGGGTGCCATGTGGGATATAGATAACCAGTTCACTAACTGACCCTCTGCTGTCAAATACCAACAAAACAAGTGTTTTTTTAAATTAGATATATAGTATGTTTGCTTTTTAATTTGAGACTGTTTACCTCCTGACAGGTCTGCTCGTGTAGGTCTGCTCTCACCTAGTGCCCAGAAATATATCTCCTAATATGCCCTATAGTCCACAGTAGAGTATATGATCTGTTCTGATCGCTTGTCTGAGATGGTATTGCCTGTTGTCCACCCTCTACCTTTGTCTGAGATGGTATCTCCTGTTGTCCCCCTCTACCTGTCTGAGATGGTATCGCCTGTTGTCCCCCTCTACCTGTCTGAGATGGTATCTCCTGTTGTCCACCTCTACCTTTGTCTGAGATGGTATCTCCTGTTGTCCCCCTCTACCTGTCTGAGATGGTATCGCCTGTTGTCCCCCTCTACCTTTGTCTGAGATGGTATCTCCTGTTGTCCCCCTCTACCTGTCTGAGATGGTATCTCCTGTTGTACAGACCCCTCTACCTTTGTCTGAGATGGTATCTCCTGTTGTACCCCTCTACCTGTCTACAGATGGTATCTCCTGATTGTCAGACCTCTACCTTTGTCTGAGATGGTATGTCGCCTGTTGTCCACCCTCTAACCTACCTTTTCTGAGATGGAAATAAATGTTGACTGCCTGTTGTCAAGCTCTATAATGTCTGAGATGGTATCTCCTGTTGTCCAGTGCACTACTTTTGACCAGTCTCCTTAGGTGCAATTTGGGATGTACTCTACCTTTGTCTGAGACCGCCTGTTGTCCACCCTCTACCTTTTTCTGAGATGGTATCGCCTGTTGTCCACCTCTACCTTGTCTGAGATGGTATCGCCTGTTGTCCCCCTCTACCTTTGTCTGAGATGGTATCGCCTGTTGTCCCCCTTCTACCTGTCTGAGATGGTATCTCCTGTTGTCCACCCTCTACCTTTGTCTGAGATGGTAGGATCAGGTTACTGCCCTATAGGGTCCTGTCTGAAGTCGTGCCCTATTGTAACCCACCTCTACCTGTCTGAGATGGTATCTTTTAATTTGAGTGTTTACCTCTGACAGGTCTGCTCGTGTAGGTCTGCTCTCACCTAGTGCCCAGAAATATATCTCTGAGATGGTATAGCCTGTTGTCTGTTCTACCTTTGTCTGAGATGGTATCTCCTGTTGTCCCCCTCTACCTTTGTCTGAGATGGTATCTCCTGTTGTCCACCTCTACCTTTGTCTGAGATGGTATCGCCTGTTGTCCACCCTCTACCTTTTTCTGAGATGGTATCGCCTGTTGTCCACCTCTACCTGTCTGAGATGGTATCTCCTGTTGTCCACCTCTACCTTTGTCTGAGATGGTATCGCCTGTTGTCCACCCTCTACCTTTTTCTGAGATGGTATCGCCTGTTGTCCACCTCTACCTGTCTGAGATGGTATCTCCTGTTGTCCCCCTCTACCTGTCTGAGATGGTATCGCCTGTTGTCCCCCTCTACCTGTCTGAGATGGTATCTCCTGTTGTCTACCTTTGTCTGAGATGGTATCTCCTGTTGTCCCCCTCTACCTGTCTGAGATGGTATCTCCTGTTGTCCCCCTCTACCTGTCTGAGATGGTATCGCCTGTTGTCCCCCTCTACCTGTCTGAGATGGTATCTCCTGTTGTCTACCTTTGTCTGAGATGGTATCTCCTGTTGTCCCCCTCTACCTGTCTGAGATGGTATCGCCTGTTGTCCACCCTCTACCTTTTTCTGAGATGGTATCGCCTGTTGTCCACCTCTACCTGTCTGAGATGGTATCTCCTGTTGTCCACCCTCTACCTTTGTCTGAGATGGTATCGCCTGTTGTCCACCCTCTACCTTTGTCTGAGATGGTATCGCCTGTTGTCCACCTCTACCTTTATCTGAGATGGTATCGCCTGTTGTCCACCCTCTACCTTTTTCTGAGATGGTATCGCCTGTTGTCCACCCTCTACCTTTATCTGAGATGGTATCGCCTGTTGTCCACCCTCTACCTTTATCTGAGATGGTATCGCCTGTTGTCCACCCTCTACCTTTGTCTGAGATGGTATCTCCTGTTGTCCACCTCTACCTGTCTGAGATGGTATCGCCTGATTTCCCCCTCTACCTTTATCTGAGATGGTATCGCCTGTTGTCCCCCTCTACCTTTGTCTGAGATGGTATCTCCTGTTGTCCCCCTCTACCTTTGTCTGAGATGGTATCTCCTGTTGTCCCCCTCTACCTTTGTCTGAGATGGTATCGCCTGTTGTCCCCCTCTACCTTTATCTGAGATGGTATCTCCTGTTGTCCCCCTCTACCTTTGTCTGAGATGGTATCTCCTGTTGTCCCCCTCTACCTTTGTCTGAGATGGTATCTCCTGTTGTCCACCCTCTACCTTTATCTGAGATGGTATCTCCTGTTGTCCCCCTCTACCTTTGTCTGAGATGGTATCTCCTGTTGTCCCCTCTACCTTTGTCTGAGATGGTATCTCCTGTTGTCCCCTCTACCTTTATCTGAGATGGTATCGCCTGTTGTCCACCCTCTACCTTTGTCTGAGATGGTATCTCCTGTTGTCCCCCTCTACCTGTCTGAGATGGTATCTCCTGTTGTCCCCTCTACCTTTGTCTGAGATGGTATCGCCTGTTGTCCCCCTCTACCTTTATCTGAGATGGTATCTCCTGTTGTCCCCCTCTACCTTTGTCTGAGATGGTATCTCCTGTTGTCCACCCTCTACCTTTATCTGAGATGGTATCGCCTGTTGTCCACCCTCTACCTTTGTCTGAGATGGTATCGCCTGTTGTCCCCCTCTACCTTTGTCTGAGATGGTATCGCCTGTTGTCCCCCTCTACCTTTGTCTGAGATGGTATCTCCTGTTGTCCCCCTCTACCTTTGTCTGAGATGGTATCTCCTGTTGTCCCCCTCTACCTTTGTCTGAGATGGTATCTCCTGTTGTCCCCCTCTACCTTTGTCTGAGATGGTATCTCCTGTTGTCCCCCTCTACCTTTGTCTGAGATGGTATCGCCTGTTGTCCCCCTCTACCTTTATCTGAGATGGTATCGCCTGTTGTCCACCTCTACCTGTCTGAGATGGTATCTCCTGTTGTCCACCTCTACCTGTCTGAGATGGTATCGCCTGTTGTCCCCCTCTACCTTTGTCTGAGATGGTATCTCCTGTTGTCCCCCTCTACCTTTGTCTGAGATGGTATCGCCTGTTGTCCCCCTCTACCTTTATCTGAGATGGTATCGCCTGTTGTCCACCTCTACCTGTCTGAGATGGTATCTCCTGTTGTCCACCTCTACCTGTCTGAGATGGTATCGCCTGTTGTCCCCCTCTACCTTTGTCTGAGATGGTATCGCCTGTTGTCCCCCTCTACATTTGTCTGAGATGGTATCGCCTGTTGTCCACCCTCTACCTTTGTCTGAGATGGTATCGCCTGTTGTCCCCCTCTACCTTTATCTGAGATGGTATCGCCTGTTGTCCACCCTCTACCTTTGTCTGAGATGGTATCGCCTGTTGTCCACCCTCTACCTTTATCTGAGATGGTATCGCCTGTTGTCCACCCTCTACCTTTATCTGAGATGGTATCGCCTGTTGTCCACCCTCTACCTTTATCTGAGATGGTATCGCCTGTTGTCCCCCTCTACCTTTGTCTGAGATGGTATCGCCTGTTGTCCCCCTCTACCTTTGTCTGAGATGGTATCTCCTGTTGTCCCCCTCTACCTTTGTCTGAGATGGTATCGCCTGTTGTCCCCCTCTACCTTTGTCTGAGATGGTATCGCCTGTTGTCCCCCTCTACCTTTGTTCTTAGATGGTATCGCCTGTTGTCCCCCTCTACCTTTGTCTGAGATGGTATCGCCTGTTGTCCCCCTCTACCTTTGTCTGAGATGGTATCGCCTGTTGTCCCCCTCTACCTTTGTCTGAGATGGTATCGCCTGTTGTCCCCCTCTACCTTTTTCTGAGATGGTATCGCCTGTTGTCCCCCTCTACCTTTTTCTGAGATGGTATCGCCTGTTGTCCCCCTCTACATCTTTCTGAGATGGTATCGCCTGTTATCTCCTTACTTGTCCCCCTCTACATCTTTCTGAGATGGTACATTGAATGTATAAGGCCCTGTTATCTCCTTGGAACTGGCCCAGCAGGGGAGAAGGCCCTATTCAGTCCCTGTTCAGGGCCCTCAATTCTGTCCCCACCCCTTCTCCTGTTGGCTCGATTAACTGTCCTTGTTCGGGAGGGCCCTACCAACATTGAATGTATAAGGCCAAATGAAAATGCTAGGGAGTGAATTGGAACTGGCCCTCAACTTACTGTCCCTGTTCGGGAGGGCCCTCAACTTACTGTCCCTGTTCGGGAGGGCCCTCGATTTACTGTCCCTGTTCGGGAGGGCCCTCAATTTACTGTCCCTGTTCGGGAGGGCCCTCGATTTACTGTCCCTGTTCGGGAGGGCCCTCGATTTACTGTCCCTGTTCGGGAGGGCCCTCGATTTACTGCCCCTGTTCGGGAGGGCCCTCGATTTACTGCCCCTGTTCGGGAGGGCCCTCGATTTACTGCCCCTGTTCGGGAGGGCCCTCGATTTACTGCCCCTGTTCGGGAGGGCCCTCGATTTACTGCCCCTGTTCGGGAGGGCCCTCGATTTACTGCCCCTGTTCGGGAGGGCCCTCGATTTACTGCCCCTGTTCGGGAGGGCCCTCGATTTACTCTCTCTGCTCGGGAGGATTGATTATTGTTTTTTCTTTTTGTGTTCTGTTGCGTAGAGAGAATGAACGTTACTCCACACATTAAACCTCCATTAATAAATATATTGAAGTAAATCTCCCCAGAAGGAGTTATTTAATCTCAGGTTAAACTGATTTAAAGCATCTCTAAGACAATATGTAGGTAGGATTCATGTTACCAAAAAAGAAGTAAAATTGATTGAAAATCTAAAGTTTTGTCTGTTTCTTAAAGCATTTATCATGCTTGTTCATTGTCAACTTTATAAAATGTTTTCTCTAAATTAGAGTAATTCAGCAATACTGAAACCGGGATTCAATCCCATCGCGCTGCCAGCTATTCGCCTTTTAAAGGGGATGTTTCAGCGTCGTGCACGAGACCACGTTCTCGGTAAACCTTGCATATGTCAGCCGTGGTATATCAGATTGTATACTACTGTACTGTATGACAACATTTATTTTTACTGCTCTAACGACGTTGGTAACCAGTTTTTAATAGCAATATATAGTATTTACAATTAAGCAATAAGGCGTGGGTTGGTCCAAATACCACGGCTAAGGGCTGTGTGTCCGGGCACTCTGCGTTGCGTCGTGCATAAGAACAGCCCTTAGCCGTGATATATTGGCCATATACCAAATCAAGTCAAATTTTATTTGTCACATACACATGGTTAGCAGATGTTAATGCGAGTGTAGCGAAATGCTTGTGCTTCTAGTTCCGACAATGCAGTGATAACCAACAAGTAATCTATCTAACAATTCCAAAACTACTGTCTTATACACAGTGTAAGGGGATAAGGAATATGTACATAAGGATATATGAATGAGTGATGGTACAGAGCAGCATACAGTAGATGGTATCGAGTACAGTATATACCACACCAGAGTGGACTGTTATTGCTTAATTGTAAATACTAGATGAGCTATATGTTGCCAGCTGAGGGAGTCTGGGGATGGAAGTTGGTCAATGGACGGGAGTCGATGTCCTGACACAAAGTTCCCGGGACAGGATCACTTTTTGTGTTTAAAAAAAAATATATATATATATATGTTTCACCTTTATTTAACCAGGTAGGCAAGTTGAGAACAAGTTCTCATTTACAACTGAGACCTGGCCAAGATAAAGCAAAGCAGTTCGACACAAACAACAACACAGTTACACATGGGATAAACAAACATACAATCAATAATACTGTAGAAAAATCTATATACAGCATGTGCAAATGAGGTAGGATAAGGGAGGTAAGGCAATAAATAGGCCATGGTGAAGTAATTACAATTTAGCAATTAAACACTGGAATGGTAGAGGTACAGAGGATGAATGTGCAAGTAGAGATACTGGGGGTGCAGAGGAGCAAGATAAATAAATACATACTGTATGGGGATGAGGTAGATTGGATGGGCTAATTACAGATGAGCTATGAACAGGTGCAGTGATCTGTGAGCTGCTCTGACAGCTGGTGCTTAAAGTTAGTGAGGGAGGTAAGAGTCTCCAGCTTCAGAGATTTTTGCAGTTCGTTCCAGTCATGGGCAGCAGAGAACTGGAAGGAAAGGCGGCCAAAGGAGGAATTGGCTTTGGGGATGACCAATGAGATATACCTGCTGGAGCGTGCGCTACAGGTGAGTGTTGCTATGGTGACCAGTGAACTGAGATAAGGGTGGACTTTACCTAGCAGAGACTTGTAGATGACCTGGAACCATTGGGTTTGGCAAAGAGTATGAAGCGAGGGCCAGCCAACGAGAGCATACAGGTCGTGGGTAGTGTATGGGGCTTTGGTGACAAAACAGATGGCACTGTGATATAGACTGCATCGAATTTGTTGAGTAGAATGTTGGAGGCTATTTTATAGATGACATCACCGAAGTCGAGGATCGGTAGGATAGTCAGTTTTACGAGGGTAAGTTTGGCTGTGTGAGTGAAGGAGGCTTTGTTGCGGAATAGAAAGCCTCTGATTCGTTGATGTTTGGCTGCATGAGTGAAGGTGTGTGTAGTAGATTAGATCAGAAAATAGAAAGGTAGATTTTCTAATGTTGGTTTATATTTGTGAAACATTCAGATTGATGATACAGTTTGTTTGATTTATTTAACCTTTATTTAACGAGGCAAGTCAGTTAAGAACATATTCTTATTTTCAATGACGGTCTAGGAACAGTGGGTTAACTGGTCTAGGAACAGTGGGTTAACTGGTCTAGGAACAGTGGGTTAACTGGTCTAGGAACAGTGGGTTAACTGGTCTAGGAACAGTGGGTTAACTGGTCTAGGAACAGTGGGTTAACTGGTCTAGGAACAGTGGGTTAACTGGTCTAGGAACAGTGGGTTAACTGGTCTAGGAACAGTGGGTTAACTGGTCTAGGAACAGTGGGTTAACTGGTCTAGGAACAGTGGGTTAACTGGTCTAGGAACAGTGGGTTAACTGGTCTAGGAACAGTGGGTTAACTGGTCTAGGAACAGTGGGTTAACTGGTCTAGGAACAGTGGGTTAACTGGTCTAGGAACAGTGGGTTAACTGGTCTAGGAACAGTGGGTTAACTGGTCTAGGAACAGTGGGTTAACTGGTCTAGGAACAGTGGGTTAACTGGTCTAGGAACAGTGGGTTAACTGGTCTAGGAACAGTGGGTTAACTGGTCTAGGAACAGTGGGTTAACTGGTCTAGGAACAGTGGGTTAACTGGTCTAGGAACAGTGGGTTAACTGGTCTAGGAACAGTGGGTTAACTGGTCTAGGAACAGTGGGTTAACTGGTCTAGGAACAGTGGGTTAACTGGTCTAGGAACAGTGGGTTAACTGGTCTAGGAACAGTGGGTTAACTGGTCTAGGAACAGTGGGTTAACTGGTCTAGGAACAGTGGGTTAACTGGTCTAGGAACAGTGGGTTAACTGGTCTAGGAACAGTGGGTTAACTGGTCTAGGAACAGTGGGTTAACTGGTCTAGGAACAGTGGGTTAACTGGTCTAGGAACAGTGGGTTAACTGGTCTAGGAACAGTGGGTTAACTGGTCTAGGAACAGTGGGTTAACTGGTCTAGGAACAGTGGGTTAACTGGTCTAGGAACAGTGGGTTAACTGGTCTAGGAACAGTGGGTTAACTGGTCTAGGAACAGTGGGTTAACTGGTCTAGGAACAGTGGGTTAACTGGTCTAGGAACAGTGGGTTAACTGGTCTAGGAACAGTGGGTTAACTGGTCTAGGAACAGTGGGTTAACTGGTCTAGGAACAGTGGGTTAACTGGTCTAGGAACAGTGGGTTAACTGGTCTAGGAACAGTGGGTTAACTGGTCTAGGAACAGTGGGTTAACTGGTCTAGGAACAGTGGGTTAACTGGTCTAGGAACAGTGGGTTAACTGGTCTAGGAACAGTGGGTTAACTGGTCTAGGAACAGTGGGTTAACTGGTCTAGGAACAGTGGGTTAACTGGTCTAGGAACAGTGGGTTAACTGGTCTAGGAACAGTGGGTTAACTGGTCTAGGAACAGTGGGTTAACTGGTCTAGGAACAGTGGGTTAACTGGTCTAGGAACAGTGGGTTAACTGGCCTAGGAACAGGGGTTAACTGGCCTAGGAACAGGGGTTAACTGGCCTAGGAACATGACTAGCTAGGAGGGATCTGATGGTCGGTTACTGTAGAGGGATCTGATGGTCGGTTACTGTAGAGGGATCTGATGGTCGGTTACTGTAGAGGGATCTGATGGTCGGTTACTGTAGAGGGATCTGATGGTCGGTTACTGTAGCTAGGTGGGATCTGAAGGTCGGTTACTGTAGCTAGGAGGGATCTGAAGGTCGGTTACTGTAGCTAGGAGGGATCTGAAGGTCGGTTACTGTAGCTAGGAGGGATCTGAAGGTCGGTTACTGTAGCTAGGAGGGATCTGAAGGTCGGTTACTGTAGCTAGGAGGGATCTGAAGGTCGGTTACTGTAGCTAGGAGGTTTCTGATGGTCGGTTACTGTAGAGGTTTCTGATGGTCGGTTACTGTAGAGGTATCTGATGGTCGGTTACTGTAGAGGTATCTGATGGTCGGTTACTGTAGCTAGGAGGGATCTGATGGTCGGTTACTGTAGCTAGGAGGGATCTGATGGTCGGTTACTGTAGCTTGGAGGGATCTGATGGTCGGTTACTGTAGCTTGGAGGGATCTGATTGTTGGTTTACTGTAGCTTGGAGGGATCTGATGGTCGGTTACTGTAGCTTGGAGGGATCTGATGGTCGGTTACTGTAGCTAGGAGGGATCTGATGGTCGGTTACTGTAGCTAGGAGGGATCTGATGGTCGGTTACTGTAGCTAGGAGGGATCTGATGGTCGGTTACTGTAGCTAGGAGGGATCTGATGGTCGGTTACTGTAGCTAGGAGGGATCTGATGGTCGGTTACTGTAGCTAGGAGGGATCTGATGGTCGGTTACTGTAGCTAGGAGGGATCTGATGGTCGGTTACTGTAGCTAGGGGGGATCTGATGGTCGGTTACTGTAGCTAGGAGGGATCTGATGGTCGGTTACTGTAGCTAGGAGGGATCTGATGGTCGGTTACTGTAGCTAGGAGGGATCTGATGGTCGGTTACTGTAGCTAGGAGGGATCTGATGGTCGGTTACTGTAGCTAGGAGGGATCTGATGGTCGGTTACTGTAGCTAGGAGGGATCTGATGGTCGGTTACTGTAGCTAGGAGGGATCTGATGGTCGGTTACTGTAGCTAGGAGGGATCTGATGGTCGGTTACTGTAGCTAGGAGGGATCTGATGGTCGGTTACTGTAGCTAGGAGGGATCTGATGGTCGGTTACTGTAGCTAGGAGGGATCTGATGGTCGGTTACTGTAGCTAGGAGGGATCTGATGGTCGGTTACTGTAGCTAGGAGGGATCTGATGGTCGGTTACTGTAGCTAGGAGGGATCTGATGGTCGGTTACTGTAGAGGGATCTGATGGTCGGTTACTGTAGAGGGATCTGATGGTCGGTTACTGTAGAGGGATCTGATGGTCGGTTACTGTAGAGGGATCTGATGGTCGGTTACTGTAGAGGGATCTGATGGTCGGTTACTGTAGAGGGATCTGATGGTCGGTTACTGTAGAGGGATCTGATGGTCGGTTACTGTAGAGGGATCTGGTGGTCGGTTACTGTAGAGGGATCTGGTGGTCGGTTACTGTAGAGGGATCTGGTGGTCGGTTACTGTAGAGGGATCTGGTGGTCGGTTACTGTAGAGGGATCTGGTGGTCGGTTACTGTAGAGGGATCTGGTGGTCGGTTACTGTAGAGGGATCTGGTGGTCGGTTACTGTAGAGGGATCTGGTGGTCGGTTACTGTAGAGGGATCTGGTGGTCGGTTGCTGTAGCTAGGAGGGATCTGATGGTCGGTTGCTGTAGCTAGGAGGGATCTGGTGGTCGGTTACTGTAGAGGGATCTGATGGTCGGTTACTGTAGCTAGGAGGGATCTGATGGTCGGTTACTGTAGCTAGGAGGGATCTGGTGGTCGGTTACTGTAGAGGGATCTGATGGTCGGTTGCTGTAGCTAGGAGGGATCTGATGGTCGGTTGCTGTAGCTAGGAGGGATCTGATGGTCGGTTGCTGTAGCTAGGAGGGATCTGATGGTCGGTTGCTGTAGCTAGGAGGGATCTGATGGTCGGTTGCTGTAGCTAGGAGGGATCTGATGGTCGGTTGCTGTAGCTAGGAGGGATCTGATGGTCGGTTGCTGTAGCTAGGAGGGATCTGATGGTCTGTTGCTGTAGCTAGGAGGGATCTGATGGTCGGTTGCTGTAGCTAGGAGGGATCTGATGGTCGGTTGCTGTAGCTAGGAGGGATCTGATGGTCGGTTACTGTAGAGGGATCTGATGGTCGGTTGCTGTAGCTAGGAGGGATCTGATGGTCTGTTGCTGTAGCTAGGAGGGATCTGATGGTCGGTTACTGTAGCTAGGAGGGATCTGGTGGTCGGTTACTGTAGAGGGATCTGGTGGTCGGTTACTGTAGAGGGATCTGGTGGTCGGTTACTGTAGAGGGATCTGGTGGTCGGTTACTGTAGAGGGATCTGGTGGTCGGTTACTGTAGAGGGATCTGGTGGTCGGTTACTGTAGCTAGGAGGGATCTGGTGGTCGGTTACTGTAGCTAGGAGGGATCTGGTGGTCGGTTACTGTAGCTAGGAGGGATCTGGTGGTCGGTTACTGTAGCTAGGAGGGATCTGGTGGTCGGTTACTGTAGCTTGGAGGGATCTGATGGTCGGTTACTGTAGCTAGGAGGGATCTGATGGTCGGTTACTGTAGCTAGGAGGGATCTGATGGTCGGTTACTGTAGCTAGGAGGGATCTGGTGGTCGGTTACTGTAGAGGGATCTGATGGTCGGTTACTGTAGCTAGGAGGGATCTGATGGTCTGTTGCTGTAGCTAGGAGGTATCTGATGGTCTGTTGCTGTAGCTAGGAGGGATCTGATGGTCGGTTGCTGTAGCTAGGAGGGATCTGATGGTCGGTTGCTGTAGCTAGGAGGGATCTGATGGTCGGTTGCTGTAGCTAGGAGGGATCTGATGGTCGGTTGCTGTAGCTAGGAGGGATCTGATGGTCTGTTGCTGTAGCTAGGAGGGATCTGATGGTCGGTTGCTGTAGCTAGGAGGGATCTGATGGTCGGTTGCTGTAGCTAGGAGGGATCTGATGGTCTGTTGCTGTAGCTAGGAGGGATCTGATGGTCGGTTGCTGTAGCTAGGAGGGATCTGATGGTCGGTTGCTGTAGCTAGGAGGATCTGATGGTCGGTTGCTGTAGCTAGGAGGGATCTGATGGTCGGTTGCTGTAGCTAGGAGGGATCTGATGGTCTGTTGCTGTAGCTAGGAGGGATCTGATGGTCGGTTGCTGTAGCTAGGGGGGATCTGATGGTCGGTTGCTGTAGCTAGGAGGGATCTGATGGTCGGTTACTGTAGCTAGGAGGGATCTGATGGTCTGTTACTGTAGCTAGGAGGGATCTGATGGTCGGTTACTGTAGAGGGATCTGATGGTCGGTTACTGTAGAGGGATCTGTTGGTCGGTTACTGTAGAGGGATCTGTTGGTCGGTTACTGTAGAGGGATCTGATGGTCGGTTACTGTAGAGGGATCTGATGGTCGGTTACTGTAGAGGGATCTGATGGTCGGTTACTGTAGAGGGATCTGATGGTCGGTTACTGTAGCTAGGAGGGATTTGATGGTCGGTTACTGTAGAGGGATCTGATGGTCGGTTACTGTAGAGGGATCTGATGGTCGGTTACTGTAGCTAGGAGGGATCTGATGGTCGGTTACTGTAGCTAGGAGGGATCTGATGGTCGGTTACTGTAGCTAGGAGGAATCTGATGGTCGGTTACTGTAGCTAGGAGGGATCTGATGGTCGGTTACTGTAGCTAGGAGGGATCTGATGGTCGGTTACTGTAGAGGGATCTGATGGTCTGATCTGGGAAACTGGATCACGTTGTGTGGAACAGAACGTTGGTTGAAAACATCTTTTCACCATGGGAGACCAGCGTTCTCCCTCCTAGTGTTTTTAATCCTTCTGTTTGGCCAACCTTTACCCTTTTTTATTGTTTACAAAGGGTATGCCAATCAGATTAACAGAATCGGCAGGATTACATTGTAATTTTACACAGCTGCAAAAAAATAGGAAAGTCCATGCTATGTTGACCCAGGTGTTTCATACGTTAAGTCTGTCATGACAGACCAAGAGAGCTTCATTCTTTAACAGTCTGTCATGACAGACCAAGAGAGCTTCATTCTTTAACAGTCTGTCATGACAGACCAAGAGAGCTTCATTCTTTAACAGTCTGTCATGACAGACCAAGAGAGCTTCATTCTTTAACAGTCTGTCATGACAGACCAAGAGAGCTTCATTCTTTAACAGTCTGTCATGACAGACCAAGAGAGCTTCATTCTTTAAGTCTGTCATGACAGACCAAGAGAGCTTCATTCTTTAACAGTCTGTCATGACAGACCAAGAGAGCTTCATTCTTTAACAGTCTGTCATGACAGACCAAGAGAGCTTCATTCTTTAACAGTCTGTCATGACAGACCAAGAGAGCTTCATTCTTTAACAGTCTGTCATGACAGACCAAGAGAGCTTCATTCTTTAACAGTCTGTCATGACAGACCAAGAGAGCTTCATTCTTTAACAGTCTGTCATTACAGACCAAGAGAGCTTCATTCTTTAACAGTCTGTCATGACAGACCAAGACCAAAAGATGGGGAGTTAAAATTAATCTAGTAGGTGACAGAATGGTATACTATGAAGCAAGCTTGATCTAGTCAGGCTTTTCTAAAGTTAGCCAGCTTCAGTTAGCTTCACATTCCATCTGTATGGTGGATATTGCTCTTCCGCCTGCCGCTAACGCTAGCAGTAACTGCATGTCGAATGCCGAACTTTATTGAGACAATGCTGAAACATCAATTCATGGGCGAGTCAATCCTACAATTTTTCAACGAAAAGTATGCTGTATGCTGATGACACAATTATTTATTCTAATATTGACTAGGCTTTTCAGGACTTACTGTTGGCCTTATTCAAAGGCAGTTTTTCCAATTGAAACTTGTTCTTCATTACATTTACATTTAAGTCATTTAGCAGACGCTCTTATCCAGAGCGACTTACAAATTGGTGCATTCACCTTATGACATCCAGTGGAACAGCCACTTTACAATAGTGCATCTAAATCTTTTAGGGGGGGGGGGTGAGAAGGATTACTTATCCTATCCTAGGTATTCCTTAAAGAGGTGGGGTTTCAGGTGTCTCCGGAAGGTGGTGATTGACTCCGCTGTCCTGGCGTCGTGAGGGAGTTTGTTCCACCATTGGGGGGCCAGAGCAGCGAACAGTTTTGACTGGGCTGAGCGGGAACTGTACTTCCTCAGTGGTAGGGAGGTGAGCAGGCCAGAGGTGGATGAACGCAGTGCCCTTGTTTGGGTGTAGGGCCTGATCAGAGCCTGGAGGTACTGAGGTGCCGTTCCCCTCACAGCTCCGTTGTAGAGCATGAACCTACAGGAACGGGCCACCGCCTTGATGTTAGTTGAGAACGACAGGGTGTTGTCCAGGATCACGCCAAGGTTCTTAGCGCTCTGGGAGGAGGACACAATGGAGTTGTCAACCGTGATGGCGAGATCATGGAACGGGCAGTCTTTCCCCGGGAGGAAGAGCAGCTCCGTCTTGCCGAGGTTCAGCTTGAGGTGGTGATCCGTCATCCACACTGATATGTCTGCCAGACATGCAGAGATGCGATTCGCCACCTGGTCATCAGAAGGGGGAAAGGAGAAGATTAATTGTGTGTCGTCTGCATAGCAATGATAGGAGAGACCATGTGAGGTTATGACAGAGCCAAGTGACTTGGTGTATAGCGAGAATAGGAGAGGGCCTAGAACAGAGCCCTGGGGGACACCAGTAGTGAGAGCGCGTGGTGAGGAGACAGATTCTCGCCACGCCACCTGGTAGGAGCGACCTGTCAGGTAGGACGCAATCCAAGCGTGGGCCGCGCCGGAGATGCCCAACTCGGAGAGGGTGGAGAGGAGGATCTGATGGTTCACAGTATCGAAGGCAGCCGATAGGTCTAGAAGGATGAGAGCAGAGGAGAGAGAGTTAGCTTTAGCAGTGCGGAGCGCCTCCGTGATACAGAGAAGAGCAGTCTCAGTTGAATGACTAGTCTTGAAACCTGACTGATTTGGATCAAGAAGGTCATTCTGAGAGAGATAGCTTTAGAGCTGGCCAAGGACGGCACGTTCAAGAGTTTTGGAGAGAAAAGAAAGAAGGGATACTGGTCTGTAGTTGTTGACATCAGAGGGATCGGGTGTAGGTTTTTTCAGAAGGGGTGCAACTCTCGCTCTCTTGAGGACGGAAGGGACGTAGCCAGCGGTCAGGGATGAGTTGATGAGCGAGGTGAGGTAAGGGAGAAGGTCTCCTGAAATGGTCTGGAGAAGAGAGGAGGGGATAGGGTCAAGCGGGCAGGTTGTTGGGCGGCCGGCCGTCACAAGACGCGAGATTTCATCTGGAGAGAGAGGGGAGAAAGAGGTCAGAGCGCAGGGTAGGGCAGTGTGAGCAGAACCAGCGGTGTCGTTTGACTTAGCAAACGAGGATCGGATGTCGTCGACCTTCTTTTCAAAATGGTTGACCAAGTCATCTGCAGAGAGGGAGGAGGGGGGAGGATTCAGGAGGGAGGAGAAGGTGGCAAAGAGCTTCCTAGGGTTAGAGGCAGATGCTTGGAATTTAGAGTGGTAGAAAGTGGCTTTAGCAGCAGAGACAGAGGAGGAAAATGTAGAGTGGAGGGAGTGAAAGGATGCCAGGTCCGCAGGGAGGCGAGTTTTCCTCCATTTCCGCTCGGCTGCCCGGAGCCCTGTTCTGTGAGCTCGCAATGAGTCGTCGAGCCACGGAGCGGGAGGGGAGGACCGAGCCGGCCTGGAGGATAGGGGACATAGAGAGTCAAAGGATGCAGAAAGGGAGGAGAGGAGGGTTGAGGAGGCAGAATCAGGAGATAGGTTGGAGAAGGTTTGAGCAGAGGGAAGAGATGATAGGATGGAAGAGGAGAGAGTAGCGGGGGAGAGAGAGCGAAGGTTGGGACGGCGCGATACCATCCGAGTAGGGGCAGTGTGGGAAGTGTTGGATGAGAGCGAGAGGGAAAAGGATACAAGGTAGTGGTCGGAGACTTGGGGGAGTTGCAATGGGGTTAGTGGAAGAACAGCATCTGGTAAAGATGAGGTCGAGCGTATTGCCTGCCTTGTGAGTAGGGGGAAGGTGAGAGGGTGAGGTCAAAAGAGGAGAGGAGTGGAAAGAAGGAGGCAGAGAGGAATGAGTCAAAGGTAGACGTGGGGAGGTTAAAGTCGCCCAGAACTGTGAGAGGTGAGCCGTCCTCAGGAAAGCAGCTTATCAAGGCATCAAGCTCATTGATGAACTCTCCGAGGGAACCTGGAGGGCGATAAATGATAAGGATGTTAAGCTTGAAAGGGCTGGTAACTGTGACAGCATGGAATTCAAAGGAGGCGATAGACAGATGGGTAAGGGGAGAAAGAGAGAACGACCACTTGGGAGAGATGAGGATCCCGGTGCCACCACCCCGCTGACCAGAAGCTCTCGGGGTGTGCGAGAACACGTGGGCGGACGAGGAGAGAGCAGTAGCAGTGTTGTCTGTGGTGATCCATGTTTCCGTCAGTGCCAAGAAGTCGAGGGACTGGAGGGAGGCATAGGCTGAGATGAACTCTGCCTTGTTGGCCGCAGATCGGCAGTTCCAGAGGCTACCGGAGACCTGGAACTCCACGTGGGTCGTGCGCGCTGGGACCACCAGATTAGGGTGGCCGCGGCCACGCGGTGTGGAGCGTTTGTATGGTCTGTGCAGAGAGGAGAGAACAGGGATAGACAGACACATAGTTGACAGGCTACAGAAGAGGCTACGCTAATGCAAGGAGATTGGAATGACAAGTGGACTACACGTCTCGAATGTTCAGAAAGTTAAGCTTACGTAGCAAGAATCTTATTGACTAAAATGATTAAAATGATACAGTACTGCTGAAGTAGGCTAGCTGGCAGTGGCTGCGTTGTTGACACTACACTAATCAAGTCGTTCCGTTGAGTGTAATAGTTTCTACAGTGCAGCTATTCGGGGGCTAGCTGGCTAGCTAGCAGTGTTGATTACGTTACGTTGCGTTAAAAGAACGACAATAGCTGGCTAGTTAACCTAGAAAATCGCTCTAGACTACACAATTATCTTTGATACAAAGACGGCTATGTAGCTAGCTATGTAGCTAGCTACAATCAAACAAATCAAACCGTTGTGCTGTAATGAAATTAAATGAAAATGTGATACTACCTGTGGAGCGAAGCGGAATGCGACCGGGTTGTTGAGTGGGAAGTTATATTCGGTAGACGTTGGCTAGCTGTTAGCTAGCTAGCAGTGTCTCCTACGTTAAGGACGACAAATAGCTGGCTAGCTACCTCGGTAAATTAAGATAATCACTCTAAGACTACACACTCTAAACTACACAATTATCTTGGATACGAAGACGGCAAAGACAACTATGTAGCTAGCTAACACTACACTAGTCGTTCAGTTGAGTGTAATAGTTTCTACAGTGCTGCTATTCGGTAGACGGTGGACGTTAGCTAGCTGGCTAGCTGCTGGGCAGTAGACTACGTTAGGACGACGAAATACGATAATTACGCAATTATCTTTGATACAAAGACGGCTATGTAGCTAGCTAAGAAGAAATTGCTAAGATTAGACAAATCAAACCGTTGTACTATAATGAAAAGTAATGAAAAGTAATACTACCTGCGGACCGAAGTGCGAATGCGACCGCTCGCTCCAACCCGGAAGTCTTCATGAAAAGGAAAACTAAGTTAATGGTTTTCTCTTCCCTGAATGTGAACAGATGGACTCACTTGTAGATTTGAACTAGAACAAGCCAGCAAATTGATAGGGTCACCTCTGATAAGTATCCTGGCATTTGGTTAGATGGAAAGTTGAATTTTTAAACAGCACATTGATAACTTGACCAAGAAACTGAAGTTCTATTCTATTCTATATTGGTGCGGCGGGGTAGCCTAGTGGTTAGAGCGTTGGACTAGTAACCGAAAGGTTGCAAGTTCAAATCTGTCGTTCTCCCCCTGAACAGGCAGTTAACCCACTGTTCCTAGGCCGTCATTGAAAATAAGAATTTGTTCTTAACTGACTTGCCTGGTTAAATAAAGGTAAAATAAAAATAAAATAAAAAAAATATATTTCATGAACAAATCTTGCTTTTCAATGTTAGAACGAATCTTGTTCAAAGCACTTTTTAATCAGTCCAGGATTATGGTGATATTATCTATATGCCTCAGCAAGTACCGTAAACTTAACCTTAACTCCGGAGTGTATCATGATGTATTACCAACGCTCGATCACTGACCCACAGCCCCCATTCTCATCGACGGGGCTGCAGTGGAGCAGGTTGAGAGCTTCAAGTTCCATGGTGTCCACATCACCAACAATCTAACATGGTCCAAGCACACCGAGACAGTCGTGAAGAGGGCACGACAAAACGTATCCCCCCTCAGGAGACTGAAAAGATTTTGCATGGGTCCTCAGATCCTCAAAAGGTTCTACAGCTGCACCATCGAGAGTATCCTGCCTGGTACGGCAACTGCTCGGCCTCCGACCACAAGGCACTACAGAGGGTAGTGCGAACGGCCCAGTACATCACTGGGGCCAAGCTTCCTGCCATTCAGGACCTCTATACCAGGCGGTGTCAGAGGAAGGCCCTAAAAACTGTCAAAGACTCCAGTCACCCTAGTCATAGACTGTTCTCTCTGCTACTGCACGGCAAGCTGTACCGGAGCGCCAAGTCTAGGACCTAAAGGCTCCTTAACAGCTTCTACCCCCCCAAGCCATAAGACTCCTGATCACCTAATCAAATGGCTACCCAGATTAATTTCATTGCCCCCCTCTTTTCCACCTCTGCTACTCTCTGTTATCATTTATGCATAGTCACTTCAATAACTCTACCTACATGTACATATTACCTCAACTAACCGGTGCCCCCGCACATTGACTCTGTACCGATACCACCCTGTATATAGCCTCCACATTGACTCTGTACCGGTACCCCCTGTATATAGCCTCCACATTGACTCTGTACCAGTACCCCCCAGTATATAGCCTCCACATTGACTCTGTACCGGTACCCCCCTGTATATAGCCTCCACATTGACTCTGTACCGGTACCCCCCTGTATAAAGTCTCCACATTGACTCTGTACCGGTACCCCCCTGTATATAGCCTCCACATTGACTCTGTACCGGTACCCCCCTGTATAAAGTCTCCACATTGACTCTGTACCGGTACCCCCCTGTATAAAGTCTCCACATTGACTCTGTACCGGTACCCCCTGTATATAGTCTCCACATTGACTCTGTACCGGTACCCCCCTGTATAAAGTCTCCACATTGACTCTGTACCGGTACCCCCCTGTATATAGCCTCCACATTGACTCTGTACCGGTACCCCCTGTATAAAGTCTCACATTGACTCTTTTACCCCCTGTATAAAGTCTCCACATTGACTCTGTTACGGTTTTATATAGCCTCCACATTGACTCTGTGTACCCCCTGTATAAAGTCTCCACATTGACTCTTGTACCCCCTGTATAAAGTCTCCACATTGACTCTTAGGGTACCCCCTGTATATAGTCTCACATTGACTCTGTACCGGTACCCCCTGTATAAAGTCTCCACATTGACTCTGTACCGGTACCCCCTGTATATAGTCTCCACATTGACTCTGTACCTAATACCCTGTATATAGTCTCCACATTGACTCTGTACCGTTACCCCCTGTATATAGTCTCACATTGACACTGTACCGTAATACCCTGTATATAGTCTCCACATTGACTCTGTACCGTAACCCCCTGTATATAGTCTCCACATTGACTCTGTACCGTTACCCCCTGTATATAGTCTCCACATTGACTCTGTACCGTAATACCCTGTATATAGTCTCCACATTGACTCTGTACTGGTACCCCCTGTATATAGTCTCCACATTGACTCTGTACCGGTACCCCCCTGTATATAGCCTCCACATTGACTCTGTACCGTAATACCCTGTATATAGTCTCCACATTGACTCTGTACCGTAACACCCTGTATATAGCCTCCACATTGACTCTGTACCGTAACACCCTGTATATAGCCTCCACATTGACTCTGTACCGTAACACCCTGTATATAGCCTCTACATTGACTCTGTACAGGTACCCCCTGTATATAGCCTCTACATTGACTCTGTACCAGTACCCCCTGTATATAGTCTCCACATTGACTCTGTACCATAACACCCTGTATATATATAGCCTCTACATTGACTCTGTACAGGTACCCCCTGTATATAGCCTCTACATTGACTCTGTACCGGTACCCCCCTCTATAAAGTCTCACTATTGTTATTTTACTGCTGCTCTTTAATTACTTGTTACTTTTATTTCAGCATTTCACTGTGGGGTCTACTACACCTGTTGTATTCAGCATTTCACTGTGAGGTCTACTACACCTGTTGTATTCAGCATTTCACTGTGAGGTCTACTACACCTGTTGTATTCAGCATTTCACTGTCAGGTCTACTACACCTGTTGTATTCAGCATTTCACTGTGAGGTCTACTACACCTGTTGTATTCAGCATTTCACTGTCAGGTCTACTACACCTGTTGTATTCAGCATTTCACTGTAAGGTCTACTACACCTGTTGTACTCAGCATTTCACTGTAAGGTCTACTACACCTGTTGTATTCAGCATTTCACTGTCAGATCTACTACACCTGTTGTGTTCAGCATTTCACTGTCAGGTCTACTACACCTGTTGTACTCAGCATTTCACTGTGAGGTCTACTACATCTGTTGTATTCAGCATTTCACTGTCAGGTCTACTACACCTGTTGTATTCAGCATTTCACTGTCAGGTCTACTACACCTGTTGTATTCAGCATTTCACTGTGAGGTCTACTACACCTGTTGTATTCAGCATTTCACTGTAAGGTCTACTACACCTGTTGTATTCAGCATTTCACTGTAAGGTCTACTACACCTGTTGCATTCAGCATTTCACTGTCAGGTCTACTACACCTGTTGTATTCAGCATTTCACTGTCAGGTCTACTACACCTGTTGTATTCAGCATTTCACTGTAAGGTCTACTACACCTGTTGTCCTCAGCATTTCACTGTGAGGTCTACTACACCTGTTGTATTCAGCATTTCACTGTCAGATCTACTACACCTGTTGTGTTCAGCATTTCACTGTAAGGTCTACTACACCTGTTGTACTCAGCATTTCACTGTAAGGTCTACTACACCTGTTGTATTCATCATTTCACTGTGAGGTCTACTACACCTGTTGTATTCAGCATTTCACTGTGAGGTCTACTACACCTGTTGTATTCAGCATTTCACTGTCAGGTCTACTACACCTGTTGTATTCAGCATTTCACTGTGAGGTCTACTACACCTGTTGTATTCAGCATTTCACTGTGAGGTCTACTACACCTGTTGTATTCAGCATTTCACTGTGAGGTCTACTACACCTGTTGCATTCAGCATTTCACTGTCAGGTCTACTACACCTGTTGCATGCAGCATTTCACTGTAAGGTCTACTACACCTGTTGCATGCAGCATTTCACTGTCAGGTCTACTACACCTGTTGTATTCAGCATTTCACTGTAAGGTCTACTACACCTGTTGCATTCAGCATTTCACTGTCAGGTCTACTACACCTGTTGCATTCAGCATTTCACTGTCAGGTCTACTACACCTGTTGCATTCAGCATTTCACTGTCAGGTCTACTACACCTGTTGTATTCAGCATTTCACTGTCAGGTCTACTACACCTGTTGTATTCAGCATTTCACTGTCAGGTCTACTACACCTGTTGTATTCAGCATTTCACTGTCAGGTCTACCTACACCTGTTGTATTCAGCATTTCACTGTCAGGTCTACCTACACCTGTTGTATTCAGCATTTCACTGTCAGGTCTACCTACACCTGTTGTATTCAGCATTTCACTGTCAGGTCTACTACACCTGTTGTATTCAGCATTTCACTGTCAGGTCTACCTACACCTGTTGTATTCAGCATTTCACTGTGAGGTCTACTACACCTGTTGTATTCAGCATTTCACTGTCAGATCTACTACACCTGTTGTATTCAGCATTTCACTGTCAGATCTACTACACCTGTTGTATTCAGCATTTCACTGTCAGATCTACTACACCTGTTGTATTCAGCATTTCACTGTCAGATCTACTACACCTGTTGTATTCAGCATTTCACTGTAAGGTCTACTACACCTGTTGTATTCAGCATTTCACTGTGAGGTCTACTACACCTGTTGTATTCAGCATTTCACTGTCAGATCTACTACACCTGTTGTATTCGGTGCATGTGATTAGCAACATTTTATTTGATCTGTGAGGGGCGGCAGGGTAACCAGCAGGTAGCCTAGTGGTTAGAGCGTTGGACTAGTAACCGGAAGGTTGCAAGTTCAAATCCCCAAGCTGACAAGGTACAAATCTGTCGTTCTGCCCCTGAACAGGCAGTTAACCCACTGTTCCCAGGCCGTCATTGAAAATAAGAATGTCTTCTTAACGGACTTGCCTGGTTCAATAAAGGTACAAATAAAAAACAATTGTATGTTATGGTGTAATGGACCTTTCTCTCCACCAGGAGGCTAAAACACTGATACACTTATTTGTACAGGCAGTTAACCCACTGTTCCTAGACCAGTTAACCCACTGTTCCTAGGCCAGTTAACCCACTGTTCCTAGGCCAGTTAACCCACTGTTCCTAGACCAGCTAACCCACTGTTCCTAGACCAGCTAACCCACTGTTCCTAGACCAGCTAACCCACTGTTCCTAGGCCAGTTAACCCACTGTTCCTAGGCCAGTTAACCCACTGTTCCTAGGCCAGTTAACCCACTGTTCCTAGGCCAGTTAACCCACTGTTCCTAGGCCGTCATTGAAAATAAGAATTTTTTCTTAACTGACTTGCCTAGTAAAATAAAGTTTAAAAAAGATTGTAAAACAAATTGTATGTTATGGTGTAATGGGCCTTTCTCTCCACCAGGAGGCTAAAACACTGATACACTTTTATCTACAAAGCATTGATGGGACTCCCTTTGTATCTCTGTTCTCTACTGAACACATCAGTTACTCAATACAGTCTTCGTTCACAGTCGCTACTGTCCTAATCTGTTCCTGAGGTTAGAACTGAGATGGGGGAATACTTCTCCCATAATGCCCCTTCATCCTGGAACATGTTTCCGAAGATATTGGAGTTCGAGGAGTTGGTGTCCTTGCCTGTTTTTAAGACTCTGATTGACAACACCGTTTGTGACAACTGCACTTGTATCTGATCTTCAATTGTATCTTTAAACTTGTGAAATTGTCTTTTGTGTGTATTCTGTGTTTTTTTCTGTAATGTT
Source organism: Oncorhynchus keta (assembly GCF_023373465.1). Taxonomy (NCBI): domain Eukaryota; kingdom Metazoa; phylum Chordata; class Actinopteri; order Salmoniformes; family Salmonidae; genus Oncorhynchus; species Oncorhynchus keta. The sequence goes on along the minus strand of NC_068423.1, from coordinate 31,586,554 downwards.
TTATGGACACGGCTTCTATTTCCCTGTTTTGACTTCTTGCCCTCGCAAAAAAAAAAAGGCTTTTAACCTCTGGGTTTTACCTGGTTAAATAAAGAGTAAATAAAAGTCAGCAGGCTGTGAAATAGGCGATTAGAAGTGGCGTTTTTATTTATTGCGAATGATGTCTTTGATGAGCTTATCAATGCAGAAACACCTTTTTTTCCCCCCACCTATCAATAAATTCATTCTATAAAGTAATTCAAAAGTTTTACTGTGTGAACTTTCAAATGTATCCTGTTATTACTTAATGTATAATGTGATGGGTATTTTAATATTACTATTTTTAAAAACATTTGATTTAATAAAATGTCATGAGTCCACTTCCTCAAACGAAAGGGATGATGATGCAATCATTGCGAGATGGAGGGAATCTGATTTCATTGGTCCTCAACTCGACAGCTCAGTCATTTCAGTCGGGGTAAGTGGAGTTAGCCCTGAGTTAGCCTGTCCCGGAGCAGGTTAGTTCTGAACAATTCGTTGCCATAGAAACGTACCTGGCTGAAAGGTGAGACACTTTCCTGTGACCGGTTATCCTGATTTTTAACGTCTTTCACCAAACCTGCACTGTAGTATAGGGCTCTGGACAGTATATCACTCAATATGTTGGCCAGGCAGGTCTAATGTAGGGAGTGGCTGAAGATCAGTCTCCTGTAAAACTGCCAGGCAGGTCTAATGTAGGGAGTGGCTGAAGATCAGTCTCCTGTAAAACTGCCAGGCAGGTCTAATGTAGGGAGTGGCTGAAGATCAGTCTCCTGTAAAAACTGCCAGGCAGGTCTAATGTAGGGAGGGAGTGGCTGAAGCTCAGACTCCTGTAAAAACTGCCAGGCAGGTCTAATGTAGGGAGTGTCTGAAGATCAGTCTCCTGTAAAAACTGCCAGGCAGGTCTAATGTAGGGAGTGGCTGAAGCTCAGTCTCCTGTAAAAACTGCCAGGCAGGTCTAATGTAGGGAGTGTCTGAAGATCAGTCTCCTGTAAAAACTGCCAGGCAGGTCTAATGTAGGGAGGGAGTGGCTGAAGCTCAGTCTCCTGTAAAAACTGCCAGGCAGGTCTAATGTAGGGAGTGTCTAAAGATCAGTCTCCTGTAAAAACTGCCAGGCAGGTCTAATGTAGGGAGGGAGTGTCTGAAGATCAGTCTCCTGTAGTGTCTCAAATTTCTCCCTATTTCCTATTTGGTGCACTATATTTTGCAACGGCCAATAGGACACAATATAGGGAATAGGGAGCTATTCAGTACGCAGGCTTGGTGAAAGTAGCTGTCTGTGCTGGTTCTTGGTCCATCCTGGGACCAGTACTGCCTGGACAATAAGGCTCTGTCTTGGTACTCGGATGGGAGTGTGAAGGATCATGCAGGGCTGGTGGACAACTGGTGCTCTGGAGTGAAGGGAAACGATCATGGTGAGACTTTCCACCACCTAAAGGCTTGGAAACCAGGCGGTGTGTTCTGTTTCTCTCCCTCTTGTATGCAGTGTTACGGAGACCGTAGTCCAACTAGTCATTTATTAACTACAGTAGCTTGGTGGTAGTTGAACTGAACTCAAATCTTTGTCGTGTTTTCAGTAGTTCATCCGCATTTTTGTCTAATAGGCTACATTGCACATTATTTTAACGTCTGACTACAAAGTGAAGAGAGTCTATGACATTTCAGATTCATGACGAAGTAGTTTGATGAGGTGAACTGCTTTTTTTCCCCGAAGTAACTTCAGTTAGATAAACTATATTCTTAAGGACGGCTTTACTATAGCTTGACTTCCCCCAGTGTAAAGTCATTGGTAGCTTTGGTCAACTAATATGTTCAGAGGAGCTTCCCTCAACACTGCTCGTATGTGTTTTTGTTTTCATCTGAACTGCCACATCTGCTCCTGCCACACCCTCTAGTGCTCATCCGGTGTCTCCTTGACCTGCCCCCTCTCCCCCAGTGCTCTCTCTCCCCGCTCTCTCCTCTCTCTCTCTCTCTAGCTCCCCCCCTCTCTCTAGCTCCCCCCTCTCTCCTCTCTCTCTAGCTCCCCCCCTCTCTCCTCTCTCTCTAGCTCCCCCTCTCTCCTCTCTCTAGCTCCCCCTCTCTCCTCTCTCTCTAGCTCCCCCTCTCTCCTCTCTCTCTACCGCCCCCCCTCTCTCCTCTCTCTCTAGCTCCCCCCTCTCTCCTCTCTCTAGCTCCCCCCCTCTCTCCTCTCTCTCTAGCTCCCCCCCTCTCTCCTCTCTCTCTAGCTCCCCCTCTCTCCTCTCTCTCTAGCTCCCCCTCTCTCCTCTCTCTCTAGCTCCCCCCTCTCTCCTCTCTCTAGCTCCCCCTCTCTCCTCTCTCTCTAGCTCCCCCCTCTCTCCTCTCTCTCTAGCTCCCCCCCTCTCTCCTCTCTCTCTAGCTCCCCCTCTCTCCTCTCTCTCTAGCTCCCCCCTCTCTCCTCTCTCTCTAGCTCCCCCTCTCTCTCTCTCTCTCTAGCTCCCCCTCTCTCTCTCTCTACCTCCCCCTCTTTCTCTCTCTAGCTCCCCACCCCTCTCTCTCTCGCTCTCTCTTGCTCTCTCTAGCTCCCCCTCTCTCTTGCTCTCTCTCGCTCCCCCTCTCTCTCTCACTCTCTCCCTCCCCCTCTCTCTAGCCCCCTCTCTCTAGCTCCCCCTCTCTCTAGCCCCCTCTCTCTAGCCCCCTCTCTCTCTTTCTCTCTAGCTCCCCCTCTCTCTAGCCCCCTCTCTCTAGCTCCCCCTCTCTCTAGCCCCCTCTCTCTAGCCCCCTCTCTCTCTCTCTCTCTAGCTCCCCCTCTCTCTCTCTCTCTCTCTCTCTAGCTCCCCCATCTCTTCCCCCTCTCTCTTTCTCCCTCTTTACCCCCTCTCTTTTTTCTCTCTCTCTCTCTAGCCCCCCTCTACCCGCTCTGTCTCTGGTCCCTGTCTCCAGTCCGACTTCTAATCAGTCCTGCTACTCTGTCCTGGATTCCCCACTCTACGCTCCCTTGGCTTCCTGGACCTGCTTCCCCTGCACCCACACACCTCTCGCTCCAGCCTCAGTCTCAGCACCCGGTTTCCAGCAACCCGCCTGAGCTTCTCCTGGCCTGTACTCAACCCCCCGTGTTAAAATAAATACCTTGGTTACCTCATCCCAGTGTCCTCGTCTGAGTCTGCTCAGTTCACCTGTTCTGCTCCGCGTGACATGAGCATTCCCTGGCCTTCCTCTCTTCTTTAAGGGTGCATTCCAAACAGCACTATATGACCTATATAGTGCACTATTAACCAGGGCTCAGAAGTAGTGCACTATATAGGGAACAGGGCACAATTTGGAACGCAGGCTAAATTATATTGCCTACGTATGATTAGCGAGGTAACTTTGGTCAACTCTGAGTTCAAATCAGGATAACCGGTCATAGGAAAGTGTCTCACCTTTCAGCCAGGTACGTTTCTATGGCAACGAATCGTTCAGAACTAACCTTTTCCGGGACAGGCTAACTCAGGGCTAACTCCACTTACCCCGACTGAAATGACTGAGCTGTCGAGTTGAGGACCAATGAAATCAGATTCCCTCCATCTCGCAATGATTGCATCATCATCCCTTTCGTTTGAGGAAGTGGACTAATAACATTTTATTAATCAAATGTTTTTAAAATAGTAATATTAAAATACCCATCACATACATTAAGTAATAACAGGATACATTTGAAAGTTCACACACAGTAAAACTTTTCAAATTACTTTATAGAATGAATTTATTGATAGGTGGGGAAAAAAAAGGTGTTTCTGCATTGATAAGCTCATCAAAGTCAACAAGAGCAGCTACTTCCTGTGGGCCAAACATCGGTAAGAAAGAGCAGCTACTTCCTGTGGGCCAAATATCAGTAAGAAAGAGCAGCTACTTCCTATGTGCCAAACATCGGTAAGAAAGAGCAGCTACTTCCTGTGGGCCAAACATCGGTAAGAAAGAGCAGCTACTTCCTATGTGCCAAACATCGGTAAGAAAGAGCAGCTACTTCCTGTGGGCCAAACATCGGTAAGAAAGAGCAGCTACTTCCTGTGTGCCAAACATCGGTAAGAAAGAGCAGCTACTTCCTGTGGGCCAAACATCGGTAAGAAAGAGCAGCTACTTCCTGTGGGCCAAACATCGGTAAGAAAGAGCAGCTACTTCCTGTGGGCCAAACATCGGTAAGAAAGAGCAGCTACTTCCTGTGGGCCAAACATTGGTAAGAAAGAGCAGCTACTTCCTATGAGCCAAACATCGGTAAGAAAGAGCAGCTACTTCCTGTGGGCCAAACATCGGTAAGAAAGAGCAGCTACTTCCTGTGGGCCAAACATCGGTAAGAAAGAGCAGCTACTTCCTGTGTGCCAAACATCGGTAAGAAAGAGCAGCTACTTCCTGTGGGCCAAACATCGGTAAGAAAGAGCAGCTACTTTCTGTGTGCCAAACATCGGTAAGGAAGAGCAGCTACTTCCGGTGGGCCAAACATCGGTAAGAAAGAGCAGCTACTTCCTGTGGGCCAAACATCGGTAAGAAAGAGCAGCTACTTCCTATGAGCCAAACATTGGTAAGAAAGAGCAGCTACTTCCTGTGGGCCAAACATCGGTAAGAAAGAGCAGCTACTTCCGGTGGGCCAAACATCGGTAAGAAAGAGCAGCTACTTCCGGTGGGCCAAACATCGGTAAGAAAGAGCAGCTACTTCCTGTGTGCCAAACATCGGTAAGTCAGGAAGTTCTGTCCCAGTTCTACTCATGTTTATTTCTCAAAGTCAGGATTTAGCCACAAAAAACAAAACAATAGTGAAAACCCTGGATACCTCCCAAATAGTCCTATCCACATCGACGGGACCGCAGTAGAGAAGGTGGGAAGCTTCAAGTTCCTCGGCGTACATATCTCCGACAAACTGAAATGGTCCACCCACACAGACAGCGTGGTGGAGAAGGCACAACAGCGCCTCTTCAACCTCAGGAGGCTGAAGTTGTCACACCCTGACCATAGAGAGCTTTTTATGTCTCTAGTTTGGTTTGGTCAGGGTTCGATTTGGGTGGGCATTCTATGTTCTTTTTTCTATGTTTTGTATTTCTTTGTTTTGGCCGGGTATGGTTCTCAATCAGGGACAGCTGACTAATCGTTGTCTCTGATTGGGAACCATACTTAGGTAGCTGTTCCCCCCTATGTGTTGTGGGTAGTTGTTGTCTGTTTAGTGTTCTGCAACTGACAGGACTGTTTCGATTTCGTTTTGCACTTTGTTATTTTTTGTTCTAGTGTTCAGTTGTTAATAAAAACCATGAACACTTACCACGCGCTTTGGTCAGATTCTTTGGTCAGATTCTTCATCAGACGACACCCGTTACAGAAGTAATTTGGCTTGGCACCTAAAACCCTGACAAACTTTTATAGATGCACAATTGAGAGCATCCTGTTGGGCTGTATCGACGCCTGGTACGGCAACTGCACCGCCCTCAACCGCAGGGCTCTCCAAAGGGTGGTGCGGTCTGCTCAACGCATCACCGGGGGAAAACTTCCTGCCCTCCAGGACACCTACAGCATCCGATATCACAGGAAGGTCAACAAGATCATCGAGGACAACAACCACCCGAGCCACTGCCTGTTCACCCCGCTATCATCCAGAAGGCGAGGTCAGTACAGGTTCTTCAAAGCTGGGACCGAGAGACTGAAAAACAGCTTCTATCTCAAGGCCATCAGACTGTAAAATTCTGTTAAATAGCCATCACTAGCACATTAAAGGCAGCTGCCCTTTATACTGTACATACACTTGGAATGACTGGCCACTTTAATAATGAAACACTAGTCACTTTAATAATGTTTACATATTTTGCATTACTCATCTCATATGTATATACTGTATTCTATACTATTCTACTGCATCTTAGTCTATGCATTACTCATCTCATATGTATATACTGTATTCTATACTATTCTACTGCATCTTAGTCTATTCCACTCTGACATTGCTCGTCCATATATTTATATACTCTTAATTCCATTACTTTAGATTCGTGTGTATTGTTAGATATTACTGTACTGTTAGAGCTAGAAAAATAAGCATTTCACTACACCCACAATAACATCTGATAAACACATGTATGTGATAAATAAAATTGGATTTCATTTGATGTAATATAATGAAAGAGAGTGAGGACTGTGGAGGATAGAACACATGTTAGGAAAGTCAGGCTGGACTTGGAATAGAATAGAATGTAACTTTCTTGTTGATCCCTTGAAGACCAACTCATTTGAGGTTTGGAACCAAGGGGACCAGACTTAGTGCACTCCTCTGTAATGTAATGTTTTAATCGTAGCAGCTTGACAGTGTGGACTGCAGAGGGCAGGTTAGGTCAGTAAGGCTGGAGGGTTGGTTTCTGGGTTACTTTCCCTGAATGGGATTCTATGAAGGGGATTATGGGGACCAGTCCAGGGCGACCTAGGGGTGGGAAACTAAAGGATTGATTCAAAACGCTGGACCTGGACTCCATCAGAACAGGCACAGCTGCCCAGGAATAAAGTGAGTTATAACGGAGAGACAGGGTAGTTGTCGGTTAGAGGATAACACATCTGCTTGCCTGCCTGCCTTTTTTGTCTGCCTGCCCCGTTTGCCTCTCTGCCTGCCCCGTTTGTCTCTCTGCCTGCCCGTTTGTCTCTCTGCCTGCCCCGTTTGTCTCTCTGCCTGCCCGTTTGTCTCTCTGCCTGCCCGTTTGTCTCTCTGCCTGCCCGTTTGCCTCTCTGCCTGCCCGTTTGTCTCTCTGCCTGCCCGTTTGTCTCTCTGCCTGCCCCGTTTGTCTCTCTGCCTGTCTCTCCCTGCCCGTTTGTCTCTCTGCCGTTTGTCTCTCTGCTTGCCCGTTTGTCTCTCTGCCTGCCCGTTTGTCTCTCTGCCTGCCCGTTTGTCTCTCTGCCTGCCCGTTTGTCTCTCTGCCTGCCCGTTTGTCTCTCTGCCTGCCCGTTTGTCTCTCTGCCTGCCCGTTTGTCTCTCTGCCTGCCCGTTTGTCTCTCTGCCTGCCCGTTTGTCTCTCTGCCTGCCCGTTTGTCTCTCTGCCTGCCCGTTTGTCTCTCTGCCTGCCCGTTTGTCTCTCTGCCTGCCCCGTTTGTCTCTCTGCCTGCCCCGTTTGCCTCTCTGCTTTTCTGTCTGCTGCTACTCACTTGCCTGGAGAATATGAATTAGATGTATTATGTTGAAGCTAACACACTGTTATTTTCCCACTGTACCATGCTGAGCGATGTTAACATGGTATGACAGTGGTATATGGACGGGAGAGATGGTAACATGCTATAACAGTGGTATACAGTGAATTGTTCAGGTTATCAATAAGGGGATTTTTTTTAAAAATGTAATCAACATCCTCACAGCCCTAGGTATTCTGGATTGTAATGGGTGAGTGCTTTTGGCTAGCCTTTGAGCTAGTCTGGAATGTAATGGGTCAGTGCTTTTGGCTAGCCTTTGAGCTAGTCTGGAATGTAATGGGTCAGTGCTTTTGGCTAGCCTTTGAGCTAGTCTGGATCATAATGGGTTAATGGGATTGGCTAGCCTTTGGGCTAGTCTGGATAGTAATGGGTTAATGGGATTGGCTAGCCTTTGGGCTAGTCTGGATAGTAATGGGTCAATGGGATTGGCTAGCCTTTGAGCTAGTCTGGATAGTAATGGGTCAATGGGATTGGCTAGCCTTTGGGCTAGTCTGGATAGTAATGGGTCAATGGGATTGGCTAGCCTTTGAGCTAGTCTGGATAGTAATGGGTCAATGGGATTGGCTAGCCTTTGGGCTAGTCTGGAATGTAATGGGTCAATGGGATTGGCTAGCCTTTGAGCTAGTCTGGATAGTAATGGGTCAATGGGATTGGCTAGCCTTTGAGCTAGTCTGGAATGTAATGGGTCAGTGCTTTTGGCTAGCCTTTGAGCTAGTCTGGATCATAATGGGTCAATGGGATTGGCTAGCCTTTGGGCTAGTCTGGAATGTAATGGGTCAATGGGATTGGCTAGCCTTTGAGCTAGTCTGGAATGTAATGGGTCAGTGCTTTTGGCTAGCCTTTGAGCTAGTCTGGATCATAATGGGTCAATGGGATTGGCTAGCCTTTGGGCTAGTCTGGATAGTAATGGGTCAATGGGATTGGCTAGCCTTTGAGCTAGTCTGGATAGTAATGGGTCAATGGGATTGGCTAGCCTTTGAGCTAGTCTCTCTTGTCAGACTCATAGAGAGACTGGCCTCATTTAGAGAAACTAGTATATTTGGAGAGAGACGCTGGTAGAGATAGATAACGGTTCCTGTCATTTTGTCCTGTGAATGCATCCCAAATGGCACCCTATATAGTGCACTCCACTATGCCTATATTTTACCCCTATGGGGAATAGCTTGAGATTTGGGATGCGAATTCTGTTTGGCAGACTGTTGAAACTCTTACAAATTCCATCCATTCTACTTATCCAGACAGAGAATGATGTTAATATAGCAGAAGGGACTTTGTGAAACTCACTCCTCAGCCTGAAATGTCTCCACTTAGGCTGTCGAGTCCAATCCTTTTCAGTACCGCAACTGGTTAGAATGTTTTAGGAGGGCGGTCTCCTGTGTTTGTGAGGCAGAGGTCCCGGGATCTAGTCTTACTGTGAGCTGGAGAGGGAGGAAGTGGAATGACTAAGCAAGCACTGTGTTGCCAGCTCCATTAGCACTGTGTTGTCAGCTCCATTAGCACTGTGTTGTCAGCTCCATTAGCACTGTGTTGTCAGCTACATTAGCACTGTGTTGTCAGCTACATTAGCACTGTGTTGTCAGCTACATTAGCACTGTGTTGTCAGCTACATTAGCACTGTGTTGTCAGCTACATTAGCACTGTGTTGTCAGCTCCATTAGCACTGTGTTGTCAGCTACATTAGCACTGTGTTGTCAGCTACATTAGCACTGTGTTGTCAGCTCCATTAGCACTGTGTTGTCAGCTACATTAGCACGGTATTCACAACACACATAAAGCTTTCTGGATAGGAACTGACACCCGCCATTAACAAGTCCCAGTCAATATGGAACTCTATTGGGGAAGGATAATTTAGTTTTATTACGGGCTGTTGTACTACAATCACTCTGTGTGAGTCCCCAAATGGCACCGTATTCCCAAAAATGAATGTAGAAAGTGCAGACTGCCCCTTTAATAAAGCTACACTTCCACAGTGATTTATATCACTCCAAACTGATCTATACAATATAGATCTATACCAATAGGTTGGACTACTCATTCATGGGTTTTTCTTTATTTTGTTACTATGTTTTACATTGTAGAATAATAGTGAAGACATCAAAACTATGAAATAGCACATATGGAATCATGTAGTAACCAAAACAGTGTTAAACAAATCAAAATGTATTTTATATTTGAGGTTCTTCAAATAGCCACCCTTTGCTTTGATGACAGCTTTGCGCACTCTTGGCATTCTCTCAACCAGCTTCACCTGGAATGCTTTTCCAACTGTCTCGAAGGAGTTCCCACATATGCTGAGCACTTGTTGGCTGCTTTTCCTTCACTCTGCGATCCTACTCATCCCAAACCATCTCAATTGGGTTGAGGTCGGGTGATTGTGGAGGCCAGGTCATCTGATGCAGCACTCCATCACTCTCCTTCTTGGTCATATAGCCCTTACACAGCCTGGAGGTGCTATGAGTTATTGTCCTGTTGATAAACAAATGATAGTCCCACTAAGCCAAAACCAGATGGGATGGTGTATCACTGCAGAATACTGTGGTGGCCATGCTGGTTAAGTGTGCCTTGCATTCTAAATAAATCACAGACAGTGTCACCAGTAAAGTTCCCCCCACACCATAACACCTCCTCCTCCATGCTTCACGGTGGGAAATACACATGACGAGATCATCCGTTCACCCACACTACATCTCTCAAATTTGGACTCCAGATCAAAGGACAAATTTACACCTAATGTCGTGTTTGCTGGCCCAAACAAGTCTCTTGTTATTGGTATCCTTTAGTAGTGGTTTCTTTGCAGCAATTCGACCACGAAGGCCTGATTCACACAGTCTCCTCTGAACAGATGATGTTGAGATGCGTCTGTTACTTGACCTCTGTGCAGTATTTATTTGGACTGCAATTTCTGAGGTGCAGTTAACTCTAATGAACTTATCCTCTGCAGCAGAGGTAACTCTGGGTCTTCCTTTCCTGTGGCGGTCCTAATGAGAGCCAGTTTCATCATAGCGCTTGATGGTTTTTGCGACTGCACTTGAAGAAACTTTCAAAGTTCTTAACATTTTCCAGATTGACTGACCTTCATGTCTTAAAGTAATGATGGACTGTCATTTCTCTTTGCTTATTTGAGCTGTTCTTGCCATAATATGGACTTGGTCTTTTACCAAATAGGGCTATCTTCTGTATACCCCCTTACATTTTACTGATACTGTATGACATCACTCCCCCCCAATGAACACATTCACAGTGTCCTGCATACACCGACTTCATTCTGATTAGTCCCAGTTACAGACAAGAACTCAACATGACATGAGTCAACAGACACACACAGAGGAAGGATCTGGAGATATTGTGGTATTTCAGTTCAGCAGAAAGAGGACTGGGGTGGTGCTGCTCCTCTGGGAAGGAGTTGGGCAGGCTGGTTAACCCTGAGAGAGGGAGATAGTTCTGCCTGTGACCCTCGTTAACCCTGAGAGATGGAGATAGATCTGCCTGTGACCCTCGTTAACCCTGAGAGAGGGAGATAGATCTGCCTGTGACCCTCGTTAACCCTGAGAGATGGAGATAGATCTGCCTGTGACCCTCGTTCACCCTCGTTAACCCTGAGAGAGGGAGATAGATCTGCCTGTGACCCTCGTTAACCCTCGTTAACCCTCGTTAACCCTGAGAGAGGGAGATAGTTCTGCCTGTGACCCTCGTTAACCCTGAGAGAGGGAGATAGTTCTGCCTGTGACCCTCGTTCACCCTCGTTAACCCTGAGAGAGGGAGAGAGATCTGCCTGTGACCCTCGTTAACCCTGAGAGAGAGAGATAGATCTGCCTGTGACCCTCGTTAACCCTCGTTAACCCTTGTTAACCCTGAGAGAGAGAGATAGATCTGCCTGTGACCCTCGTTAACCCTGAGAGAGGGAGATAGATCTGCCTGTGACCCTCGTTAACCCTGAGAGAGGGAGATAGATCTGCCTGTGACCCTCGTTAACCCTCGTTAACCCTCGTTAACCCTGAGAGAGGGAGATAGTTCTGCCTGTTAACCCTCGTTAACCCTCGTAACCCTCGTTAACCCTGAGAGAGGGAGATAGATCTGCCTGTGACCCTCGTTAACCCTTGTTAACCCTCGTTAACCCTTGTTAACCCTGAGAGAGGGAGATAGATCTGCCTGTGACCCTCGTTAACCCTCGTTAACCCTGAGAGAGAGAGATAGATCTGCCTGTGACCTCGTTAACCCTGAGAGAGGGAGATAGATCTGCCTGTGACCCTCGTTAACCCTCGTTAACCCTCGTTAACCCTCGTTAACCCTGAGAGAGGGAGATAGTTCTGCCTGTTAACCCTCGTTAACCCTCGTTAACCCTCGTTAACCCTGAGAGAGGGAGATAGATCTGCCTGTGACCCTCGTTAACCCTTGTTAACCCTCGTTAACCCTTGTTAACCCTGAGAGAGGGAGATAGATCTGCCTGTGACCCTCGTTAACCCTGAGAGAGGGAGATAGATCTGCCTGTGACCCTCGTTAACCCTCGTTAACCCTCGTTAACCCTCGTTAACCCTGAGAGAGGGAGATAGTTCTGCCTGTTAACCCTCGTTAACCCTCGTTAACCCTCGTTAACCCTGAGAGAGGGAGATAGATCTGCCTGTGACCCTCGTTAACCCTGAGAGAGGGAGATAGATCTGCCTGTGACCCTCGTTAACCCTCGTTAACCCTGAGAGAGGGAGATAGTTCTGCCTGTGACCCTCGTTAACCCTCGTTAACCCTCGTTAACCCTGAGAGAGGGAGATAGATCTGCCTGTGACCCTTGTTAACCCTCGTTAACCCTCGTTAACCCTGAGAGAGAGAGAGTTCTGCCTGTGACCCTCGTTAACCCTCGTTAACCCTCGTTAACCCTGAGAGAGGGAGATAGTTCTGCCTGTGACCCTCGTTAACCCTCGTTAACCCTCGTTAACCCTGAGAGAGGGAGATAGTTCTGCCTGTGACCCTCGTTAACCCTGAGAGATGGAGATAGATCTGCCTGTGACCCTCGTTAACCCTGAGAGAGGGAGATAGATCTGCCTGTGACCCTCGTTAACCCTGAGAGAGGGAGATAGATCTGCCTGTGACCCTCGTTAACCCTGAGAGAGGGAGATAGATCTGCCTGTGACCCTTGTTAACCCTCGTTAACCCTCGTTAACCCTGAGAGAGAGAGATAGTTCTGCCTGTGACCCTCGTTAACCCTCGTTAACCCTGAGAGAGGGAGATAGTTCTGCCTGTGACCCTCGTTAACCCTCGTTAACCCTCGTTAACCCTGAGAGAGGGAGATAGTTCTGCCTGTGACCCTCGTTAACCCTCGTTAACCCTGCGAGAGGGAGATAGTTCTGCCTGTGACCCTCGTTAACCCTCGTTAACCCTGAGAGAGAGATAGTTCTGCCTGTGACCCTCGTTAACCCTCGTTAACCCTGAGAGAGGGAGATAGTTCTGCCTGTGACCCTCGTTAACCCTCGTTAACCCTGAGAGAGGGAGATAGTTCTGCCTGTGACCCTCGTTAACCCTCGTTAACCCTCGTTAACCCTCGTTAACCCTCGTTGACCCTCGTTGACCCTCGTTAACCCTCGTTAACCGTCCTCGTTGACCCTCGTTGACCCTCGTTAACCGTCCCTCGTTGACCCTCGTTGACCCTCGTTGACCCTCGTTGACCCTCGTTAACCCTCGTTAACCCTGACACACTGAAGGAGGTGACAAACACACCAACACATCTGTGTTATTTTCCTGCTGTGAAAAGTAACTTTGTGTGTTTTTGTGTGCGAACCTTTCGTCATTTTTAGGACCTTGTCGGCACTGAGACGAAGGCAGAGCTCTGACCCAGAATGCAGTGTTGGGACAACCTGATCAACACCCTGAGCTGTGTGCTATTCCTGATGGGAGTGAGCCACCTGGTGCGTCTGCCCCAGGCCCCCTACGGACGCTACCTGGACTTGGGGCTGTCCTCCTCCTCCTCCATGCCCAGGATGATGCCTGCTAGGCTGGCCTGGTTCCTCCAGGAGCTCCCCTCTCTCCTGGTACCCCTGATGATGATGACTACCACACCCAACCACACGGGGTCCAGCCTGGGGACCAGCCTGCTACTGGGGACCTTTTGTCTGCACTACTTCCAAAGGTACCATAGTGCCAGCCCTGTACTGTACTGTACTAACCCTGTACTGTACTTGTACTGTACTGTACTAACCCTGTACTGTACTAACCCTGTACTGTACTAACCCTGTACTGTACTCACCCTAACACTGTACTAACCCTAACCCTGTACTGTACTAACCCTAACCATGTACTGTACTAACCCTGTACTGTACTAACCCTGTACTGTACTGTACTAACCCTGTACTGTACTAACCCTAACCCTGTACTGTACTAACCCTAACCCTGTACTGTACTAACCCTGTACTGTACTGTACTAACCCTGTACTGTACTGTACTAACCCTAACCCTGTACTGTACTAACCCTGTACTGTACTAACCCTGTACTGTACTAACCCTAACCCTGTACTGTACTAACCCTGTACTGTACTAATCCTGTACTGTACTGTACTAACCCTGTACTGTACTAACCCTGTACTAACCCTGTACTGTACTGTACTAACCCTGTACTGTACTAACCCTAACCCTGTACTGTACTAACCCTAACCCTGTACTGTACTGTACTAACCCTAACTCTAACCCTGTACTGTACTAACCCTGTGCTGTACTGTACTAACCCTATACCTAACCCTTAACCAATGCCTACCCCCTAATGCCTAACCCTAACCCTAATGCCTAACCCTAATGCCTAACCCCTAACCCTAACCCTAACCCTAACCCTAATGCCTACCCCCTAACCCTAATGCCTAACCCCTACCCCCTAACCCTAACCCTAATGCCTACCCCTAACCCTAATGCCTAACCCCTACCCCCTAACCCTAACCCTAATGCCTACCCCCTAACCCTAACCCTAATGCCTACCCCCTAACCCTAATGCCTAACCCCTACCCCCTAACCCTAACCCTAATGCCTAACCCTAACCCTAATGCCTAACCCTAATGCCTAACCCTAACCCTAATGCCTAACCCCTAACCCCAAATTAAGACATCTGCTGACCCAGATGTCTTATTAGACCTGGCTTAATAAATCTGTTCTAAATCAGTCTATAGACTTGGATGGTTATATTGTTTATCGATGTGACCGACAAAGTAAGGGGGAGGAAGTATAACCATCTATATTAAAGACAGATGTGGTTACTGAGGTCTTTATCTAAACCAAAACAGTTTGATTTTTTAGCAGTGAAGCTGCAATTATCGAAAGCTGTGAACTCCGATTTCCATCTGCAAAAGTAGAATCCCTGGATTCTCTGGCTGAACTGATGCGTTGTTGGGAGAAAAATGAAAATATATATATAATATATATATAAAAAAATATATGCCATTTAGCAGACGCTTTTATCCAAATGTGTGCATACATTCTACGTATGGGTGGTCCCGGGAATCGAACCCACTACCCTGGCGTTACAAGCGCCATGCTCTACCAACTGAGCTACAGAAGGACCACAATGGTCCTTATGGGCGATTTAAACTGGGATTGGTTATCTCCAAACTCCGAGGACATAAGAGGACTGTGCCATATACTACATTTTATTCAAATGATAAATGCAAGACTCAATCCAAAAGACATCTCTAAGTCAACACTTAGAGATGTGTAGGTAGGTAAGTAAATAAATAAAACAGTAGAAAGCCTTGCTACTCTTTTTTTCAAATGTGGCTGGAGTCTTTGACAATTTTTAGGGCCTTGCTCTGACACCGCCTGGTGTAGAGGTCCTGGATGGCAGGCGGCTTTGCCCCGGTGATGTACTGGGCCGTACGCACTACCCTCTGAAGTGCCTTGCGGTCGGAGGCCGAGCAATTGCCATACCAGGCAGTGATGCAACCGGTCAGGATGCTCTCGATGTTGCAGCTGTAGAACCTTTTGAGGATCTGAGGACCCATGCCAAATCTTTTTAGTTTCCTGAGGGGGAATAGGCTTTGTTGTGCCCTCTTCACGACTGTCTTGGTGTGTTTGGACCAATCTAGTTTGTTGTTGATGTGGACATCAAGGAACTTGAAGCTCTCAACCTGCTCCACTACAGCCCCGTTGATGAGAATGGGGGCGTGCTCGGTCCTCCTTTTCCTGTAGTCCACAATCATCTCCTTAGTCTTGGTTACGTTGAGGGATAGGATGTTATTCTGGCACCACCCGGCCAGGTCTCTGACCTCCTCCCTATAGGCTGTCTCGTCATTGTCGGTGATCAGGCCTACCACTGTTGTGTCGTCAGCAAACTTAATAATGGTGTTGGAGTCGTGCCTGGCCATGCAGTCGTGGGTGAACAGGGAGTACAGGAGGGGACTGAGCACGCACCCCTGGGGAGCTCCAGTGTTGAGGATCAGCGTGGCAGATGTGTTGCTACCTACTCTCACCACCTGGGGGCGGCCCGTCAGGAAGACCAGGATCCAGTTGCAGAGGGAGATGTTTCGTCCCAGGGTCCTTAGCTTAGTGATGAGCTTTGAGGGCACTATGGTGTTGAACGCTGAGCTGTAGTCAATGAATAGCATTCTCACATAGGTGTTCCTTTTGTCCAGGTGAGAAAGGGCAGTGTGGAGTGCAATAGATAATGCATCAACTGTGGATCTGTTTGGGCGGTATGCAAATTGGAGTGGGTCTAGGGTTTCTGGGATAATGGTGTTGATGTGAGCCATTACCAGCCTTTCAAAGCACTTCCTGGCTACAGACGTGAGTGCTACGGGTCTGTAGTCATTTAGGCAGGTTGCCTTTGTGTTCTTGGTCTGCTTGAAGCATGTTGGTATTACAGACTCGATCAGGGACATGTTGAAAATGTCAGTGAAGACACCTGCCAGTTGGTCAGCACATGCCGGGAGCACACGTCCTGGTAATCCGTCTGGCCCAGCGGCCTTGATAATGTTGACCTGTTTAAAGGTCTTACTCACGTCGGCAACGTGAGTAAGGTGTCAGAGATTAGAGCGTGATCACACAGTCGTCCGGAACAGCTGATGCTCTCATGCATGCCTCAGTGTTGCTTGCCTCGAAGCGAGCATAGAAGTGATTTAGCTCGTCTGGTAGGCTCGTGTCACTGGGCAGCATGCGGCTGTGCTTCCCTTTGTCCCAGTCTGTGATAGCAAAACAGTCCTGTAGTTTAGCATCTGCTTCATCTGACAATTTTTTTATAGACCGAGTCACAATGTTGATTTTAGACTGGTCTCTAATCTATTCATCATGCTGAGATGATAGACAGGTCTCTAATCTATTCATCATGCTGAGATGATAGACAGGTCTCTAATCTATTCATCATGCTGAGATGATAGACAGGTCTCTAATCTATTCATCATGCTGAGATGATAGACAGGTCTCTAATCTATTCATCATAGACAGGTCTCTAATCTATTCATCAGATGATAGACTGGTCTCTAATCTATTCATCATGTGATGATGTCTCTAATCTATTCATCATGATGATAGACTGGTCTCTAATCTATTCATCATGTTGATGATAGACAGGTCTCTAATCTATTCATCATGTTGATGATAGACTGGTCTCTAATCTATTCATCATGCTGAGATGATAGACAGGTCTCTAATCTATTCATCATGCTGAGATGATAGACAGGTCTCTAATCTATTCATCATGTTGATGATAGACAGGTCTCTAATCTATTCATCATGCTGAGATGATAGACAGGTCTCTAATCTATTCATCATGCTGAGATGATAGACAGGTCTCTAATCTATTCATCATGTTGATGATAGACAGGTCTCTAATCTATTCATCATGCTGAGATGATAGACAGGTCTCTAATCTATTCATCATGTTGATGATAGACAGGTCTCTAATCTATTCATCATGTTGATGATAGACAGGTCTCTAATCTATTCATCATGTTGATGATAGACAGGTCTCTAATCTATTCATCATGCTGATGATAGACAGGTCTCTAATCTATTCATCATGTTGATGATAGACAGGTCTCTAATCTATTCATCATGTTGATGATAGACTGGTCTCTAATCTATTCATCATGTTGATGATAGACTGGTCTCTAATCTATTCATCATGTTGATGATAGACAGGTCTCTAATCTATTCATCATGCTGAGATGATAGACAGGTCTCTAATCTATTCATCATGTTGATGATAGACAGGTCTCTAATCTATTCATCATGTTGATGATAGACAGGTCTCTAATCTATTCATCATGCTGAGATGATAGACAGGTCTCTAATCTATTCATCATGTTGATGATAGACTGGTCTCTAATCTATTCATCATGTTGATGATAGACTGGTCTCTAATCTATTCATCATGTTGATGATAGACTGGTCTCTAATCTATTCATCATGTTGATGATAGACAGGTCTCTAATCTATTCATCATGTTGATGATAGACAGGTCTCTAATCTATTCATCATGTTGATGATAGACTGGTCTCTAATCTATTCATCATGTTGATGATAGACAGGTCTCTAATCTATTCATCATGTTGATGATAGACAGGTCTCTAATCTATTCATCATGTTGATGATAGACAGGTCTCTAATCTATTCATCATGTTGATGATAGACAGGTCTCTAATCTATTCATCATGTTGATGATAGACAGGTCTCTAATCTATTCATCATGTTGATGATAGACAGGTCTCTAATCTATTCATCATGTTGATGATAGACAGGTCTCTAATCTATTCATCATGTTGATGATAGACAGGTCTCTAATCTATTCATCATGTTGATGATAGACAGGTCTCTAATCTATTCATCATGTTGATGATAGACAGGTCTCTAATCTATTCATCATGCTGAGATGATAGAGGTCTCTAATCTATTCATCATGTTGATGATAGACTGGTCTCTAATCTATTCATCATGCTGAGATGATAGACTGGTCTCTAATCTATTCATCATGTTGATGATAGACAGGTCTCTAATCTATTCATCATGTTGATGATAGACAGGTCTCTAATCTATTCATCATGTTGATGATAGACAGGTCTCTAATCTATTAATCATGTTGATGATAGATTCATCATGTTGATGATGGTCTCTAATCTATTCATCATGCTGATGATAGACTGGTCTCTAATCTATTCATCATGTTGATGATAGACAGGTCTCTAATCTATTCATCATGCTGATGATAGACTGGTCTCTAATCTATTCATCATGTTGATGATAGACAGGTCTCTAATCTATTCATCATGTTGATGATAGACAGGTCTCTAATCTATTCATCATGTTGATGATAGACAGGTCTCTAATCTATTCATCATGTTGATGATAGACTGGTCTCTAATCTATTCATCATGTTGATGATAGACAGGTCTCTAATCTATTCATCATGTTGATGATAGACAGG
The DNA here is from genome assembly GCF_023373465.1 of Oncorhynchus keta. Lineage (NCBI taxonomy): Eukaryota > Metazoa > Chordata > Actinopteri > Salmoniformes > Salmonidae > Oncorhynchus > Oncorhynchus keta. The sequence continues at coordinate 31,568,004 of NC_068423.1, read as the reverse complement.
TCTCTAATCTATTCATCATGTTGATGATAGACAGGTCTCTAATCTATTCATCATGTTGATGATAGACTGGTCTCTAATCTATTCATCATGTTGATGATAGACTGGTCTCTAATCTATTCATCATGTTGATGATAGACTGGTCTCTAATCTATTCATCATGTTGATGATAGACAGGTCTCTAATCTATTCATCATGTTGATGATAGACAGGTCTCTAATCTATTTATGAGAAATCAAGATGGTGGCAGTGCATGTTGTGTCACACTGTTTGTTGGTTTAAATGTTCTAAGTTTTTATTACTGTCATTAAATATCAGGTCAAATCTAAAATCCTACGGGATCAAAGCGTTAAATTCGCTAGTAAATGGCCATGTGTTGTCTTGATAAGTTTTGACTTCAACATTATTATGGAGTTTAACGTTTCAAAAGACTGACTCGGTACATTTTAATTTTGTTTTATTTTTATTCGAGTGAATTGTTGAATTCAGTGGTTAAAATTGGTATTTTTGTACAAATGGTTTTAATTGCTGTCTACATGGGTTATGGCTCATTGCGTAGTCTAAACAATAAAAAACTCAAATCTCATCTCCTAACTCAGAGATACCGCTAAACCCTACTTGGACTGACCGTATAGCAATTATCTTCTTTCAGAGGGATCTGATTGTGTAACCACTTGACTCCTACTGTGACAGGCTCATAAAACCTTCTCATATTCAGGGTTTGGTCCGGCTAAAAAACTGTTTGTTGTATCAGATGACTGTAGTTTTGGATTATTTTAAATCATCTAAGTGCAGAAAGATTTTTTAGGAAGAAACAAATCGAGGTCTTATATTATTCTGCTGCTTTTGATGTAGCCCATTGGCTATGGATCAGGAAACATTCACCCAAACCCAGGCCCATTGGCTATGGATCAGGAAACATTCCCCCAAACCCAGGCCCATTGGCTATGGATCAGGAAACATTCCCCCAAACCCAGGCCCATTGGCTATGGATCAGGAAACATTCCCCCAAACCCAGGCCCATTGGCTATGGATCAGGAAACATTCACCCAAACCCAGGCCCATTGGCTGTGGATCAGGAAACATTCACCCAAACCCAGGCCCATTGGCTATGGATCAGGAAACATTCACCCAAACCCAGGCCCATTGGCTATGGATCAGGAAACATTCCCCCAAACCCAGGCCCATTGGCTATGGATCAGGAAACATTCACCCAAAACCCAGGCCCATTGGCTATGGATCAGGAAACATTCACCCAGGCCCATTGGCTATGGATCAGGAAACATTCACCCAGGCCCAGGCCCATTGGCTATGGATCAGGAAACATTCACCCAGGCCCAGGCCCATTGGCTGTGGATCAGGAAACATTCACCCAGGCCCAGGCCCATTGGCTGTGGATCAGGAAACATTCACCCAGGCCCAGGCCCATTGGCTATGGATCAGGAAACATTCACCCAAACCCAGGCCCATTGGCTATGGATCAGGAAACATTCACCCAAACCCAGGCCCATTGGCTATGGATCAGGAAACATTCACCCAAACCCAGGCCCATTGGCTATGGATCAGGAAACATTCACCCAAACCCAGGCCCATTGGCTATGGATCAGGAAACATTCACCCAAACCCAGGCCCATTGGCTATGGATCAGGAAACATTCACCCAAACCCAGGCCCATTGGCTATGGATCAGGAAACATTCACCCAAACCCAGGCCCATTGGCTGTGGATCAGGAAACATTCACCCAAACCCAGGCCCATTGGCTATGGATCAGGAAACATTCACCCAAACCCAGGCCCATTGGCTATGGATCAGGAAACATTCACCCAAACCCAGGCCCATTGGCTATGGATCAGGAAACATTCACCCAAACCTCAGGAAACATTCACCCAGGCCCAGGCCCATTTGCGATGGATGAACTTCCCACTCCAAATGATTTCAAAACTAAATCAGGGTTTGGACTGATATTAATATGAGGAGTCTGATGCCAAAATTGTACATGATAAAAGCCTGGGTTCACACTGCTGACCCAGATATCTTATTACTGTCTGAGACCTGGCTTAATAAATCTGTTCTAAATCAGTCTATAGACTTGGATGGTTATATTGTTTATCGATGTGAACGACAAAGTAAGGGGGAGGAAGTATAACCATCTATATTAAAGACAGATGTGGTTACTGAGGTCTTTATCTAAACCAAAAGAGTTTGATTTTTTAGCAGTGAAGCTGCAATTATCGAAAGCTGTGAACTCCGATTTCCATCTGCAAAAGTAGAATCCCTGGATTCTCTGGCTGAACTGATGCGTTGTTGGGAGAAAAATGAAAATGGTCCTTATGGGCGATTTAAAACTGGGATTGGTTATCTCCAAACTCCGAGGACATAAGAGGACTGTGCCATATACTACATTTTATTCAAATGATAAATGCGAGACTCAATCCAAAACACATCTCTAAGTCAACACTTATTGGTGTTATTCTAACAATCAATCTAATCAATCCGCATACAAAGCCGACCGTTGGTATTTTCCCTAATGAGCATTGTGCAGTTGCTTGTATTAGAGACATCAACATTCATAGAGTTCCCTCTCGGTTCATAGTCAAATGACATTTTTAGGCAGTTCTGTGAGCAGGCATTCCTGCATGAACTTTATGCACCTAAACTGGAAGAGGATTGCACTCATTCCATATATCGAAGACACTCCCATTTTCATTCTATGTTTTCTACTATCTGCGATAAACACGCCCCTCACAAAAAGTCCCGGTTAAGGAGGTAGAGACACTTCCTGGTTGACAGAGAAAATGATCTGATTGGCTCCAGAAATACACAATGGGCCAATGTCAGAAAGGGGTAACTCCCAGACTGAGAAATAAGTGCACTTTGTTAATAAGGTAAATCTAGCTTCTATTACGAATCTGCCAAATCAAACCTCAATAACTCCACGAAATTATGGGAAAACCATTTTAAATCCACGAATGTTAATAACACAAAGTCCTCTGGTCTTCCGCTGAAATTGCCCTCAAATTCAATGGATGTGAACTGACAAGAATAAACTGCTTGACATTGTAAATGAGAATTTTGCTAAAGCTGGGCATTTGTTTGACCAATCATGTTGATCCAGTTGAAACAACGGAATCAATACTAAAGAGACTGTAGTGGAGCAGGTAAAGGAGCACCGAGCATGTCTCCATTCTCATCAACGGGGCTGTAGTGGAGCAGGTAAAGGAGCACCGAGCACGTCTCCATTCTCATGAACGGGGCTGCAGTGGAGCAGGTTGAGAGCTTCCAGTTCCTTGGCGTCCACATCACCAACAAACTAGAACGGTCCAAGCACATCAAGACAGTCGTGAAGAGGGCACGACAAAACCTATTCCCCCTCAGGAGACTGAAAAGATTTGGCATGGGTCCTAAGATCCTCAAAAGGTTTTACAGCTGCACCATCGAGAGCATCCTGACTGGTTGCATCACCGCCTGGTATGGCAATTGCTGGCCTCCGACTGCAAGGCACTACACAGGGTAGTGCGAACGGCCCAGTACATCACCGGGCCAAGCTTCCTGCCATCCAGGACCTCTATACCAGGCGGTGTCAGAGGAAGGCCCTAAAAGTCGTCAAGGACTCCAGCCACCCTAGGCATAGACTGATCTCTCTGCTACCGCACGGCAAGCGGTACCTGAGCGCCAAGTCCATGTCCAAGAGGCTTCTAAACAGCTTCTACCCCCAAGCCATAAAGCTCCTGAACAGCTAATCAAATGGCTACCCAGACTATAACCCCCCCCCAGAACGCTGCTGCTACTCTCTGTTATTATCTGTACATAGTCACTTTAATAACTCTACCTACATGTACATATTACCTCAATTACCTCGACACCGGTGCCCCCGCACATTGACTCTGTATCGGTACCCCCTGTATATAGCCTCCACATTGACTCTGTACCGGTACCCCCTGTATATAGCCTCCACATTGACTCTGTACCGGTACCCCCTGTATATAGCCTATACCTGTTGTATTCAGCATTTCACTGTGAGGTCTACTACACCTGTTGTATTCAGCATTTCACTGTAAGGTCTACTACACCTGTTGTAATCATCATTTCACTGTCAGGTCTACTACACCTGTTGTATTCATCATTTCACTGTGAGGTCTACTACACCTGTTGTAATCATCATTTCACTGTAAGGTCTACCTATACCTGTTGTATTCAGCATTTCACTGTGAGGTCTACTACACCTGTTGTATTCAGCATTTCACTGTGAGGTCTACTACACCTGTTGTATTCAGCATTTCACTGTAAGGTCTACTACACCTGTTGTATTCAGCATTTCACTGTAAGGTCTACTACACCTGTTGTATTCAGCATTTCACTGTAAGGTCTACTACACCTGTTGTATTCAGCATTTCACTGTAAGGTCTACTACACCTGTTGTATTCAGCATTTCACTGTAAGGTCTACTACACCTGTTGTATTCAGCATTTCACTGTAAGGTCTACTACACCTGTTGTATTCAGCATTTCACTGTAAGGTCTACTACACCTGTTGTATTCAGCATTTCACTGTAAGGTCTACTACACCTGTTCTATTCAGCATTTCACTGTAAGGTCTACTACACCTGTTGTATTATATATATTCAGCTATCTACTCCCTCTGTACTGGGTTCTCTACTACCTCCCTCTGTACTGGGTTCACTCCTCCTTCTGTACTGGGTTCTCTAGTCCTCCCTCTGTACTGGGGTCTCTACTACTCCCTCTGTACTGGGTTCCCCACTCCTCCCTCTGTACTGGGTTCACTACTCCCTCTGTACTGGGTTCACTACTCCCTCTGTACTGGGTTCTCTACTCCTCCCTCTGTACTGGGTTCTCTACTCCTCCCTCTGTACTGGGTTCTCTACTCCTCCCTCTGTACTGGGTTCTCTACTACTCCCTCTGTACTGGGTTCTCTACTCCTCCCTCTGTACTGGGTTCTCTACTCCTCCCTCTGTACTGGGTTCTCTACTCACTCTGTACTGGGTTCTCTACTACTCCTCCCTCTGTACTGGGTTCTCTACTCTTCCGTCTGTACTGGGTTCTCTACTCCTCCCTCTGTACTGGGTTCCCTACTCCCTCTGTACTGGGTTCCCTACTCCCTCTGTACTGGGTTCTCTACACCTCCCTCTGTACTGGGTTCTCTACTCCTCCCTCTGTACTGGGTTCTCTACTCCTCCCTCTGTACTGGGTTCTCTACTCCTCCCTCTGTACTGGGTTCTCTACTCCTCCCTCTGTACTGGGTTCTCTACTCCTCCCTCTGTACTGGGGTCTCTACTCCCTCTGTACTGGGTTCTCTACTACTCCTCCCTCTGTACTGGGTTCTCTACTCCTCCCTCTGTACTGGGTTCTCTACTCCCTCTGTACTGGGTTCTCTACTCCCTCTGTACTGGGTTCTCTACTACTCCCTCTGTACTGGGTTCTCTACCACTCCTCCCTCTGTACTGGGTTCTCTACACCTCCCTCTGTACTGGGTTCTCTACTCCTCCCTCTGTACTGGGTTCTCTACTCCTCCCTCTGTACTGGGTTCTCTACTCCTCCCTCTGTACTGGGTTCTCTACTACTCCCTCTGTACTGGGTTCCCCACTCCTCCCTCTGTACTGGGTTCTCTACTCCTCCCTCTGTACTGGGTTCTCTACTCCTCCCTCTGTACTGGGTTCCCTACTCCTCCCTCTGTACTGGGTTCCCCACTCCTCCCTCTGTACTGGGTTCCCCACTCCTCCCTCTGTACTGGGTTCACTCCTCCCTCTGTACTGGGTTCTCTACTCCTCCCTCTGTACTGGGTTCTCTACTACTCCCTCTGTACTGGGTTCTCTACTCCTCCCTCTGTACTGGGTTCTCTACTCCTCCCTCTGTACTGGGTTCTCTACTCCCTCTGTACTGGGTTCTCTACTCCTCCCTCTGTACTGGGTTCTCTACTCCTCCCTCTGTACTGGGTTCACTACTCCTCCCTCTGTACTGGGTTCTCTACTCCTCCCTCTGTACTGGGTTCTCTACTCCTCCCTCTGTACTGGGTTCTCTACTACTCCCTCTGTACTGGGTTCTCTACACCTCCCTCTGTACTGGGTTCTCTACTCCTCCCTCTGTACTGGGTTCTCTACTCCTCCCTCTGTACTGGGTTCTCTACTACTCCCTCTGTACTGGGTTCCCCACTCCTCCCTCTGTACTGGGTTCTCTACTCCTCCCTCTGTACTGGGTTCTCTACTACTCTCACCACTCCTCCCTCTGTACTGGGTTCTCTACTACTCTCACCACTCCTCCCTCTATACTGGGTTCTCTACTACTCCCTCTGTACTGGGTTCTCTACTACTCCCTCTGTACTGGGTTCTCTACTACTCCCTCTGTACTGGGTTCTCTACTACTCCCTCTGTACTGGGTTCTCTACTACTCCTCCCTCTGTACTGGGTTCTCTACTACTCCCTCTGTACTGGGTTCTCTACCACTCCTCCCTCTGTACTAGGTTCTCTACACCTCCCTCTGTACTGGGTTCTCTACTCCTCCCTCTGTACTGGGTTCTCTACTCCTCCCTCTGTACTGGGTTCTCTACTACTCCCTCTGTACTGGGTTCCCCACTCCTCCCTCTGTACTGGGTTCTCTACTCCTCCCTCTGTACTGGGTTCTCTACTCCTCCCTCTGTACTGGGTTCCCTACTCCTCCCTCTGTACTGGGTTCCCCACTCCTCCCTCTGTACTGGGTTCACTACTCCCTCTGTACTGGGTTCACTACTCCCTCTGTACTGGGTTCTCTACTCCTCCCTCTGTACTGGGTTCTCTACTACTCCCTCTGTACTGGGTTCTCTACTCCTCCCTCTGTACTGGGTTCTCTACTCCTCCCTCTGTACTAGGTTCTCTACTCCCTCTGTACTGGGTTCTCTACTACTCCTCCCTCTGTACTGGGTTCTCTACTCCTCCCTCTGTACTGGGTTCTCTACTCCTCCCTCTGTACTGGGTTCACTACTCCTCCCTCTGTACTGGGTTCTCTAGTCCTCCCTCTGTACTGGGTTCTCTACTACTCCCTCTGTACTGGGTTCTCTACTCCTCCCTCTGTACTGGGTTCTCTACTCCTCCCTCTGTACTGGGTTCTCTACTCCTCCCTCTGTACTGGGTTCTCTACTACTCCCTCTGTACTGGGTTCTCTACTACTCCCTCTGTACTGGGTTCTCTACTACTCCCTCTGTACTGGGTTCTCTACTACTCCTCCCTCTGTACTGGGTTCTCTACTACTCCCTCTGTACTGGGTTCTCTACTCCTCCCTCTGTACTGGGTTCTCTACTACTCCCTCTGTACTGGGTTCTCTACTACTCCCTCTGTACTGGGTTCTCTACTCCTCCCTCTGTACTGGGTTCTCTACTCCTCCCTCTGTACTGGGTTCTCTACTCCTCCCTCTGTACTGGGTTCTCTACTCCTCCCTCTGTACTGGGTTCTCTACTCCTCCCTCTGTACTGGGTTCTCTACTACTCTCACCACTCCTCCCTCTGTACTGGGTTCTCTACTACTCCCTCTGTACTGGGTTCTCTACTCCTCCCTCTGTACTGGGTTCCCCACTCCTCCCTCTGTACTGGGTTCGTCGCCTTGCCGAATACTATGTCCGTCGCCTTGCCAACTACTACGGTCGTCGCCTTGCCGAATACTACGGTCGTCGCCTTGCCGAATACTATGTCCGTCGCCTTGCCAACGGCCAACTACTACGGTCGTCGCCTTGCCAACTACTGCGGTCGTCGCATTGCCAACTACTACGGTCGTCGCCTTGCCAACTACTTGTGACGGTCATTGTGCTGTCTATAGAAAAGTTTGGTCATCCTTAAAAACATAGGTGCTGGGCTAATACAGAATACATGGTATAGAACAAGAAGGCCTGTTTATGCTCCCAATTCACCACTAACAGGAAGGCCTGTTTATGCTCCCAATTCACCACTAACAGGAAGGCCTGTTTATGCTCCCAATTCACCACTAACAGGAAGGCCTGTTTATGCTCCCAATTCACCACTAACAGGAAGGCCTGTTTATGCTCCCAATTCACCACTAACAGGAAGGCCTGTTTATGCTCCCAATTCACCACTAACAGGAAGGCCTGTTTATGCTCCCAATTCACCACTAACAGGAAGGCCTGTTTATGCTCCCAATTCACCACTAACAGGAAGGCCTGTTTATGCTCCCAATTCACCACTAACAGGAAGGCCTGTTTATGCTCCCAATTCACCACTAACAGGAAGGCCTGTTTATGCTCCCAATTCACCACTAACAGGAAGGCCTGTTTATGCTCCCAGTTCACCACTAACAGGAAGGCCTGTTTATGCTCCCAGTTCACCACTAACAGGAAGGTCTGTTTATGCTCCCAGTTCACCACTAACAGGAAGGCCTGTTTATGCTCCCAATTCACCACTAACAGGAAGGCCTGTTTATGCTCCCAATTCACCACTAACAGGAGGGCCTGTTTATCCCCCCAGTTCACCACTAACAGGAAGGCCTGTTTATGCTCCCAATTCACCACTAACAGGAAGGCCTGTTTATGCTCCCAATTCACCACTAACAGGAAGGCCTGTTTATGCTCCCAGTTCACCACTAACAGGAAGGCCTGTTTATGCTCCCAATTCACCACTAACAGGAGGGCCTGTTTATGCTCCCAATTCACCACTAACAGGAAGGCCTGTTTATGCTCCCAATTCACCACTAACAGGAGGGCCTGTTTATGCTCCCAATTCACCACTAACAGGAAGGCCTGTTTATGCTACCAATTCACCACTAACAGGAAGGCCTGTTTATGCTCCCAATTCACCACTAACAGGAAGGCCTGTTTATGCTCCCAATTCACCACTAACAGGAAGGCCTGTTTATGCTCCCAATTCACCACTAACAGGAGGGCCTGTTTATCCCCCCAGTTCACCACTAACAGGAAGGCCTGTTTATGCTCCCAATTCACCACTAACAGGAAGGCCTGTTTATGCTCCCAATTCACCACTAACAGGAAGGCCTGTTTATGCTCCCAATTCACCACTAACAGGAGGGCCTGTTTATGCTCCCAATTCACCACTAACAGGAGGGCCTGTTTATGCTCCCAATTCACCACTAACAGGAAGGCCTGTTTATCCTCCCAATTCACCACTAACAGGAAGGCCTGTTTATCCTCCCAATTCACCACTAACAGGAAGGCCTGTTTATCCTCCCAATTCACCACTAACAGGAAGGCCTGTTTATGCTCCCAATTCACCACTAACAGGAAGGCCTGTTTATCCTCCCAATTCACCACTTTATTGACAACCGCTTTATTGACAACCGAAACGGATCTTTGCTTCGTCAGGTCAATCACACTGTGTGTTCACATCCCCAAATATACTCATTTCACCTCACATCACCATTACGGACATGACTCATGTGGGTGCGGAAAACATATGTATATCTCTAATAATGAAATAAACAATGAGATGGGGGCATGTAATGGTTCCACAACATAATGTATATCTACAAAATGACCAAGTGGGTAACCTGGAAGGCAAGGCAAGTCAAAGTAAAGGAACACATTCAGGAAGGAAATGGTCTGATATCAACCTCTTGTTTCAGACCTCTAGGAGACACAGTGGACAAACGGTCTGATATCAACCTCTTGGTTCAGACCTCTAGGAGACACAGTGGACAAACGGTCTGATATCAACCTCTTGGTTCAGACCTCTAGGGGACACAGTGGACAAACGGTCTGATATCAACTTCTTGTTTCAGACCTCTAGGAGACACAGTGGACAAACGGTCTGATATCAACCTCTTGGTTCAGACCTCTAGGAGACACAGTGGACAAACGGTCTGATATCAACCTCTTGGTTCAGACCTCTAGGAGACACAGTGGACAAACGGTCTGATATCAACCTCTTGGTTCAGACCTCTAGGAGACACAGTGGACAAACGGTCTGATATCAACCTCTTGGTTCAGACCTCTAGGAGACACAGTGGACAAACGATCTGATATCAACCTCTTGGTTCAGACCTCTAGGGGACACAGTGGACAAACGGTCTGATATCAACCTCTTGGTTCAGACCTCTAGGGGACATGGTTCACAATTGGTCTGATATCAACCTCTTGGTTCAGACCTCTAGGGGACGTGGTTCACAATTGGTCTGATATCAACCTCTTGGTTCAGACCTCTAGGAGACCTGGTTCACAAACGGGGAATCCAATACAATTCTCTTCTCAATAATAGATTATCAGTATTATTCTCCTCCTCTCCTAGGAGTCTTAACATGTTCTGATACCAATGTGTCTCAGAGAGCTGATGCTGTGACGAGCCTCCATGAAATGCTCAGCAAACAGGGTCCTGATCCTGGGTCCTCACCGCCTGGGTTCGATCTCATGTAGCAAAATGTGAACCTCTGTTATTTACATCGGATAAAAGTAGAGACTTGTTCTGCGCTATCCTTGTTTTCAGAGGGCGTTTTTTTTGTTTTTTTCCTTTACACAGCATAGACCACAAAATACATTTGATCAGGTAAAACTCAGCAACAAAAAAAACAAGGAACATCCTCTCACTGTCAACTGCGTTTATTTTCAGCAAACTTAAGATGTGTAAATATTTGTATGAACACAACAAGATTCAACAACTGAGACATAAACTGAACTGAACTGAACTGAACAAGTTCCACAGACATGTGACTAACATAAATGGAATAATGAGTCCCTGAACAAAGGGTTTTGGTCAAAATCAAAAGTAACAGTAACAGTCAGTATCTGATGTGGCCACCAGCTGCATTAAGTACTGCAGTGCATCTCCTCCTCATAGACTGCACCAGATGTGCCAGTTCTTGCTGTGAGATGTTACCCCACTCTTCCACCAAGGCACTTGCATGTTCCCTGACATTTCTGGGGGGAATGGCCCTAGCCTTCACCCTCCGATCCAGCAGGTCCCAGACGTGCTCAATGGGATTGAGATCCGGGCTCTTGTGCGATGTACCGATCCTGTGCAGGTGCTGTTACACGTGGTCTGCCACTGCGAGGACGATCAGCCGTACGTCCTGGCTCCCTGTAGCACTGTCTTAGATATCTGACAGCATGGAACATTGCAATTTATTGCCCCAGCCAACATCTGCAGTCCTCATGCCTCCTTGCAGCATGCCTAAGGCACATCCATGCAGATGAGCAGGGACCCTGGGCATCTTTCTTTGGGTGATTTTGAGTCGGTAGAAAGTCCTCTTTAGTGTCCCAAGTTTTCATAATTGTGACCTTAATTGCATACCGTCTGTAAGCTGTTAGTGTCTTAACGACCGTTCCACAGGTGCATGTTCATTAATTGTTGATGGTTCATTGAACAAGCATGGGGAAACAGTGTTTAAACCCTTTTACAATGAAGATCTGTGAAGTGAATTGGATTTTTACTAATTATCTTTGAAAGACAGGGTCCTGAAAAAGGGACGTTTCTTTTTTCGCTGAGTTTAAATCCATATTTTTTTTTTGCGGAACATGTAATGATGCCTTTGATCTTAATGGCCTTGCCCGTAATCGGGTGATTGAACATTGTGCATTTGTTAGGTGAAGTTACACTGGGTTCATCTATAGTTACCGTCCGGCACGTTGTCTAGGAAGGTGCTACGTGGCACACTGTTGGAAGATCAGACCTCCCCACCATGTGACTGATGTTGGGGGCGTGTCTGAGGACTACCCTCTGGGGTTCTTTAAACGTCTTCTCCAATTGTGAATCAGTTATCAAGATGTACCAGTGTTTTTAATGATGTGGTCAAACTGTTTACCAAGTGGGGAGTACCGAAGGAAGCGTGTGTCGGTCAAGGAGGGCGGAGAGGTTTGGGCGAGGCTGTCATCCTGGGTCATATTTTTATAACATGCTGACCAAACCGGACACGCCATTGAGCGCACGCCATCGAGCGCACGTTGATTTTGTTCACCCACACCATAACCGATCAGGACACGCAGGTTGAAATGTCGAGGGTTGGGGCAGAGAGACAAGGAGAGGGAGGAGGGCATACGCCTTGTCGTAAAATGGAGTCCTGAGAGAAAGCAAGAACAAGATGGTTGTCAGTAGTGCAGTATTATCATAAGGAGACGAATACTTGGAAAATGGGGGAGTGGAGGGAAAAAGAGAGGGAGGAGGTCTAAGAGAGAGAGAGAGAGAGAAGAAGAAGAGGATGAGCTTGGGTCGGATAAAAATGGACAAAAGGGAGATGGTTTGTTAAAGGAGAACGGTAGAAAGTGTAAGCAGAGGGAGCTGAAGACAGGAGGAGAAATGGAAGTACATGAGGATGAAGTCTCGGAGGTGGTAGGTGTGGTGAAGTTATCGGAGACCGAGGTATGAACAGAGGATCAGGAAAAAGATGAGTCTGTGACAGTAGGAGTGAAGTTTATGGAAAAAGTGGACTCTTGCCTTTTGGCCGATCTATTTGTGGTTTCAGGGTGGGTGAATAAAATAGTTGAGTCATGTGGAATCGGTAAGGGTAACAAGAAGTGGTCTAGAGATAATTGTTTGTTTTTCTGTTGGTCAGGGGGAGAATGCAGAGTAAAACGAGCGGGGGCAAGAAAAGTGAATTGTTACCCTCTCTAGAAAAGGGCAGTAAATTTAAAAGTTGACCATCTGAGGGGAACGATTCCCGATGTGTGTGATGCTCGTCGTGTGATGCGACGAGGGGGGGGGGAGAAACGGAAGAGTCATTGTCTGTTCTTTTGAGTTTTGAAGTTGAGTCTTTACCCGACAAAGTTTAAGTTAGGCTATATAAGTTATCCTGTACGAGTTTATGTTCCTGAATAAAGTTAACATGTTACAGGTGCCACGCTTATGGACATGTGGCCAGGGTGTGTAGGAGGGATGGTCCGAGGTGTGAGAAATGTACAGAAGGGCATTTAGACAAAGGAATGTGTAGTATTGGGGAACGTACTGGTATGTATTAATTGTAGGGGTGCCCATGGAGCTGGGGATCAGAAATGTCCCGTGCGAGAGAGATCCGGGGTTACAGTAGAGTAGGAGTTGTCACATGCTGAGGCAGTGAAGAAAGTAGAGTGCTAAGGGCTTGTAAGTAAGCATTTCATGGTAAAGTCAACACCTGTTGTATTCGGCGCATGAGATAAATACATTTTGATTTGGTATACATGGAATAAACTCAGGTCTAGCACTGCTCCCCAACACATTCAAGAGACAGATTAAATGTTTCCATTCTATCAATGTGGTGACACAACAGTATCAACAACTGCACATGGATCATTAAAGTACAAGTGCCTTTAACTATATTTACATGCCGTTTTAGTATGTACGATTTTATCCAAAGCAAACACGGTCACGCGTGCATTCATGTTCCCATATGATGGGTCCAGGACTCAAACACACTATCCTACCGTTTCAAGCGTCGTACTCTACCAACGGAGCTATAGGACCTTAACACATGACTCACTGTGACAACAAACATGTCAACTTGTGGAATGCATTATGTGCTGCTTATGAATGCATTATGTGCTGCTTATGAATGCATTATGTACTGCTTATGAATGCATTATGCACTGCTTATGAATGCATTATGTACTGCTTATGAATGCATTATGCACTGCTTATGAATGCATTATGCGCTGCTTATGAATGCATTATGTACTGCTTATGAATGCATTATGCACTGCTTATGAATGCATTATGCGCTGCTTATGAATGCATTATGCACTGCTTATGAATGCATTATGTACTGCTTATGAATGCATTATGCACTGCTTATGAATGCATTATGCGCTGCTTATGAATGCATTATGTACTGCTTATGAATGCATTATGTACTGCTTATGAATGCATTATGTGCTGCTTATGAATGCATTATGCACTGCTTATGAATGCATTATGCACTGCTTATGAATGCATTATGTGCTGCTTATGAATGCATTATGCACTGCTTATGAATGCATTATGTACTGCTTATGAATGCATTATGCACTGCTTATGAATGCATTATGTACTGCTTATGAATGCATTATGTACTGCTTATGAATGCATTATGCACTGCTTATGAATGCATTATGTACTGCTTATGAATGCATTATGTACTGCTTATGAATGCATTATGTACTGCTTATGAATGCATTATGTGCTGCTTATGAATGCATTATGTACTGCTTATGAATGCATTATGTACTGCTTATGAATGCATTATGTACTGCTTATGAATGCATTATGTACTGCTTATGAATGCATTATGCACTGCTTATGAATGCATTATGTACTGCTTATGAATGCATTATGCACTGCTTATGAATGCATTATGTACTGCTTATGAATGCATTATGTTCTGCTTATGAATGCATTATGTGCTGCTTATGAATGCATTATGTGCTGCTTATGAATGCATTATGTGCTGCTTATGAATGCATTATGTACTGCTTATGAATGCATTATGTACTGCTTATGAATGCATTATGTACTGCTTATGAATGCATTATGTACTGCTTATGAATGCATTATGTACTGCTTATGAATGCATTATGTACTGCTTATGAATGCATTATGTACTGCTTATGAATGCATTATGTATGGGTTATGAATGCATTATGTGCTGCTTATGAATGCATTATGTACTGCTTATGAATGCATTATGTGCTGCTTATGAATGGATTATGTATGGGTTATGAATGCATTATGTACTGCTTATGAATGCATTATGTACTGCTTATGAATGCATTATGTGCTGCTTATGAATGGATTATGTATGGGTTATGAATGCATTATGTACTGCTTATGAATGCATTATGTACTGCTTATGAATGCATTATGTACTGCTTATGAATGCATTATGTGCTGCTTATGAATGGATTATGTATGGGTTATGAATGCATTATGTACTGCTTATGAATGCATTATGTACTGCTTATGAATGCGTTATGAATGCATTATGTACTGCTTATGAATGCATTATGTACTGCTTATGAATGCATTATGTACTGCTTATGAATGCATTATCTACTGCTTATGAATGCATTATGTACTGCTTATGAATGCGTTATGAATGCATTATGTACTGCTTATGAATGCATTATGCACTGCTTATGAATGCATTATGTACTGCTTATGAATGCATTATGTACTGCTTATGAATGCATTATGTATGGGTTATGAATGCGTCACGAAGCCCTTACGTAGGTATTCTCTTCTGTTCCTCTATCGTGGACAGGACATTTGTGTACTCCTAACCATGCACTGTACACTGACTGTCCAAAACATTAGGAACACCTTCCTGATATTGAGTTACACCCCCGTTTGCCCTCAAAACACACTCAATTTGTCAGGGTATGGACACCACAGAGATGCAGGCCCACTCAGTGTACTTTCTACCCTGTCATTCAATGTACTTTCTACCCTGTCATTCAGTGTACTTTCTACCTTGTCATTCAGTGTACTTTCTACCCTGTCATTCAGTGTACGTTCTACCCTGTCATTCAGTGTAGTGTCTACCCTGTCATTCAGTGTACTTTCTACCTTGTCATTCAGTGTACTTTCTCCGTTGTCATTCAGTGTACTTTCTACCCTGTCATTCAGTGTACTTTCTACCTTGTCATTCAGTGTACTTTCTACCTTGTCATTCAGTGTACTTTCTACCCTGTCATTCAGTGTACGTTCTACCCTGTCATTCAGTGTACTTTCTACCGTGTCATTCAGTGTACTTTCTACCTTGTCATTCAGTGTACTTTCTACCCTGTCATTCAGTGTACTTTCTACCCTGTCATTCAGTGTACTTTCTACCTTGTCATTCAGTGTACTTTCTACCCTGTCATTCAGTGTACTTTCTACCCTGTCATTCAGTGTACTTTCTACCTTGTCATTCAGTGTACTTTCTACCCTGTCATTCAGTGTACTTTCTACCCTGTCATTCAGTGTAGTGTCTACCCTGTCATTCAGTGTACTTTCTACCCTGTCATTCAGTGTACTTTCTACCTTGTCATTCAGTGTACTTTCTACCTTGTCATTCAGTGTACTTTCTACCCTGTCATTCAGTGTACGTTCTACCCTGTCATTCAGTGTAGTGTCTACCCTGTCATTCAGTGTACTTTCTACCCTGTCATTCAGTGTACTTTCTACCTTGTCATTCAGTGTACTTTCTACCCTGTCATTCAGTGTACTTTCTACCCTGTCATTCAGTGTAGTTTCTACCCTGTCATTCAGTGTACTTTCTACCATGTCATTCAGTGTACTTTCTACCCTGTCATTCAGTGTACGTTCTACCCTGTCATTCAGTGTACTTTCTACCCTGTCATTCAGTGTACTTTCTACCCTGTCATGTAACTCTTTTCACTCCTTCTTCTTCCCTGCAGTATTATCATAAGGAGACGAATACTTGGAAAATGGGGGAGTGGAGGGAAAAAGAGAGGGAGGAGGTCTAAGAGAGAGAGAGAGAGAGAAGAAGAAGAGGATGAGCTTGGGTCGGATAAAAATGGACAAAAGGGAGATGGTTTGTTAAAGGAGAACGGTAGAAAGTGTAAGCAGAGGGAGCTGAAGACAGGAGGAGAAATGGAAGTACATGAGGATGAAGTCTCGGAGGTGGTAGGTGTGGTGAAGTTATCGGAGACCGAGGTATGAACAGAGGATCAGGAATAAAAAGATGAGTCTGTGACAGTAGGAGTGAAGTTTATGGAAAAAGTGGACTCTTGCCTTTTGGCCGATCTATTTGTGGTTTCAGGGTGGGTGAATAAAATAGTTGAGTCATGTGGAATCGGTGGCAGGGTGTGTAGGAGGGATGGTCAGTGTAAGGGGTAAAGTGGTCTAGAGATAATCAGAAATGTCCCGTAGACAAAGGAATGTGTAGTATTGGGGAGAGAGATCCGGGGTTACAGTCAGAAAGTAGGAGTTGTCACATGCTGAGGCAGTGAAGAAAGTAGAGGGCTAAGGGTTAAGGGCTTGTAAGTAAGCATTTCACGGTAAAGTCAACACCTGTTGTATTCGGCGCATGAGATAAATACATTTTGATTTGGTATACATGGAATAAACTCAGGTCTAGCACTGCTCCCCAACACATTCAAGAGACAGATTAAATGTTTCCATTCTATCAATGTGGTGACACAAAAGTATCAACAACTGCACATGGATCATTAAAGTACAAGTGCCTTTAACTATATTTACATGCCATTTTAGTATGTACGATTTTATCCAAAGCAAACACGGTCACGCGTGCATTCATGTTCCCATATGATGGGTCCCGGGAATCAAACACACTATCCTACCGTTTCAAGCGCCGTACTCTACCAACGGAGCTATAGGACCTTAACACATGACTCACTGTGACAACAAACATGTCAACTTGTGGAATGCATTATGTGCTGCTTATGAATGCATTATGTACTGCTTATGAATGCATTATGCACTGCTTATGAATGCATTATGTACTGCTTATGAATGCATTATGTACTGCTTATGAATGCATTATGTACTGCTTATGAATGCATTATGTACTGCTTATGAATGCATTATGTACTGCTTATGAATGCATTATGTACTGCTTATGAATGCATTATGTGCTGCTTATGAATGCATTATGCACTGCTTATGAATGCATTATGTACTGCTTATGAATGCATTATGCACTGCTTATGAATGCATTATGTGCTGCTTATGAATGCATTATGCACTGCTTATGAATGCATTATGTGCTGCTTATGAATGCATTATGTACTGCTTATGAATGCATTATGTACTGCTTATGAATGCATTATGTACTGCTTATGAATGCATTATGTGCTGCTTATGAATGCATTATGCACTGCTTATGAATGCATTATGCACTGCTTATGAATGCATTATGTACTGCTTATGAATGCATTATGTACTGCTTATGAATGCATTATGTACTGCTTATGAATGCATTATGCACTGCTTATGAATGCATTATGTGCTGCTTATGAATGCATTATGTACTGCTTATGAATGCATTATGTACTGCTTATGAATGCATTATGTGCTGCTTATGAATGCATTATGCACTGCTTATGAATGCATTATGCACTGCTTATGAATGCATTATGTACTGCTTATGAATGCATTATGTACTGCTTATGAATGCATTATGCACTGCTTATGAATGCATTATGTACTGCTTATGAATGCATTATGCACTGCTTATGAATGCATTATGTACTGCTTATGAATGCATTATGTGCTGCTTATGAATGCATTATGTACTGCTTATGAATGCATTATGTGCTGCTTATGAATGCATTATGTGCTGCTTATGAATGCATTATGTGCTGCTTATGAATGCATTATGTGCTGCTTATGAATGCATTATGTACTGCTTATGAATGCATTATGTACTGCTTATGAATGCATTATGTACTGCTTATGAATGCATTATGTACTGCTTATGAATGCATTATGTACTGCTTATGAATGCATTATGTACTGCTTATGAATGCATTATGTACTGCTTATGAATGCATTATGTACTGCTTATGAATGCATTATGTGCTGCTTATGAATGCATTATGTATGGGTTATGAATGCATTATGTACTGCTTATGAATGCATTATGTACTGCTTATGAATGCATTATGTGCTGCTTATGAATGGATTATGTATGGGTTATGAATGCATTATGTACTGCTTATGAATGCATTATGTACTGCTTATGAATGCATTATGTACTGCTTATGAATGCATTATGTGCTGCTTATGAATGGATTATGTATGGGTTATGAATGCATTATGTACTGCTTATGAATGCATTATGTACTGCTTATGAATGCGTTATGAATGCATTATGTACTGCTTATGAATGCATTATGTACTGCTTATGAATGCATTATGTACTGCTTATGAATGCATTATCTACTGCTTATGAATGCATTATGTACTGCTTATGAATGCGTTATGAATGCATTATGTACTGCTTATGAATGCATTATGCACTGCTTATGAATGCATTATGTACTGCTTATGAATGCATTATGTACTGCTTATGAATGCATTATGTATGGGTTATGAATGCGTCACGAAGCCCTTACGTAGGTATTCTCTTCTGTTCCTCTATCGTGGACAGGACATTTGTGTACTCCTAACCATGCACTGTACACTGACTGTCCAAAACATTAGGAACACCTTCCTGATATTGAGTTACACCCCCGTTTGCCCTCAAAACACACTCAATTTGTCAGGGTATGGACACCACAGAGATGCAGGCCCACTCAGTGTACTTTCTACCCTGTCATTCAATGTACTTTCTACCCTGTCATTCAGTGTACTTTCTACCTTGTCATTCAGTGTACTTTCTACCTTGTCATTCAGTGTACTTTCTACCTTGTCATTCAGTGTACTTTCTACCTTGTCATTCAGTGTACTTTCTCCTTGTCATTCAGTGTACTTTCTCCCTTGTCATTCAGTGTACTTTCTACCCTGTCATTCAGTGTACTTTCTACCCTGTCATTCAGTGTACGTTCTACCCTGTCATTCAGTGTACTTTCTACCCTGTCATTCAGTGTACTTTCTACCCTGTCATTCAGTGTACTTTCTACCTTGTCATTCAGTGTACTTTCTACCTTGTCATTCAGTGTACTTTCTACCCTGTCATTCAGTGTACTTTCTACCCTGTCATTCAGTGTACTTTCTACCTTGTCATTCAGTGTACTTTCTACCCTGTCATTCAGTGTACTTTCTACCCTGTCATTCAGTGTACTTTCTACCTTGTCATTCAGTGTACTTTCTACCCTGTCATTCAGTGTACTTTCTACCCTGTCATTCAGTGTACTTTCTACCCTGTCATTCAGTGTACTTTCTACCCTGTCATTCAGTGTACTTTCTACCTTGTCATTCAGTGTACTTTCTACCCTGTCATTCAGTGTACTTTCTACCCTGTCATTCAGTGTACTTTCTACCTTGTCATTCAGTGTAGTGTCTACCCTGTCATTCAGTGTACTTTCTACCCTGTCATTCAGTGTACTTTCTACCTTGTCATTCAGTGTACTTTCTACCCTGTCATTCAGTGTACTTTCTACCCTGTCATTCAGTGTACTTTCTACCCTGTCATTCAGTGTACTTTCTACCTTGTCATTCAGTGTACTTTCTACCCTGTCATTCAGTGTACTTTCTACCTTGTCATTCAGTGTACTTTCTACCCTGTCATTCAGTGTACTTTCTACCCTGTCATGTAACTCTTTTCACTCCTTCTTCTTCCCTCCCATGCTGCCAGGACGTTTGTGTACTCGGTGCTGATGCGAGGACGACCGTTCCCCCTCCGCGTGATGATAGAGGCGGGGGTGTTCTGCAGTCTGAACGGGTTCACACAGAGTCACTACCTGGTCCACTGTGCCCACTACCACCCCACATGGACCTCTGACACACGCTTCCTCATTGGTACAAACATTTATTAGAGCAAGAAGATAAACCTGAGTTTACTAATCGATCAGATGTTGTTTTCTTTAATCAACACTTAAAAGTCTTGTTTTTTTTGTAGTTGTTTGTTATAGCGAACAATGTTTTCACACTACAATGCTCCTCCTTAAAAAAGTGATTAGAACTTAAATAGATGGTACACCCAAATGACAGGCTTTGGTTTAGTTTGCCTGGCGCTGTTCCCACATGCTAACGTTTTACCATTCGTGACACAAATCCCATTCAAGTTATGGGACTGATATTACTTTTTTTTGGGGGGGGGGGGGGATATCATGTCCAAATCATCCAAAAGTATCTCAAATTGATTGAGAAGTTTAACAAAGTCACTTATAGATGATTTGAATATATGATGCATGGAAAAATGCTAATATCGGTCCCATGGCATGAATGGGATTTGTGTCACGAATGGTAAAACGTTAGCATGTGGGAACAGCGCCAGGCAAACTAAACCAAAGCCTGGATATGCAGCCATACCTTGGCCATAGACCGCTGACAGGGTAAGGAAACCATTGGGTCATTTTGGTTCAACCATGTTTCTCCTGGGAATGATAAAAAAAAAAACAAGTGTTTATTTTCCCAGGTTCAACCCTGTTTCTCCTGGGAATGGCTATCAACGTCCACAGTGACTATCTTCTACGGAACCTGAGACAGCCAGGAGAAGTCGTCTACAAGATCCCTAAAGGTACACAGTGGCTTGCGAAAGTATTCACCCCCGCTTGACATTTTTCCTGTTTTGTTGCCTGAAAACTTGGAATTCAAATCTATTTTTTTTAGGGGGGAGGGGTTTGTATCGTTTGATTTAGACAACATGCCTACCACTTTGAAGATGCAAACAAGAAATAAAACAAAAAAACAGACAATTTGAGTGCCCATAACTATTCACCCCCCAAGGTCAATACTTTGTAGAGCCCACTTTTGCAGCAATTACAGCTGCAAGTCTCTTGGGGTATGTCTCTATGAGCTTGGCACATCCAGCCATTGGGATGTTTGTCCATTCTTCAAGGCACAACTGATCCAGCTCATTCAAGTTGGATGGGTTCTGCTGGTGTACAGAAATCTCTAAGTCATACCAAAGATTCTCAATTGAATTGAGGTCTGGGCTTTGACTAAGCCATTCCAATACATTTAAATGTTTCCCCTTAAACCACACGAGTGTTGCTTTAGCAGTATACTTAGGGTCATTGTCCTGCTGGAAGGTGAACCTCCGTCCCAGTCTCAAATCTCTGGAAGACTGAAACAGGTTTCCTTCAAGAATTTCCCTGTATTTAGCACCATCCATCATTCCTTCAATTCTGACCAGTTTCCCAGACCCTGCCGATGGAAAAACATACCACAGACCAGTACCACAGATTCTCAATTGTCTGGGCTTTGAC
Organism: Oncorhynchus keta; assembly: GCF_023373465.1. NCBI lineage: Eukaryota > Metazoa > Chordata > Actinopteri > Salmoniformes > Salmonidae > Oncorhynchus > Oncorhynchus keta. The sequence goes on along the minus strand of NC_068423.1, from coordinate 31,546,285 downwards.
TAGGCCATTCCAAGACATTTAAATGTTTCCCTTTAAACCACTTGCGTGTTGCTTTTACAGTATGCTTAGGGTCATTGTCTTGCTGGAAGGTGAACCTCTGTCCCAGTTTCAAATCTCTGGAAGACTGAAACAGGTTTCCTTCAAGAATGTCCCTGTATTTAGCACCATCCATCATTCCTTCAATTCTGACCAGTCCCTGCCGATGAAAAACATCCCCACAGCTGGGGTTCTCGGGATTGTGAGAGGTGTTGGGTTTGTGCCAGGCATAGTGTTTTCCTTGATGGCCAAAAAGCTACATTTTAGTCTCATCTGACCAGAGTACCTTCTTCCATATGTTTGGGGAGTCTCCCACATGCCTTTTGGCGAATACCAAACATGTTTGCTAATTTATTTATTTATGTAATGTCAATGCTCTGTGGAGGGTACGGCTTAAAGTGGTCCTATGGACAGATACTCCAATCTCCACTGTGGAGCTTTGCAGCTCCTTCAGGCTTATCATTGGTCTCTTTGTTGCCTCTCTGATTTAATGCCCTCCTTGCCTGGTCCGTGAGTTTTGTTGCCTCTCTGATTTAATGCCCTCCTTGCCTGGTCTGTGAGTTTTGTTGGGCAGCCCTCTCTTGGCAGGTTTGTTGTGGTGCCATATTCTTTCCATTTTCTTTATAATGGATGTAATGGTGCTTTGTGGGATGTTCAAAGTTTCAGATATTTTTTATAACTCAACCCTGATCTGTACGTCTCCACAACTTTGTCCCTGACCTGTTTGGAGAGCTCCTTGGTCTTCATGGTGCCGCTTGCTTGGTGGTGCCACTTGCTTGGTGGTGTTGCAGACTCTGGGGCCTTTCAGAACAGGTGTATACATACTGAGATCATGTGACAGATCATGTGACACTTAGATTGCACACAGGCGGACTTTATTTAACCAATTATGGGACTTCTGAAGGTAATTGGTTGCACCAGATCTTATTTAGGGGCTTCATAGCAAAGGGGGTGAATACATATGCACGTACCACTTTTCAGTTTTTTAAACATTTTTAAACAGATAATTTTTTGAAATTTCACTTCACCAATTTTGACTATTTTGTGTATGACCATTACATGAAACGCCCCCCCCTCCCCCAAATCCATTTAAATTACAGTTTGTAATGCAACAAAATAGGAAAATGCAGAGGGGGATGAATACTTTCGCACAGCACTGAGATCAAGTGTGATGATGCACACACAATGTCTTAAGCCTAGCGTCGGATATTTTCTACTGTCTTGCCAACTCCTCTGGTTATTCTCACTCAGAGAGAATTCTCAGAGAGAATTCAAGAACTATAAACGCCAATGGTCCAATGATCTAGAATGTGGCTGTGTGGACATTTAGATATTTTTGTACTGTCTTGCCAACTCCTCTGGTTATTCTCACTCAGAAAGAATTCTCAGAAAGAATTCAAGAACTATAAACGCCAATGGTCCAATGATCTAGAATGTGGCCGTGTGGACATTTCGATTCTGATAATTGCCTTATACAGTACAAAAGGGTATGGGTCCAGACTACAAGCTTTAGTACCTCTAGTGATTTTGAACCCTATTGTAATATCTAAAAACCCAAACTACTACTTGTTTACACTGTAATGACAAAGTGTCCTGTCTTCCCACTAAAGTTGTTCAGTGTATACTGAACAAAAATATAAACGCAACATGTCCCAGTGTGTAATGAGCTGAAATAAAAGATCCCAGAAATGTTCCATACGCACAAAAAGCTCATCTCTCTCAAATATTGTGCACAAATTTGTTTCCATCCCTGTTAGTGATCATTTCTCCATGGCCAAGATAATTCATCCACCTGACAGGTGTGGTATATCAAGAATCTGATTAAATTTTAAATGGTTAAAAATAGTTTTTTTATAATGAGGTTTTCCAGCTTCTGAATCTTGCAGGTAAATGCTGCTAGTAGATAGTTTCAAATAGACCTGGCTGGTGCATCGCTATCCCCAGCTATCCCCAGCTATCCCTAGCTATCCCCAGCTAACCCTAGCTATCCCTAGCTATCCCCAGCCAACCCTAGCTATCCCGAGCTATCCCCAGCCAACCCTAGCTATCCCGAGCTATCCCCAGCTATCCCCAGCTATGCCTAGCTATCCCTAGCTATCCCCAGCTATCCCTAGCTATCCCTAGCTATCCCCAGCTATCCCTAGCTATCCCCAGCTATCCCCAGCTATCCCTAGCTATCCCCAGCTATCCCTAGCTATCCCTAGCTATCCCCAGCTATCACCAGCTATCCCCAGCTATCCCCAGCTATGCCTAGCTATCCCTAGCTATCCCCAGCTATCCCTAGCTATCCCCAGCTATCCCTAGCTATCCCTAGCTATCCCCAGCTATCCCTAGCTATCCCCAGCTATCCCTAGCTATCCCTAGCTATCCCCAGCTATCCCTAGCTATCCCCAGCTATCCCCAGCTATCCCCAGCTATCCCCAGCTATCCCCAGCTATCCCCAGCTATCCCTAGCTATCCCCAGCTATCCCTAGCTATCCCCAGCTATCCCTAGCTATCCCCAGCTATCCCTAGCTAACAGGGAAGACATCAGCACGGACCATAGGAGTACAAAAAAACACCACAAAAGGCTAAACCCAAATTGGGATTATTTTTGAGTACATTGCTGGACAAAAAGCAAATGTATTTTGGTGTCAGAAGATGGCAGCACGTGTGGAACAGAGATAACAGGGGAAAACCCCTAACAACCTCAAAGTCAATCTGAACAGAACCCACAAACCATTTCAGAATAACGTGATGGTGAGACGGACGTTATTTCATTGTTGTCAGGATTTGACTCCTGGTATCACAGGGTAGTCTAGTGGTTAGAGCGTTGGACTAGTAACCGGAAGGTTGCAAGTTCAAACCCCCGAGCTGACAAGGTCGTTCTGTCGTTCTGCCCCTGAACAGCCAGTTAACCCACTGTTCCCAGGCCGTCATTGAAAATAAGAATTTGTTCTTAACTGACTTGCCGAGTTAAATAAAGGTCAAATAAATATATGAACACACGTAAGATGTGGAAAATGTTTAGAATGACAGAAAATGAGCTTTAAACCCTCTAAATGTTTTTTCTTTGAAAAACAAGAAGGGTGTGAACAGGTTGGGGTTTGTTACTACGGCAATAAATGACAACACCCATCCAGACCTTTAAAAATCCTACAATGTGATTTTCTGGATTTTTTCCCTCATTTTGTCTGTCATAGTTGAAGTGTACCTATGATGGATATTACAGGCCTCTCTCATCTTTTTAAGTGGGAGAACTTGCACAATTGGTAGCTGACTAAATACTTTTTTGCCCCACTGTAGGTCTACAACACATGCATAAATAGTACTGAAATACCCCTGCTATAGGTCTACAACACATGAATAAATAGTACTGAAATACCCCTGCTGTAGGTCTACAACACATGAATAAATAGTACTGAAATACCCCTGCTATAGGTCTACAACACATTAATAAATAGTACTGAAATACCCCTGCTGTAGGTCTACAACACATTAATAAATAGTACTGAAATACCCCTGCTATAGGTCTACAACACATGAATAAATAGTACTGAAATACCCCTGCTATAGGTCTACAACACATTAATAAATAGTACTGAAATACCCCTGCTGTAGGTCTACAACACATTAATAAATAGTACTGAAATACCCCTGCTATAGGTCTACAACACATGAATAAATAGTACTGAAATACCCCTGCTATAGGTCTACAGCACATTAATAAATAGTACTGAAATACCCCTGCTATAGGTCTACAACACATGAATAAATAGTACTGAAATACCCCTGCTATAGGTCTACAACACATGAATAAATAGTACTGAAATACCCCTGCTATAGGTCTACAACACATTAATAAATAGTACTGAAATACCCCTGCTATAGGTCTACAACACATGAATAAATAGTACTGAAATACCCCTGCTATAGGTCTACAACACATGAATAAATAGTACTGAAATACCCCTGCTATAGGTCTACAACACATGAATAAATAGTACTGAAATACCCCTGCTATAGGTCTACAACACATGAATAAATAGTACTGAAATAGTAGGTCTACAACACATGAATAAATAGTACTGAAATACCCCTGCTATAGGTCTACAACACATGAATAAATAGTACTGAAATACCCCTGCTATAGGTCTACAACACATGAATAAATAGTACTGAAATACCCCTGCTATAGGTCTACAACACATTAATAAATAGTACTGAAATACCCCTGCTATAGGTCTACAACACATTAATAAATAGTACTGAAATACCCCTGCTATAGGTCTACAACACATGAATAAATAGTACTGAAATACCCCTGCTATAGGTCTACAACACATGAATAAATAGTACTGAAATACCCCTGCTATAGGTCTACAACACATGAATAAATAGTACTGAAATACCCCTGCTATAGGTCTACAACACATGAATAAATAGTACTGAAATACCCCTGCTATAGGTCTACAACACATGAATAAATAGTACTGAAATACCCCTGCTATAGGTCTACAACACATGAATAAATAGTACTGAAATACCCCTGCTATAGGTCTACAACACATGAATAAATAGTACTGAAATACCCCTGCTATAGGTCTACAACACATGAATAAATAGTACTGAAATACCCCTGCTATAGGTCTACAACACATGAATAAATAGTACTGAAATACCCCTGCTATAGGTCTACAACACATTAATAAATAGTACTGAAATAACCCTGCTATAGGTCTACAACACATTAATAAATAGTACTGAAATACCCCTGCTATAGGTCTACAACACATATTGTGCATTGAGAAAGCATCAGACCACTTGACCTTTTTCCACATTTTGTTACGTTACAGCCTGATGAAATTACATTTTTTTCCCCTAATTAATCTACACACAATACCTGTCACGTTTCATCATATTGATGGGACCAAGGCGCAGCGTGATAAGCATACATTCTCCTTTTTAATGAAGGAAAACCACGAAACAAAGAAACAAAACGAACATGCCACTATCTAACACGAGTGCTGACAGGCAACTACACATAGACAGTAACCCACAAAACCAAAATGGAAAAAATGGCAACCAAAATAGGATCCCCAATCAGAGACAACGATAAACAGCTGTCTCCGATTGGGAACCAATTCAGGCCACCATTGGACATGATTTGGAAAGGGCACACACCTGTTTATATAAGATCCCACAGTTGACAGTGCATGTCTGAGCAAAAACCAAACATGAGGTCGAAGGAATTTTCCGTAGAGCTCCGAGACAGGATTGTGTCGAGGCACAGATCTGGGGAAGGGTTACCAAAACATTACTGCAGCATTAAAGGTCCCCAAGAACACAGTGGCCTCCATCATTCTGCAGCATTAAAGGTCCCCAAGAACACAGTGGCCTCCATCATTCTGCAGCATTAAAGGTCCCCAAGAACACAGTGGCCTCCATCATTCTGCAGCATTAAAGGTCCCCAAGAACACAGTGGCCTCCATCATTCATAAATGGAAGAAGTTTGGAACCACCAAGACTCTTCCTAGAGCCGGCCGCCCGGCCAAACTGAGCAATTGGAGGAGAAGGGCCTTGGTCAGGGAGGTGACAAAGAACCCGATGGCCACTCTGACAGAGTTCCAGAGTTCCTCTGTGGAGATGGGAGAACCTTCCAGAAGGGCAACCATCTCTGCAGCACTCCACCAATCAGGCCTTTATGGTAGAGTTGCCAGATGGAACCCACTCCTCATTAAAAGGCACATGAAAGCCCTCTTGGAGTTTGACAAAAGGCACCTAAGGAACTCTCAGACCATGAGAAACAAGATTCCCACTCTGATAAAACCAAGATAGCACCATTTGGCCTGAATGCCATGCGTCACGTCTGGAGGAAACCTGGCACCATCCCTACGGTGAAGCATGGTGGTGGGGGCACCATCACTACGGTGAAGCATGGTGGTGGTAGCATCATGAAAACCTGCTCCAGAGCGCTCAGGACCTCAGACTGGGGCGACGGTTCACCTTCCAACAGGACAACGATCCTAAGCACAGAGCCAAGACAACGCAGGAGTGGCTTCGGGACAAGTCTCTGAATGTTCTTGATTGACCCAGCCAGAGCCCAGACTTGAACACGATCGAACATCTCTGGAGAGACGTGAAAATAGCTGTGCAGCGACGCTCCTCCTCCAATCTGCCAGAGCTTGAGAGGATCTGCAGAGAAGAATGGGAGAAACTCCACAAATACAGGTGTTTCAAGCTTGTAGCGTCATACCCAAGAAGACTCAAGGCTATAATCGCTGCCATTAGGTGCTTCAACAATGGACTGAGTAAATGGTCTGAATTACAATATGATATCTGTTTTTTATTTGTCACCGCGGGGTATTGTAGATTGATGAGAGGAAAAAAAGCTGTAGCGTAACAAAATGTGGAAAAAGTCAAGGGGTCTGAATACTATCCTAATGCACTGCAGCTGTCTCCAACCCTCCCATGAACGAGGCTACTTATTGTAGCAAACACTAAAACGATTCAATCAGGTCTGAAAACTAACTGAAACTAAATAACACAAGAAAAACCCGTCTGAACACTAACTACAGGGGTCTGTTTCAGTATGTGTCCTCTCCCCCAGGTGGTCTGTTTCAGTATGTGTCCTCTACCCCAGGTGGTCTGTTTCAGTATGTGTCCTCTACCCCAGGGGGTCTGTTTCAGTATGTGTCCTCTCCCCCAGGTGGTCTGTTTCAGTATGTGTCCTCTCCCCCAGGTGGTCTGTTTCAGTATGTGTCCTCTCCCCAGGTGGTCTGTTTCAGTATGTGTCCTCTCCCCCAGGTGGTCTGTTTCAGTATGTGTCCTCTCCCCCAGGTGGTCTGTTTCAGTATGTGTCCTCTCTCCCAGGTGGTCTGTTTCAGTATGTGTCCTCTCCCCCAGGTGGTCTGTTTCAGTATGTGTCCTCTCCCCCAGGTGGTCTGTTTCAGTATGTGTCCTCTCTCCCAGGTGGTCTGTTTCAGTATGTGTCCTCTCTCCCAGGTGGTCTGTTTCAGTATGTGTCCTCTCCCCAGGTGGTCTGTTTCAGTATGTGTCCTCTCCCCAGGTGGTCTGTTTCAGTATGTGTCCTCTCCCCCAGGTGGTCTGTTTCAGTATGTGTCCTCTCCCCAGGTGGTCTGTTTCAGTATGTGTCCTCTCCCCAGGTGGTCTGTTTCAGTATGTGTCCTCTCCCCAGGTGGTCTGTTTCAGTATGTGTCCTGTTTCAGTATGTGTCTCCCCCAGGTGGTCTGTTTCAGTATGTGTCCTCTCCCCAGGTGGTCTGTTTCAGTATGTGTCCTCTCCCAGGTGGTCTGTTTCAGTATGTGTCCTCTCCCCAGGTGGTCTGTTTCAGTATGTGTCCTCTCCCCCAGGTGGTCTGTTTCAGTATGTGTCCTCTCCCCAGGTGGTCTGTTTCAGTATGTGTCCTCTCCCCAGGTGGGTCTGTTGGTCAGTATGTGTCCTCTCCCCAGGTGGTCTGTTTCATGTGTCCTCTCTCCCAGGTGGTCTGTTTCAGTATGTGTCCTCTCCCCAGGTGGTCTGTTTCAGTATGTGTCCTCTCCCCAGGTGGTCTGTTTCAGTATGTGTCCTCTCTCCCAGGTGGTCTGTTTCAGTATGTGTCCTCTCTCCCAGGTGGTCTGTTTCAGTATGTGTCCTCTCTCCCAGGTGGTCTGTTTCAGTATGTGTCCTCTCCCCAGGTGGTCTGTTTCAGTATGTGTCCTCTCCCCAGGTGGTCTGTTTCAGTATGTGTCCTCTCTCCCAGGTGGTCTGTTTCAGTATGTGTCCTCTCCCCAGGTGGTCTGTTTCAGTATGTGTCCCTCTCCCCCAGGTGGTCTGTTTCAGTATGTGTCCTCTCCCCAGGTGGTCTGTTTCAGTATGTGTCCTCTCTCCCAGGTGGTCTGTTTCAGTATGTGTCCTCTCCCCCAGGTGGTCTGTTTCAGTATGTGTCCTCTCTCCCAGGTGGTCTGTTTCAGTATGTGTCCTCTCTCCCAGGTGGTCTGTTTCAGTATGTGTCCCTCTCCCCAGGTGGTCTGTTTCAGTATGTGTCCTCTCCCCAGGTGGTCTGTTTCAGTATGTGTCCTCTCTCCCAGGTGGTCTGTTTCAGTATGTGTCCTCTCCCCAGGTGGTCTGTTTCAGTATGTGTCCTCTCTCCCAGGTGGTCTGTTTCAGTATGTGTCCTCTCCCCAGGTGGTCTGTTTCAGTATGTGTCCTCTCTCCCAGGTGGTCTGTTTCAGTATGTGTCCTCTCCCAGGTGGTCTGTTTCAGTATGTGTCCTCTCTCCCAGGTGGTCTGTTTCAGTATGTGTCCTCTCCCCAGGTGGTCTGTTTCAGTATGTGTCCCTCCCCAGGTGGTCTGTTTCAGTATGTGTCCTCTCTCCCAGGTGGTCTGTTTCAGTATGTGTCCTCTCCCCAGGTGGTCTGTTTCAGTATGTGTCCTCTCTCCCAGGTGGTCTGTTTCAGTATGTGTCCTCTCTCCCAGGTGGTCTGTTTCAGTATGTGTCCTCTCCCCAGGTGGTCTGTTTCAGTATGTGTCCTCTCTCCCAGGTGGTCTGTTTCAGTATGTGTCCTCCCCAGGTGGTCTGTTTCAGTATGTGTCCTCTCTCCCCCCAGGTGGTCTGTTTCAGTATGTGTCCCTCTCCCAGGTGGTCTGTTTCAGTATGTGTCCTCTCTCCCAGGTGGTCTGTTTCAGTATGTGTCCTCTCCCCAGGTGGTCTGTTTCAGTATGTGTCCTCTCTCCCAGGTGGTCTGTTTCAGTATGTGTCCTCTCTCCCAGGTGGTCTGTTTCAGTATGTGTCCTCTCCCCAGGTGGTCTGTTTCAGTATGTGTCCTCTCTCCCAGGTGGTCTGTTTCAGTATGTGTCCTCTCCCCAGGTGGTCTGTTTCAGTATGTGTCCTCTCTCCCAGGTGGTCTGTTTCAGTATGTGTCCTCTCCCCCAGGTGGTCTGTTTCAGTATGTGTCCTCTCCCAGGTGGTCTGTTTCAGTATGTGTCCTCTCTCCCAGGTGGTCTGTTTCAGTATGTGTCCTCTCCCCCAGGTGGTCTGTTTCAGTATGTGTCCTCTCCCCAGGTGGTCTGTTTCAGTATGTGTCCTCTCCCCAGGTGGTCTGTTTCAGTATGTGTCCTCTCTCCCAGGTGGTCTGTTTCAGTATGTGTCCTCTCCTCCAGGTGGTCTGTTTCAGTATGTGGTCTGTTTCAGTATGTGTCCTCTCTCCCAGGTGGTCTGTTTCAGTATGTGTCCTCTCCCACAGGTGGTCTATTTCAGTATGTGTCCTCTCCCCCAGGTGGTCTATTTCAGTATGTGTCTTCTGTCCCAGGTGGTCTGTTTCAGTATGTGTCCACTCCCCCAGGTGGTCTATTTCAGTATGTGTCCTCTCCCCCAGGTGGTCTGTTTCAGTATGTGTCCTCTCCCCAGGTGGTCTGTTTCAGTATGTGTCCTCTCCCCAGGTGGTCTGTTTCAGTATGTGTCCCTCTCCCAGGTGGTCTGTTTCAGTATGTGTCCTCTCTCCCCAGGTGGTCTGTTTCAGTATGTGTCCTCAGTATGTGTCCTCCCAGGTGGTCTGTTTCAGTATGTGTCCCTCTCCCAGGTGGTCTGTTTCAGTATGTGTCCTCTCCCAGGTGGTCTGTTTCAGTATGTGTCCTCTCCCCAGGTGGTCTGTTTCAGTATGTGTCCTCTCCCCCAGGTGGTCTGTTTCAGTATGTGTCCTCTCCCCAGGTGGTCTGTTTCAGTATGTGTCCTCTCCCCAGGTGGTCTGTTTCAGTATGTGTCCTCTCTCCCAGGTGGTCTGTTTCAGTATGTGTCCTCTCCCCAGGTGGTCTGTTCCCCAGGTGGTCTGTTTCAGTATGTGTCCTCTCTCCCAGGTGGTCTGTTTCAGTATGTGTCCTCTCTCCCAGGTGGTCTGTTTCAGTATGTGTCCTCTCTCCCAGGTGGTCTGTTTCAGTATGTGTCCCTCAGGTGGTCCCCAGGTGGTCTGTTTCAGTATGTGTCCTCTCCCAGGTGGTCTGTTTCAGTATGTGTCCTCTCAGGTGGTCTGTTTCAGTATGTGTCCTCTCTCCCAGGTGGTCTGTTTCAGTATGTGTCCTCTCCCCAGGTGGTCTGTTTCAGTATGTGTCCCCAGGTGGTCTGTTTCAGTATGTGTCCTCTCCCCAGGTGGTCTGTTTCAGTATGTGTCCTCTCTCCCAGGTGGTCTGTTTCAGTATGTGTCCTCTCCCCAGGTGGTCTGTTTCAGTATGTGTCCTCTCCCCCAGGTGGTCTGTTTCAGTATGTGTCCTCTCTCCCAGGTGGTCTGTTTCAGTATGTGTCCTCTCCCCAGGTGGTCTGTTTCAGTATGTGTCCTCTCCCCCAGGTGGTCTGTTTCAGTATGTGTCTCCCCAGGTGGTCTCTCTCCCAGGTGGTCTGTTTCAGTATGTGTCCTCTCCCCAGGTGGTCTGTTTCAGTATGTGTCCTCTCTCCCAGGTGGTCTGTTTCAGTATGTGTCCTCTCCCCAGGTGGTCTGTTTCAGTATGTGTCCTCTCCCCCAGGTGGTCTGTTTCAGTATGTGTCCTCTCCCCCAGGTGGTCTGTTTCAGTATGTGTCCTCTCCCCCAGGTGGTCTGTTTCAGTATGTGTCCTCTCTCCCAGGTGGTCTGTTTCAGTATGTGTCCTCTCCCCAGGTGGTCTGTTTCAGTATGTGTCCTCTCTCCCAGGTGGTCTGTTTCAGTATGTGTCCTCTCTCCCAGGTGGTCTGTTTCAGTATGTGTCCTCTCTCCCAGGTGGTCTGTTTCAGTATGTGTCCTCTCTCCCAGGTGGTCTGTTTCAGTATGTGTCCTCTCTCCCAGGTGGTCTGTTTCTGTCCTCTCCCCCCATGTGGGGGTCTGTTTCAGTATGTGTCCTCTCTCCCAGGTGGTCTGTTTCAGTATGTGTCCTCTCTCCCAGGTGGTCTGTTTCAGTATGTGTCCTCTCTCCCAGGTGGTCTGTTTCAGTATGTGTCCTCTCCCCAGGTGGTCTGTTTCAGTATGTGTCCTCTCCCAGGTGGTCTGTTTCAGTATGTGTCCTCTCTCCCAGGTGGTCTGTTTCAGTATGTGTCCTCTCCCCCAGGTGGTCTGTTTCAGTATGTGTCCTCTCCCCCAGGTGGTCTGTTTCAGTATGTGTCCTCTCCCCAGGTGGTCTGTTTCAGTATGTGTCCTCTCTCCCAGGTGGTCTGTTTCAGTATGTGTCCTCTCCCCCAGGTGGTCTGTTTCAGTATGTGTCCTCTCCCCCAGGTGGTCTGTTTCAGTATGTGTCCTCTCTCCCAGGTGGTCTGTTTCAGTATGTGTCCTCTCCCCAGGTGGTCTGTTTCAGTATGTGTCCTCTCTCCCAGGTGGTCTGTTTCAGTATGTGTCCTCTCCCCCAGGTGGTCTGTTTCAGTATGTGTCCTCTCTCCCAGGTGGTCTGTTTCAGTATGTGTCCTCTCCCAGGTGGTCTGTTTCAGTATGTGTCCTCTCCCAGGTGGTCTGTTTCAGTATGTGTCCTCTCACCCAGGTGGTCTGTTTCAGTATGTGTCCTCTCCCCCAGGGGGTCTGTTTCAGTATGTGTCCTCTCTCCCAGGTGGTCTGTTTCAGTATGTGTCCTCTCCCCAGGTGGTCTGTTTCAGTATGTGTCCTCTCCCCCAGGTGGTCTGTTTCAGTATGTGTCCTCTCTCCCAGGTGGTCTGTTTCAGTATGTGTCCCTCTCCCAGGTGGTCTGTTTCAGTATGTGTCCTCTCTCCCCAGGTGGTCTGTTTCAGTATGTGTCCTCTCCCCAGGTGGTCTGTTTCAGTATGTGTCCTCTCCCCAGGTGGTCTGTTTCAGTATGTGTCCTCTCTCCCAGGTGGTCTGTTTCAGTATGTGTCCTCTCCCCCAGGGGGTCTGTTTCAGTATGTGTCCTCTCCCCAGGTGGTCTGTTTCAGTATGTGTCCTCTCCCCCAGGTGGTCTGTTTCAGTATGTGTCCTCTCCCCCAGGTGGTCTGTTTCAGTATGTGTCCTCCCCCAGGTGGTCTGTTTCAGTATGTGTCCTCTCCCCCAGGTGGTCTGTTTCAGTATGTGTCCTCTCTCCCAGGTGGTCTGTTTCAGTATGTGTCCTCTCCCAGGTGGTCTGTTTCAGTATGTGTCCTCTATCCCAGGTGGTCTGTTTCAGTATGTGTCCTCTCCCAGGTGGTCTGTTTCAGTATGTGTCCTCTCCCCAGGTGGTCTGTTTCAGTATGTGTCCTCTCCCCCAGGTGGTCTGTTTCAGTATGTGTCCCCAGGGGTCTGTTTCAGTATGTGTCCTCTCCCCAGGTGGTCTGTTTCAGTATGTGTCCTCTCCCCCAGGTGGTCTGTTTCAGTATGTGTCCTCTCCCCCAGGTGGTCTGTTTCAGTATGTGTCCTCTCTCCCAGGTGGTCTGTTTCAGTATGTGTCCTCTCTCCCAGGTGGTCTGTTTCAGTATGTGTCCTCTCCCCAGGTGGTCTGTTTCAGTATGTGTCCTCTCCCCAGGTGGTCTGTTTCAGTATGTGTCCTCTCCCCAGGTGGTCTGTTTCAGTATGTGTCCTCTCCCCAGGTGGTCTGTTTCAGTATGTGTCCTCTCCCCAGGTGGTCTGTTTCAGTATGTGTCCTCTCCCCAGGTGGTCTGTTTCAGTATGTGTCCTCTCCCCAGGTGGTCTGTTTCAGTATGTGTCCTCTCCCAGGTGGTCTGTTTCAGTATGTGTCCTCTCTCCCAGGTGGTCTGTTTCAGTATGTGTCCTCTCCCCCAGGTGGTCTGTTTCAGTATGTGTCCTCTCCCCCAGGTGGTCTGTTTCAGTATGTGTCCTCTCCCCAGGTGGTCTGTTTCAGTATGTGTCCTCTCCCCAGGTGGTCTGTTTCAGTATGTGTCCCCAGGTGGTCTGTTTCCTCTCTCCCAGGTGGTCTGTTTCAGTATGTGTCCTCTCCCCAGGTGGTCTGTTTCAGTATGTGTCCTCTCCCCAGGTGGTCTGTTTCAGTATGTGTCCTCTCCCCAGGTGGTCTGTTTCAGTATGTGTCCTCTCCCCAGGTGGTCTGTTTCAGTATGTGTCCTCTCCCCAGGTGGTCTGTTTCAGTATGTGTCCTCTCCCCAGGTGGTCTGTTTCAGTATGTGTCCTCTCCCCAGGTGGTCTGTTTCAGTATGTGTCCTCTCCCAGGTGGTCTGTTTCAGTATGTGTCCTCTCTCCCAGGTGGTCTGTTTCAGTATGTGTCCTCTCCCCAGGTGGTCTGTTTCAGTATGTGTCCTCTCTCCCAGGTGGTCTGTTTCAGTATGTGTCCTCTCCCCCAGGTGGTCTGTTTCAGTATGTGTCCTCTCCCCAGGTGGTCTGTTTCAGTATGTGTCCTCTCTCCCAGGTGGTCTGTTTCAGTATGTGTCCTCTCTCCCAGGTGGTCTGTTTCAGTATGTGTCCTCTCCCCAGGTGGTCTGTTTCAGTATGTGTCCTCTCCCCCAGGTGGTCTGTTTCAGTATGTGTCCTCTCCCAGGTGGTCTGTTTCAGTATGTGTCCTCTCTCCCAGGTGGTCTGTTTCAGTATGTGTCCTCTCCCAGGTGGTCTGTTTCAGTATGTGTCCTCTCTCCCAGGTGGTCTGTTTCAGTATGTGTCCTCTCTCCCAGGTGGTCTGTTTCAGTATGTGTCCCTCTCCCAGGTGGTCTGTTTCAGTATGTGTCCTCTCCCCCAGGTGGTCTGTTTCAGTATGTGTCCTCTCTCCCCAGGTGGTCTGGTCTCCCCAGGTGGTCTGTTTCAGTATGTGTCCTCTCCCCAGGTGGTCTGTTTCAGTATGTGTCCTCTCTCCCAGGTGGTCTGTTTCAGTATGTGTCCTCTCCCCCAGGTGGTCTGTTTCAGTATGTGTCCTCTCTCCCAGGTGGTCTGTTTCAGTATGTGTCCTCTCTCCCAGGTGGTCTGTTTCAGTATGTGTCCTCTCTCCCAGGTGGTCTGTTTCAGTATGTGTCCTCTCTCCCAGGTGGTCTGTTTCAGTATGTGTCCTCTCCCCCAGGTGGTCTGTTCCAGTATGTGTCCTCTCCCAGGTGGTCTGTTTCAGTATGTGTCCTCTCCCCCAGGTGGTCTGTTTCAGTATGTGTCCTCTCTCCCAGGTGGTCTGTTTCAGTATGTGTCCTCTCCCCCAGGTGGTCTGTTTCAGTATGTGTCCTCTCTCCCAGGTGGTCTGTTTCAGTATGTGTCCTCTCCCCCAGGTGGTCTGTTTCAGTATGTGTCCTCTCTCCCAGGTGGTCTGTTTCAGTATGTGTCCTCTCCCCAGGTGGTCTGTTTCAGTATGTGTCCTCTCTCCCAGGTGGTCTGTTTCAGTATGTGTCCTCTCTCCCAGGTGGTCTGTTTCAGTATGTGTCCTCCCCAGGTGGTCCCAGGTGGTCTGTTTCAGTATGTGTCCCTCTCCCAGGTGGTCTGTTTCAGTATGTGTCCTCTCCCCAGGTGGTCTGTTTCAGTATGTGTCCTCTCCCCAGGTGGTCTGTTTCAGTATGTGTCCTCTCCCCAGGTGGTCTGTTTCAGTATGTGTCCTCTCTCCCAGGTGGTCTGTTTCAGTATGTGTCCTCTCCCCAGGTGGGTCTGTTTCCCCAGTATGTGTCCTCTCCCCCAGGTGGTCTGTTTCAGTATGTGTCCTCTCCCCCAGGGGGTCTGTTTCAGTATGTGTCCTCTCCCCAGGTGGTCTGTTTCAGTATGTGTCCTCTCCCCAGGTGGTCTGTTTCAGTATGTGTCCTCTCCCCCAGGTGGTCTGTTTCAGTATGTGTCCTCTCCCCAGGTGGTCTGTTTCAGTATGTGTCCTCTCTCCCAGGTGGTCTGTTTCAGTATGTGTCCTCTCTCCCAGGTGGTCTGTTTCAGTATGTGTCCTCTCCCCAGGTGGTCTGTTTCAGTATGTGTCCTCTCTCCCAGGTGGTCCCAGGTGGTCTGTTTCAGTATGTGTCCTCTCCCCAGGTGGTCTGTTTCAGTATGTGTCCTCTATCCCCCAGGTGGTCTGTTTCAGTATGTGTCCTCTCCCCAGGTGGTCTGTTTCAGTATGTGTCCTCTCCCCAGGTGGTCTGTTTCAGTATGTGTCCTCTCTCCCCAGGTGGTCTGTTTCAGTATGTGTCCTCTCCCCAGG
Source organism: Oncorhynchus keta (assembly GCF_023373465.1). Taxonomy (NCBI): domain Eukaryota; kingdom Metazoa; phylum Chordata; class Actinopteri; order Salmoniformes; family Salmonidae; genus Oncorhynchus; species Oncorhynchus keta. Next base: position 31,531,216 of record NC_068423.1, on the reverse strand, counting down.
TGGTCTGTTTCAGTATGTGTCCTCTCCCCAGGTGGTCTGTTTCAGTATGTGTCCTCTCCCCAGGTGGTCTGTTTCAGTATGTGTCCTCTATCCCCAGGTGGTCTGTTTCAGTATGTGTCCTCTCTCCCAGGTGGTCTGTTTCAGTATGTGTCCTCTCCCCAGGTGGTCTGTTTCAGTATGTGTCCTCTCCCCCAGGTGGTCTGTTTCAGTATGTGTCCTCTCCCAGGTGGTCTGTTTCAGTATGTGTCCTCTCCCCAGGTGGTCTGTTTCAGTATGTGTCCTCTCTCCCAGGTGGTCTGTTTCAGTATGTGTCCTCTCCCAGGTGGTCTGTTTCAGTATGTGTCCTCTCCCCAGGTGGTCTGTTTCCAGTATGTGTCCTCCCCCAGGTGGTCTGTTTCAGTATGTGTCCTCTCCCCCAGGTGGTCTGTTTCAGTATGTGTCCTCTCCCCCAGGTGGTCTGTTTCAGTATGTGTCCTCTACCCCAGGTGGTCTGTTTCAGTATGTGTCCTCTACCCCAGGTGGTCTGTTTCAGTATGTGTCCTCTCTCCCAGGTGGTCTGTTTCAGTATGTGTCCTCTCTCCCAGGTGGTCTGTTTCAGTATGTGTCCTCTCTCCCAGGTGGTCTGTTTCAGTATGTGTCCTCTCTCCCAGGTGGTCTGTTTCAGTATGTGTCCTCTCCCAGGTGGTCTGTTTCAGTATGTGTCCTCTACCCCAGGTGGTCTGTTTCAGTATGTGTCCTCCCTCCAGGTGGTCTGTTTCAGTATGTGTCCTCTCCCCAGGTGGTCTGTTTCAGTATGTGTCCTCTCCCCAGGTGGTCTGTTTCAGTATGTGTCCTCTCCCCAGGTGGTCTGTTTCAGTATGTGTCCTCTCCCCAGGTGGTCTGTTTCAGTATGTGTCCCTCTCCCAGGTGATCTGTTTCAGTATGTGTCCTCTCTCCCAGGTGGTCTGTTTCAGTATGTGTCCCTCTCCCCAGGTGGTCTGTTTCAGTATGTGTCCTCTCCCCAGGTGGTCTGTTTCAGTATGTGTCCTCTCTCCCAGGTGGTCTGTTTCAGTATGTGTCCTCTCTCCCAGGTGGTCTGTTTCAGTATGTGTCCTCTCCCCAGGTGGTCTGTTTCAGTATGTGTCCTCTCCCCAGGTGGTCTGTTTCAGTATGTGTCCTCTCCCCAGGTGGTCTGTTTCAGTATGTGTCCTCCCCCAGGTGGTCTGTTTCAGTATGTGTCCTCTCCCCAGGTGGTCTGTTTCAGTATGTGTCCTCTCCCCAGGTGGTCTGTTTCAGTATGTGTCCTCTCCCCAGGTGGTCTGTTTCAGTATGTGTCCTCTCCCCAGGTGGTCTGTTTCAGTATGTGTCCTCTCCCCAGGTGGTCTGTTTCAGTATGTGTCCTCTCCCCAGGTGGTCTGTTTCAGTATGTGTCCTCTCTCCCAGGTGGTCTGTTTCAGTATGTGTCCTCTCTCCCAGGTGGTCTGTTTCAGTATGTGTCCTCTCTCCCAGGTGGTCTGTTTCAGTATGTGTCCTCTCTCCCAGGTGGTCTGTTTCAGTATGTGTCCTCTCCCCCAGGTGGTCTGTTTCAGTATGTGTCCTCTCCCCAGGTGGTCTGTTTCAGTATGTGTCCTCTCCCCAGGTGGTCTGTTTCAGTATGTGTCCTCTCCCCAGGTGGTCTGTTTCAGTATGTGTCCTCTCTCCCAGGTGGTCTGTTTCAGTATGTGTCCTCTCTCCCAGGTGGTCTGTTTCAGTATGTGTCCTCTCTCCCAGGTGGTCTGTTTCAGTATGTGTCCTCTCCCCCAGGTGGTCTGTTTCAGTATGTGTCCTCTCTCCCAGGTGGTCTGTTTCAGTATGTGTCCTCTCCCCCAGGTGGTCTGTTTCAGTATGTGTCCTCTCCCCAGGTGGTCTGTTTCAGTATGTGTCCTCTCTCCCAGGTGGTCTGTTTCAGTATGTGTCCTCTCTCCCAGGTGGTCTGTTTCAGTATGTGTCCTCTACTCCAGGTGGTATGTTTCAGTATGTGTCCTCTACTCCCAGGTGGTCTGTTTCAGTATGTGTCCTCTCCCCCAGGTGGTCTGTTTCAGTATGTGTCCTCTCCCCCAGGTGGTCTGTTTCAGTATGTGTCCTCTCCACCAGGTGGTCTGTTTCAGTATCCCAGGTGTCTGTTTCAGTATGTGTCCTCTCCCCAGGTGGTCTGTTTCAGTATGTGTCCTCTCTCCCAGGTGGTCTGTTCCAGTATGTGTCCTCTCCCCAGGTGGTCTGTTCCAGTATGTCTGTCCTCTCTCCCAGGTGGTCTGTTTCAGTATGTGTCCTCTCTCCCAGGTGGTCTGTTTCAGTATGTGTCCTCTCTCCCAGGTGGTCTGTTCCAGTATGTGTCCTCTCCCCAGGTGGTATGTTTCAGTATGTGTCCTCTACTCCAGGTGGTATGTTTCAGTATATGTCCTCTACCCCAGGTGGTCTGTTCCAGTATGTGTCCTCTCCCCCAGGTGGTCTGTTTCAGTATGTGTCCTCTCCCCAGGTGTTCTGTTTCAGTATGTGTCCTCTCCACCAGGTGGTCTGTTTCAGTATGTGTCCTCTCTCCCAGGTGGTCTGTTTCAGTATGTGTCCTCTACTCCAGGTGGTATGTTTCAGTATGTGTCCTCTTCCCCAGGTGGTCTGTTTCAGTATGTGTCCTCTGATTTTACATTTACATTTTAAGTCATTTAGCAGACGCTCTTGTCCAGAGCGACTTACAAATTGGTGCATACACCTTATGACATCCAGTGGAACAGCCACTTTACAATAGCGCATCTAAATCCTTTTCAGGGGGGTGAGAAGGATTACTTACCCTATCCTAGGTATTCCTTGAAGAGGTGGGGTTTCAGGTGTCTCCGGAAGGTGGTGATTGACTCCGCTGTCCTGGCGTCGTGAGGGAGTTTGTTCCACCATTGGGGGCCAGAGCAGCGAACAGTTTTGACAGGGCTGAGCGGGAACTGTAGTTCCTCAGTGGTAGGGAGGCGAGCAGGCCAGAGGTGGATGAACGCAGTGCCCTTGTTTGGGTGTAGGGCCTGATCAGAGCCTGGAGGTACTGAGGTGCCGTTCCCCTCACAGCTCCGTAGGCAAGCACCATGGTCTTGTAGCGGATGCGAGCTTCAACTGGAAGCCAGTGGAGAGAGCGGAGGAGCGGGGTGACGTGAGAGAACTTGGGAAGGTTGAACACCAGACGGGCTGCGGCGTTCTGGATGAGTTGTAGGGGTTTAATGGCACAGTCAGGGAGCCCAGCCAACAGCGAGTTGCAGTAATCCAGACGGGAGATGACAAGTGCCTGGATTAGGACCTGCGCCGCTTCCTGTGTGAGGCAGGGTCGTACTCTGCGGATGTTGTAGAGCATGAACCTACAGGAACGGGACACCGCCTTGATGTTAGTTGAGAACGACAGAGTGTTGTCCAGGATCACGCCAAGGTTCTTCGCGCTCTGGGAGGAGGACACAATGGAGTTGTCAACCGTGATGGCGAGATCATGGAACGGGCAGTCCTTCCCCGGGAGGAAGAGCAGCTCCGTCTTGCCGAGGTTCAGCTTGAGGTGGTGATCCGTCATCCACACTGATATGTCTGCCAGACATGCAGAGATGCGATTCGCCACCTGGTCATCAGAAGGGGGAAAGGAGAAGATTAATTGTGTGTCGTCTGCATAGCAATGATAGGAGAGACCATGTGAGGTTATGACAGAGCCAAGTGACTTGGTGTATAGCGAGAATAAGAGAGGGCCTAGAACAGAGCCCTGGGGGACACCAGTGGTGAGAGCGCGTGGTGAGGAGACAGATTCTCGCCACGCCACCTGGTAGGAGCGACCTGTCAGGTAGGACGCAATCCAAGCATGGACCGCGCCGGAGATGCCCAACTCGGAGAGGGTGGAGAGGAGGATCTGATGGTTCACAGTATCGAAGGCAGCCGATAGGTCTAGAAGGATGAGAGCAGAGGAGAGAGAGTTAGCTTTAGCAGTGCGGAGCGCCTCCGTGATACAGAGAAGAGCAGTCTCAGTTGAATGACTAGTCTTGAAACCTGACTGATTTGGATCAAGAAGGTCATTCTGAGAGAGATAGCGGTAGAGCTGGCCAAGGACGGCACGCTCAAGAGTTTTGGAGAGAAAAGAGAGAAGGGATACTGGTCTGTAGTTGTTGACGTCGGAGGGATCGAGTGTAGGTTTTTTCAGAAGGGGTGCAACTCTCGCTCTCTTGAAGACGGAAGGGACGTAGCCAGCGGTCAGGGATGAGTTGATGAGCGAGGTGAGGTAAGGGAGAAGGTCTCCGGAAATGGTCTGGAGAAGAGAGGAGGGGATAGGGTCAAGCGGGCAGGTTGTTGGGCGGCCGGCCGTCACAAGACGCGAGATTTCATCTGGAGAGAGAGGGGAGAAAGAGGTCAGAGCATAGGGTAGGGCAGTGTGAGCAGAACCAGCGGTGTCGTTTGACTTAGCAAACGAGGATCGGATGTCGTCGACCTTCTTTTCAAAATGGTTGACGAAGTCATCTGCAGAGAGGGAGGAGGGGGAGGAGGATTCAGGAGGGAGGAGAAGGTGGCAAAGAGCTTCCTAGGGTTAGAGGCAGATGCTTGGAATTTAGAATGGTAGAAAGTGGCTTTAGCAGCAGAGACAGAGGAGGAAAATGTAGAGAGGAGGGAGTGAAAGGATGCCAGGTCCGCAGGGAGGCGAGTTTTCCTCCATTTCCGCTCGGCTGCCCGGAGCCCTGTTCTGTGAGCTCGCAATGAGTCGTCGAGCCACGGAGCGGGGGGAGGACCGAGCCGGCCTGGAGGATAGGGGACATAGAGAGTCAAAGGATGCAGAAAGGGAGGAGAGGAGGGTTGAAGAGGCAGAATCAGGAGATAGGTTGGAGAAGGTTTGAGCAGAGGGAAGAGATGATAGGATGGAAGAGGAGAGAGTAGCGGGGGGAGAGAGAGCGAAGGTTGGGACGGCGCGATACCATCTGAGTAGGGGCAGTGTGGGAAGTGTTGGATGAGAGCGAGAGGGAAAAGGATACAAGGTAGTGGTCGGAGACTTGGAGGGGAGTTGTAATGAGGTTAGTGGAAGAACAGCATCTAGTAAAGATGAGGTCAAGCGTATTGCCTGCCTTGTGAGTAGGGGGGAAGGTGAGAGGGTGAGGTCAAAGAGGAGAGGAGTGGAAAGAAGGAGGCAGAGAGGAATGAGTCAAAGGTAGACGTGGGGAGGTTAAAGTCGCCCAGAACTGTGAGAGGTGAGCCGTCCTCAGGAAAGGAGCTTATCAAGGCATCAAGCTCATTGATGAACTCTCCAAGGGAACCTGGAGGGCGATAAATGATAAGGATGTTAAGCTTGAAAGGGCTGGTAACTGTGACAGCATGGAATTCAAAGGAGGCGATAGACAGATGGGTAAGGGGAGAAAGAGAGAACGACCACTTGGGAGAGATGAGGATCCCGGTGCCACCACCCCGCTGACCAGAAGCTCTCGGGGTGTGCGAGAACACGTGGGCGGACGAGGAGAGAGCAGTAGGAGTAGCAGTGTTATCTGTGGTGATCCATGTTTCCGTCAGTGCCAAGAAGTCGAGGGACTGGAGGGAGGCATAGGCTGAGATGAACTCTGCCTTGTTGGCCGCAGATCGGCAGTTCCAGAGGCTACCGGAGACCTGGAACTCCACGTGGGTCGTACGCGCTGGGACCACCAGATTAGGTGGCCGCGGCCACGCGGTGTGGAGCGTTTGTATGGTCTGTGCAGAGAGGAGAGAACAGGGATAGACAGACACATAGTTGACAGGCTACAGAAGAGGCTACGCTAATGCAAGGAGATTGAATGACAAGTGGACTACACGTCTCGAATGTTCAGAAAGTTAAGCTTACGTAGCAAGAATCTTATTGACTAAAATGATTAAAATGATACAGTACTGCTGAAGTAGGCTAGCTGGCAGTAGCTGCGTTGTTGACACTACACTAATCAAGTCGTTCCGTTGAGTGTAATAGTTTCTACAGTGCTACTATTCGGGGCTAGCTGGCTAGCTAGCAGTGTTGATTACGTTACGTTGCGTTAAAAGAACGACAAAGCTGGCTGGCTAGAAAAGCTGACCAATTAGAAAATATGTAGCTAGCTCTAGACTACACAATTATCTTTGATACAAAGATTAAAATGGCTATGTAGCTAGCTATGTAGCTAGCTACGATCAAGCAAATCAAACCGTTGTGCTGTAATGAAATGAAATTAAAATGTGTCCTCTCTCCCATACTACCTGTGGAGGTGGTCTGTTTCAGTATGTGTCCTCTCCCCGGAATGCGACCGGGTTGTTGGTCTGAGTGCAGAAGTTGTATTCTCTCCCCCAGGTGGTCTGTTTCAGTATGTGTCCTCTCCCCAGGTGGTCTGTTTCAGTATGTGTCCTCTCCCCAGGTGGTATGTTTCAGTATGTGTCCTCTCCCCCAGGGGTCTGTTTCAGTATGTGTCCTCCCCCAGGTGGTCTGTTTCAGTATGTGTCCTCTCCCCAGGTGGTCTGTTTCAGTATGTGTCCTCTCCCCCAGGTGGTCTGTTTCAGTATGTGTCCTCTCTCCCAGGTGGTCTGTTTCAGTATGTGTCCTCCTCTCCCAGGTGGTCTGTTTCAGTGTGTGTCCTCTCCCCAGGTGGTCTGTTTCAGTATGTGTCCTCTCCCCCAGGTGGTCTGTTTCAGTATGTGTCCTCTCCCCAGGTGGTCTGTTTCAGTATGTGTCCTCTCCCCAGGTGGTCTGTTTCAGTATGTGTCCCTCTCCCAGGTGGTCTGTTTCAGTATGTGTCCTATCTCCCAGGTGGTCTGTTTCAGTATGTGTCCTCTCTCCCAGGTGGTCTGTTTCAGTATGTGTCCTCTCCCCAGGTGGTCTGTTTCAGTATGTGTCCTCTCCCCCTGGTGGTCTGTTTCAGTATGTGTCCTCTCCCCAGGTGGTCTGTTTCAGTATGTGTCCTCTCCCCAGGTGGTCTGTTTCAGTATGTGTCCTCTCCCCAGGTGGTCTGTTTCAGGTGGTCTGTATGTGTCCTCTCCCAGGTGGTCTGTTTCAGTATGTGTCCTCTCCCCAGGTGGTCTGTTTCAGTATGTGTCCTCTCCCCAGGTGGTCTGTTTCAGTATGTGTCCTCTGTCCCCCCAGGTGGTCTGTTTCAGTATGTGTCCTCTCCCCAGGTGGTCTGTTTCAGTATGTGTCCTCTCTCCCAGGTGGTCTGTTCCAGTATGTGTCCTCTCCCCAGGTGGTCTGTTTCAGTATGTGTCCTCTCCCCAGGTGGTCTGTTTCAGTATGTGTCCACAGTATGTGTCCCCAGGTGGTCTATTTCAGTATGTGTCCTCTCCCCAGGTGGTCTGTTTCAGTATGTGTCCTCTCCCCAGGTGGTCTGTTTCAGTATATGTCCTCTCCCCCAGGTGGTCTGTTTCAGTATGTGTCCTCTCCCCAGGTGGTCTGTTTCAGGTGGTCTGTTTCAGTGTCCTCTCCCCAGGTGGTCCAACTACTTCCCCAGGTGGTGAAATGTGTCTCTCCCCAGGTGGTTTGGCTACGCCATGGCAACCTGGTCGCTGACTACCTTCTCCTTTGCCTTCTGCAGTATGTGCTTTATTGGACGACGGGCAGTCCACCACCACAGGTACACGAGGCAGACGTAATCTAGGGAAACAACACGGATTAGTACAATCTTTATATTTACATCATTTAGACAGACTACAGCACCATAATCTATACAGGCTACAGCACCATAATCTATACAGGCTACAGCACCATAATCTATACAGGCTACAGCACCATAATCTATACAGGCTACAGCACCATAATCTATACAGGCTACAGCACCATAATCTATACAGGCTACAGCACCATAATATATACAGGCTACAGCACCATAATCTATACAGACTACAGCACCATAATCTATACAGGCTACAGCACCATAATCTATACAGGCTAATCTATACAGGCTACAGCAACATAATCTATACAGGCTCTAACATAATCTATACAGGCTACAGCACCATAATCTATACAGGCTACAGCACCATAATCTATACAGGCTACAGCACCATAATCTATACAGGCTACAGCACCATAATCTATACAGGCTACAGCACCATAATCTATACAGGCTACAGCACCATAATCTATACAGGCTCTAACACTAGACCACCATAATCTATACAGGCTACAGCACCATAATCTATACAGGCTACAGCACCATAATCTATACAGGCTACAGCACCATAATCTATACAGGCTACAGCACCATAATCTATACAGGCTACAGCACCATAATCTATACAGGCTACAGCACCATAATCTATACAGGCTACAGCACCATAATCTATACAGGCTACAGCACCATAATCTATACAGGCTACAGCACCATAATCTATACAGGCTACAGCACCATAATCTATACAGGCTACAGCACCATAATCTATACAGGCTACAGCACCATAATCTATACAGGCTCTAACACTAGATCACCATAATCTATACAGGCTACAGCACCATAATCTATACAGGCTACAGCACCATAATCTATACAGACTACAGCACCATAATCTATACAGACTATAGCACCATAATCTATACAGACTATAGCAGCACTATACAGACTATAGCAATCTATACAGGCTACAGCACCATAATCTATACAGGCTACAGCATAATCTATAATCTATAGCACCATAATCTATACAGGCAACTGCACCATAATCTATACAGGCTACAGCACCATAATCTATACAGGCTACAGCACCATAATCTATACAGACTACAGCACCATAATCTATACAGGCTACAGCACCATAATCTATACAGGCTACAGCACCATAATCTATACAGGCTACAGCACCATAATCTATACAGGCTACAGCACCATAATATATACAGGCTACAGCACCATAATATATACAGGCTACAGCACCATAATCTATAGCACCATAATATATACAGGCAACTGCACCATAATCTATACAGGCTACTGCACCGTAATCTATACAGGCTACAGCACAATAATCTACACAGGCGACAGCACCATAATCTATACAGGCAACTGCACCATAATCTATACAGGCTACAGCACCATAATATATGCAGGCTACAGCAACATAATCTATACAGGCTCCAGCACCATAATCTATACAGGCTCTAACACTAGATCACCATAATCTATACAGACTACAGCACCATAATCTATACAGACTACAGCACCATAATCTATACAGGCTACAGCACCATAATCTATACAGGCTACAGCACCATAATCTATACAGGCTACAGCACCATCAACTATACAGGCTACAGCCCCATAATCTATACAGGCTCTAACACTAGATCACCATAATCTATACAGGCTACAGCACCATAATCTATACAGGCTACAGCACCATAATCTATACAGGCTACAGCACCATAATCTATACAGGCTCTAACACTAGATCACCATAATCTATACAGGCTACAGCACCATAATCTATACAGGCTACAGCAACATAATCTATACAGGCTACAGCACCATAATCTATACAGGCTACAGCACCATAATCTATACAGGCTACAGCACCATAATCTATACAGGCTACAGCACCATAATCTATACAGGCTCTAACTCTAGATCACCATAATCTATACAGGCTACAGCAACATAATCTATACAGCCTACAGCCCCATAATCTATACAGGCTACAGCACCATAATCTATACAGGCTCTAACACTAGATCACCATAATCTATACAGGCTACAGCACCATAATCTATACAGGCTACAGCCCCATAATCTATACAGGCTACAGCACCATAAACTATACAGGCTACAGCCCCATAATCTAAACATGCTCCAGCACCATAATCTATACAGGCTCTAACACTAGATCACCATAATCTATACAGGCTAAAGCACCATAATCTATACAGGCTACAGCACCATAATATATGCAGGCTACAGCACCATAATCTATACAGGCTACAGCACCATAATCTATACAGGCTACAGCACCATAATCTATACAGGCTACAGCACCATAATCTATACAGGCTACAGCACCATAATCTATACAGGCTACAGCACCATAATATATGCAGGCTACAGCAACATAATCTATACAGGCTACAGCACCATAATCTATACAGGCTCTAACACTAGATCACCATAATCTATACAGACTACAGCACCATAATCTATACAGACTACAGCACCATAATCTATACAGGCTACAGCACCATAATCTATACAGGCTACAGCACCATAATCTATACAGGCTACAGCACCATAATCTATACAGGCTACAGCACCATAATCTATACAGGCTCTAATAGAGATCTACCTAGATGACCTGTATATAGACAGTAGAGATCTACCGAGATATCTACATATAGACAGTAGAGATCTACCTTGATATCTACATATAGACAGTAGAGATCTACCTAGATATCTACATATAGACAGTAGAGATCTACCTAGATATCTACATATAGACAGTAGAGATCTACCTAGATATCTGCATATAGACAGTAGAGATCTACCTAGATATCTACATATAGACAGTAGATCATCTCATAAAAGATGGTGCTGGAGTGGGTGGCTGCGGTCTTATCGGCTCTTAACCAACCATGCTATTTTGTTACTACATAATGTTTTGTACATGTTTTGTCCATCATGTTGCTGCTATCGTCTCTTATGACCGAAAAGAGCTTCTGGACATCAGAACTGCGATTACTCACCTCAGATTAGACTAAGAGTTCTTCTTTAGTGAGTCGGACGTGAGGGAGGTACTACAGACACCCGACCAGGCCCAGATCCCCAGCATTTCCTGGAGAAGGAAACTAAGATTTTGCGGGAAAAGATCAGGGTGCCTTGTGAGGTTCAGGAGACGAGGAGGCTAATCTGCCTTTGCCTTCCGTCCTGCTCGGTAACGTTCAATCGCTGGAAAATAAATGGGATGAACTGAAAGCACGTATGTCCTACCAGCAGCACATTAAAACTGTAATATCTTATGTTTCACTGATTCGTGGCTGAACGACGAAGTTAAGAACATACAGCTGGCGGGTTATACACTATATCGGCAGAACGGCAGACTCTGGGCGTGGGCCTTTGCATATACAGTATGAGTACACCCAACATAAGACTCCTGAACACCTAATCAAATGGCTACCCAGCATTGCCCTACCCTCTTCTACTCTCTGTTATTATCTATATACAGTGCCTTTGCGAAAGTATTCGGCCCCCTTGAACTTTGCGACCTTTTGCCACATTTCAGGCTTCAAACATAAAGATATAAAACTGTATTTTTTTGTGAAGAATCAACAACAAGTGGGACACAATCATGAAGTGGAACGACATTTATTGGATATTTCAAACTTTTTTAACAAATCAAAAACGGAAAAATTGGGCGTGCAAAATTATTCAGCCCCTTTACTTTCAGTGCAGCAAACTCTCTCCAGAAGTTCAGTGAGGATCTCTGAATGATCCAATGTTGACCTAAATGACTAATGATGATAAATACAATCCACCTGTGTGTAATCAAGTCTCCGTATAAATGCACCTGCACTGTGATAGTCTCAGAGGTCCGTTAAAAGCACAGAGAGCATCATGAAGAACAAGGAACACACCAGGCAGGTCCGAGATACTGTTGTGAAGAAGTTTAAAGCCGGAATTGGATACAAAAAGATTTCCCAAGCTTTAAACATCCCAAGGAGCACTGTGCAAGCGATAATATTGAAATGGAAGGAGTATCAGACCACTGCAAATCTACCAAGACCTGGCCGTCCCTCTAAACTTTCAGCTCATACAAGGAGAAGACTGATCAGAGATGCAGCCAAAAGGCCCATGATCACTCTGGATGAACTGCAGAGATCTACAGCTGAGGTGGGACACTCTGTCCATAGGACAACAATCGTATATTGTCGTATATTGCACAAATCTGGCCTTTATGGAAGAGTGGCAAGAAGAAAGCCATTTCTTGAAGATATCCATTAAAAGTGTCGTTTAAAGTTTGCCACAAGCCACCTGGGAGACACACCAAACATGTGGAAGAAGGTGCTCTGGTCAGATGAAACCAAAATTGAACTTTTTGGCAACAATGCAAAATGTTATGTTTGGCGTAAAAGCAACACAGCTCATCACCCTGAACACACCATCCCCACTGTCAAACATGGTGGTGGCAGCATCATGGTTTGGGCCTGCTTTTCTTCAGCAGGGACAGGGAAGATGGTTAAAATTGATGGGAAGATGGATGGAGCCAAATACAGGACCATTCTGGAAGAAAACCTGATGGAGTCTGCAAAAGACCTGAGACTGGGACGGAGATTTGTCTTCCAACAAGACAATGATCCAAAACATAAAGCAAAATCTACAATGGAATGGTTCAAAAATAAACATATCCAGGTGTTAGAATGGCCAAGTCAAAGTCCAGACCTGAATCCAATCAAGAATCTGTGGAAAGAACTGAAAACTGCTGTTCACAAATGCTCTCCATCCAACCTCACTGAGCTCGAGCTGTTTTGCAAGGAGGAATGGGAAAAAAATTCAGTCTCTCGATGTGCAGAACTGATAGACATACCCCAAGCGACTTACAGCTGTAATTGCAGCAAAAGGTGGTGCTACAAAGTATTAAGTTAAGGGGCCTGAATAATTTTGCACGCCCAATTTTTCAGTTTTTGATTTGTTAAAAAAGTTTGAAATGTCCAATAAATGTCCTCCACTTCATGATTTAGTCCCACTTGTTGTTGATTCTTCACAAAAAAATACAGTTTTATATATATCTTCGTTTGAAGCCTGAAATGTGGCAAAAGGTCGCAAAGTTCAAGGGGGCCGAATACTTTCGCAAGGCACTGTATATAGTCACTTTAATAACACTACCTACATGTACAGTTGAAGTGGGAAGTTTACATACACCGTAACCAAATATATTTCAACTCAGTTTTTCACAATTTCTGACATATAATCAGAGTAAATATTCCCTGTCTTGGGACAGTTAGGATCACCACTTTATTTTAAGAATGTGAAATGTCAGAATAATAGTAGAGAGAATGATTTCTTTAGGCTTTTATTTATTTCATGACATTCCCAGTGGGTCAGACGTTTACATACACTCAATTAGTATTTGGTAGCATTGGCTTTAAATTGTTTAACTTGGGTCAAACGTTTCAGGTAGCCTTCCACAAGCATCCCACAATAAGTTGGGTGAATTTAGGCCCATTCCTCCTGACAGAGCTGGTGTACCTGAGTCAGGTTTGTAGGCCTCCTGACAGAGCTGGTGTACCTGAGTCAGGTTTGTAGGCTTCCTTGCTCGTAAATGCTTTGTCAGTTCTGCCCACAAATGTTCTATAGGATTGAGGTCAGGGCTTTGTGATGGCCACTCCAATACCTTGACTTTGTTGTCCTTAACAGATGAACGTGGTACCTTCAGGCGTTTCGAAATTGCTCCCAAGGATGAACCAGACTTGTGGAGGTCTATAATTGTTTTTTTCTGAGGTCTTGACTGATTTCTTTTGATTTTCCCATGATGTCAAGCAAAGAGGCACTGAGTTTGAAGGTAGGCCTTGAAATACATCCACAGGTACACCTCCAATTGACTCAAATGATGTCAATCAGCCACTTTAAAGCCATGACATAATTTTCTGGAATTTTCCAAGCTGTTTAAAGGCACAGTCAACTTAGTATATGTAAACTTCTGACCCACTGAAATTGTGATACAGTGAAATAATTTGTCTGTAAACAATTGTTGGAAAAATTACTTGTGTCATACACAAAGTAGATGTCCTAACCGACTTGCCAAAACTATAGTTTGTTAACAAGAAATGTGCGGAGTAGTTGAAAACCAAGTTGTAATGACTCCAACCTAAAGTGTATGTAAACTTCCGACTTGAACTGTACATATTACCTCAATTACCTCGACACCGGTACCCCCTGTATATAGCCTCCACATTGACTCTGTACCGGTACCCCCTGTATATAGCCTCCACATTGACTCTGTACCGGTACCCACTGTATATAGCCTCCACATTGACTCTGTACCGTAACACCCTGTATATAGCCTCCACATTGACTCTGTACCGGTACCCCCTGTATATAGCCTCCACATTGACTCTGTACCGGTACCCACTGTATATAGCCTCCACATTGACTCTGTACCGTAACACCCTGTATATAGCCTCCACACTGACTCTGTACCGTAACACCCTGTATATAGCCTCCACATTGACTCTGTACCGGTACCCACTGTATATAGCCTCCACATTGACTCTGTACCGTAACACCCTGTATATAGCCTCCACACTGACTCTGTACCGTAACACCCTGTATATAGCCTCCACATTGACTCTGTACCGTAATACCCCGTATATAGCCTCCACATTGACTCTGTACCGTAATACCCTGTATATAGCCTCCACATTGACTCTGTACCGTAACACCCTGTATATAGCCTCCACACTGACTCTGTACCGTAACACCCTGTATATAGCCTCCACATTGACTCTGTACCGGTACCCCCTTTATATAGCCTCCACATTGACTCTGTACCGGTGCCCCCTGTATATAGCCTCCACATTGACTCTGTATATAGCCTCCACATTGACTCTGTACCGTAACACCCTGTATATAGCCTCCACATTGACTCTGTACCGTAACACCCTGTATATAGCCTCCACAGTGACTCTGTACCGGTACCCCGTGTATATAGCCTCCACATTGACTCTGTACCGTAACACCCTGTATATAGCCTCCACATTGACTCTGTACCGGTACCCCCTGTATATAGCCTCCACATTGACTCTGTATTGTAATACCCTGTATATAGCCTCCACATTGACTCTGTACCGTAACACCCTGTATATAGCCTCCACATTGACTCTGTACCGTAATACCCTGTATATAGCCTCCACATTGACTCTGTACCGTAATACCCCGTATATAGCCTCCACATTGACTCTGTACCGTAATACCCTGTATATAGCCTCCACATTGACTCTTTACCGTAATACCCTGTATATAGCCTCCACATGGACTCTGTACCGTAATACCCTGTATATAGCCTCAACATTGACTCTGTACCGTAATACCCTGTATATAGCCTCCACATTGACTCTGTACCGTAATACCCTGTATATAGCCTCCACATTGACTCTGTACCGTAATACCCCGTATATAGCCTCCACATTGACTCTGTACCGTAATACCCTGTATATAGCCTCCACATTGACTCTTTACCGTAATACCCTGTATATAGCCTCCACATTGACTCTGTACCGTAACACCCTGTATATAGCCTCCACATTGACTCCGTACCGTAATATCCTGTATATAGCCTCCACATTGACTCTGTACCGTAATACCCTGTATTTCGCCCCTCTATTGTTATTTACTGCTGCTCTTTAATTATTTGTTTTTCTTATCTCTTATTTTTACATATTGTTTTTTTTGGGGGGGGGGGTATTTTCTTAACTGCATTGTTGGTTAAGGGCTTATAAGTAAGCATTTCACTTTAAGGTCTACTACACCTGTTGTATTCGTGACAAATTAACTTTGATTTGATTTAGATCACATAACCTAGATATCTACATATAGACTGTAGAGATCTACCTAGTTGTTGATGCTTGACCAACCTATGGGGGCCTTGTACGCCTCCACAGGGCGTACTTTTCTGTATGTCTCGCAAGCTTACATTTGGTTTCGCTACACAATGATGTGAAACAAGAGGTCAGAGGTCAGAATGGAGGACCAGGCTAAACCTATGCTAGACATTTGTCCAAATCTGGGAGTGTAAATTTATTCATGATCCTTGTCCCTCTCCCTCTGTCACAGGTACTATCGTGAGACATTCCATGACTACCCCAGGTCGCGGAAAGCTCTGATTCCATTCATCTTCTGAAGAACAGACGAAGCTCCTGCATTCCAACCATGGGACTGGGAGACCCCAAACAAGCTCTTTAGCATCGGGCTTGCATTCCAACCATAGGACTGGGAGACCCCAAACAAGCTCTTTAGCATCGGGCTTGCATTCCAACCATAGGACTGGGAGACCCCAAACAAGCTCTTTAGCATCGGGCTTGCATTCCAACCATAGGACTGGGAGACCCCAAACAAGCTCTTTAGCATCGGGCTTGCATTCCAACCATGGGACTGGGAGACCCCAAACAAGCTCTTTAGCATCGGGCTTGCATTCCAACCATGGGACTGGGAGACCCCAAACAAGCTCTTTAGCATCAGGCTTGCATTCCAACCATAGGACTGGGAGACCCCAAACAAGCTCTTTAGCATCGGGCTTGCATTCCAAACAGCATCCTATTCCCTATATGGTCCTCTGTTCAAACGTAGTGCATTACTTTACTTGGGAATAGGGTGCAATTTGAGACAAAGTCCAGATATAATCAGATGACCTGCATATAGACAGTAGAGATCTACCTAGATATCTACATATAGACAGTAGAGATCTACCTAGATATCTACATATAGACAGTAGAGATCTACCTAGATATCTACATATAGACAGTAGAGATCTACCTAGATATCTACATATAGACAGTAGAGATCTACCTAGATATCTACATATAGACAGTAGAGATCTACCTAGATATCTACATATAGACAGTAGAGATCTACCTAGATATCTACATATAGACAGTAGAGATCTACCTAGATATCTACATATAGACAGTAGAGATCTACCTAGATATCTACATATAGACAGTAGAGATCTACCTAGATATCTACATATAGACAGTAGAGATCTACCTAGATATCTACATATAGACAGTAGAGATCTACCTAGATATCTACATATAGACAGTAGAGATCTACCTAGATATCTACATATAGACAGTAGAGATCTACCTAGATATCTACATATAGACAGTAGAGATCTACCTAGATATCTACATATAGACAGTAGAGATCTACCTCGATATCTACATATAGACAGTAGAGATCTACCTAGATATCTACATATAGACAGTAGAGATCTACCTAGATATCTACATATAGACAGTAGAGATCTAGCTTGATGACCTGCATATAGACAGTATATATCTAGCTAGATGTCTACATATAGACAGAATATATCTAGCTTGATGTCCTGTATATAGACAGTAGAGATCTACCTAATGACCTGCATATAGACCGTATATATCTAGCTAGATATCTACATATAGACAGTAGAGATCTACCTAGATATCTACATATAGACAGTAGAGATCTACCTAGATATCTACATATAGACAGTATATATCTAGCTAGATGACCTGCATATAGACAGTATTTATCTAGCTAGATGGCTACATATAGACAGTATATATCTAGCTAGATATCTACATATAGACAGTAGATATCTACATATAGACAGTATATATCTAGCTAGATATCTACATATAGACAGTAGAGATCTACCTAGATGACCTGCATATAGACAGTAGAGCTCATAACCTATGTTGTGTTTTTGGCATCATTAAAGTTAAGACTGTTATTTTATCAAATCAATTCTCTGTAATTATTATTATTACATTATTAAACTAATCATGTAAATGTAATTAACTAGGAAGTCAGGGCACCAAGGAAAATCTTCAGATTACCAAGTTATAATTTTCCAAATATAACTCTTCAGATATTTTAATATCTGATCAATTAGTCTTCTAATTAATTAATCATTCTTTACCTCATGTTAGTCTCATTCCAAACATCGTAAATTGTTGGTTATCTGCACGAACCCAGCCTTTACTATGAAACATCCATACACCAATTGTCTCAATCATTAATTTACTAATTCATTAAATGATCACAGAAATGCATAAACAAACAGTAGCTATGGTTACAAGGAAATGATTAAGGGAGGTTCCTTAGTGGGCTAAGCTGAAATGACTGCTTGGTGAACAGAGGGAAGTGGGTGTGGTCTGAGAAGGGCGGGAAAGACAAAAAAAGGAATCACTACACAGTTGATAATTAAATGAATTGAAATGCTAATCCTTTACACATTCAATATTTACGCTCAGTGTGTCGGCGTGATCTTTGTTGGAATCGTCCGTCTGCTGGAGAGTTCATCGGAGTCCCTCTCTCTCTGCTTCCCTGGTTAAAATGGGTACTTCAGACTACCATTCAGTAATGTTCCCATAGATTAGATGTTTCGGCGGTCGTCGGTCTTCGCATCCCAGGTTGATATAATTTCTAGCTGCAGACTAGTAATCACGATCTAAGATTTTGCTTTCATTCTGTAGGGAGTCTCAGAGTTTAACCATTTCCACCGGTGTAGCCAATTCTCCACGTGGTTTAGTTAGGAATTCAACAACCATTGAATCCTTAGCGGACAAAGAGGTTTTTGAAGAGGATTTCCTCTTATCTTCTCATTCAATTTATTGATTTAAATTGTCGGACATACCTTTCTAGGCTCTTCCAATTAAATGAGACACTTTAAGCTTTGCAATAGTAACCTAGATGAACCAACTTCCCAGGTGAATTTAAAGTTTAATTCCCAGATAGCCTGTCCAGGTATGATTAATCATTATCATTGATTAATTCCCAGATAGCCTGTCCAGGTATGATTAATCATTATCATTGATTAATTCCCAGATAGCCTGTCCAGGTTCGATTAATCATTATCATTGATCAATTAGTAAAATCTGCTTCTGCAAAGCACAATCAATCAGTCCTGCCTCCAGCGGGAATCCCATATGGCTTTGGCCTGAGGGGAAGGAGGTACCATAGTGGTAAATGTACCTAACATTATCGCTATGATAATCCAGCAATCTCAATTACTTGTGTATTAGTGGGTCTCATTCAATGTATTTATTTAAATTGTCGAACAGAACCTTTCTAGGTTCTTCCAGTTAAATGAGACACTTTAAGCTTTGCAATAGTAACCTAGACGAACCAACTTCCCAGGTTAATTTAAAGTTTAATTCCCAGATAGCCTGTCCAGGTATGATTAATCATTATCATTGATTAATTCAATTTGCTTTTGCAAATTCATTCACGTCCAACTTCCACAGAACTGTCCAGTACTGATGGTTCATTAACGTTTATAAATAGATTCAAATCGTCTTTGCAGCTCCCAATATATTCCAAAACCAGACTTAGGAAAAACATTTTTTCCTTTCAAAATGTTCTAATAATGAGCAAGCTATCAGGGGGGTAGTCCCCACTCGCCCGCTAATTAGTGAACCTCCACCCGCAGATGGATTGATCTCTGGCCTCAGCAGCGAAACCAACCCTAATTATGCCATTAGTGGAAAAGCAGACAACAACGCTTTCCAAAATCAAACATCGGGGCGCAGGCCTCGTAAAGGTTCTCTCCAGTGTAGCCCTGATGTCTTGCCATCTGAGATTGGCATCTGTACAATACCGCAGTGCACAGCTGAAGCACAGCAGGTAATGGGAGACATAAAGGGACAGAGGGAGAGAACCGGGTAAACAATGACAAATGCAGAAAAGGGAAACATTCTGCTAGCTATGGAACTGTGCTTGTAAACTGAACAATTAAATGTAATTAAATGTAATTGCAAAAACGTATGACGATGAACAAGCACAAGCTCTTCAACAATATCGTCTTTTACAGGAACAAAATCATATGCTACAGGAACAACTCGATTTAGCCAAAACTAAATACGATGATGTCCACGCCAAACTAGATAAATCTGAAGAGTTATCTCCAAACAGGAGCCCTCAACTTGATAACATGCAGGCAGTTTTGTTGAACGTTACTCAGAGTAACACGGTTCTACACAAAACGCTGCAGACCAAAGACGATCAGTTAATGAACACAATGACAAAGTGGGATGACAAATCAGCAGAACTGATTGAAGTCGCTGACCAAATGAATGATGAGAGAACTCAGGTGATGAAGATGGAAATCTTGATTTCTAAGCAAGCGGAAAGAAATCTCATCAATGCATCTCTCGCTCCGTAATCAAGACCTCTATCTGCAAACCATGACCGATAAGTTTGAGACCGAAAGGAGCAAGTGCGACACTCACGTGTCCAAAATCAGTACCCTTAATAAGCGCTCAAGTGGACTCTGCAATGCAGCAGAATACCACCCTTCGGTACCATCTAGAGGAAGTCCAGAATGGTCACAGCGTGACAACCAATCCAAACAACCGGAGCCCTGTACTCACAGGAGTAAAGACGATAGGTTTCAGACCTTGCCTCCATCATGTGTCCCTCAGTCTTCTCCTCTTGGCCATTTGGCACTGACTAGTATTGCGCCTCTTGGCCAACAACAACAAGGATTGGCTTCTCCTCTTGGCCTTTTGGCCCCACTTTCCCCACAGGATGAAGCCAAGCCTCTCCGCCAGCTTGGCGCGTCAATACCTTGACAAACTCATCAAAAATTTCCCCACCTTTGACCCCGTTCCAGCCAAATGATACTGAGCCGTTCCTAGCTGACACAGAGGACGCGTTGGATGGCAACCCGAACGCTACGGGTTCTGACAGGGTTTACCTGTTGAAGCGAACGTCGAATAGACACGTGACAAGGTTCATTAGTCTACAACAGCAACACGTGCTAAATGACCATGCTAAACTTGCCACAACTTTGAAATTAGAATTCAGTGGTTCTGCGACTCGCAAACACGACAGCTCACTGGCTAACTCGGTCAAACAAGCTCGGAACGAACACCCACAAGCTTACTATCATAGGCTTCGTTCAGCTTACTTTAGGACGTCGCCATCAACATGACTACCGCTACAATCGACCTGTTCGCTACGTTCCTGCACCCAACTCACACAAAGTGTCAGAGCACAAGGGTAACAAATGGTTGAAGGATGATCAAAACGTAGACCAATGTTCTCCAGAAGTTCCACTACATGAAGAACTAAAGCGAGAAACAGTTGAGAAAAGGGTAAAAGATAAGTCACAAGGACTAGACGGGGAATTACTGGACACCAGGTCTGCAGGAATTATCACCCATAGCAAGGACTAGACGGGGAATTACTGGACACCAGATCTGCAGGAATTATCACCCATAGCAAGGACTAGACGGGGAATTACTGGACACCAGGTCTGCAGGAATTATCACCCATAGCAAGGACTAGACGGGGAATTACTGGACACCAGGTCTGCAGGAATTAACACCCATAGCAAGGACTAGACGGGGAATTACTGGACACCAGGTCTGCAGGAATTAACACCCATAGCAAGGACTAGACGGGGAATTACTGGACACCAGGTCTGCAGGAATTATCACCCATAGCAAGGACTAGACGGGGAATTACTGGACACCAGGTCCGCAGGAATTAACACCCATAGCAAGGACTAGACGGGGAATTACCGGACACCAGGTCCGCAGGAATTAACACCCATAGCAAGGATTAGACGGGGAATTACTGGACACCAGGTCTGCAGGAATTAACACCCATAGCAAGGACGTTAAAATTCTAATCTCTCCCGCTCTCATTCAAGACCCTATCTAGGGCCCGCCTGATCAAGAAACAAGCCCCCGGGCTTTGTCAATAGACTCTGATACAAAGGTTGCAAAGAAAAATGTCAAACGCTTCGTTAAAAGCCAAGCCCACTCAAAATCGGAAAAGTCAATCTGCTTCCACCTTGAACAGAAATGGCACATCACGTCGTTGCAAACGACCACTCCACTTTGTGGGGAACATGTCCACTAAACAAGAATCGAAACGACCATACCTGGAAACAGTCCTGGAGGACTGCTTAACTTGCCATGCGCTAACTGATTGGGGTTCGACAATATCACTCATCTCTCAAACATTGTTTGAGGATCTCAAAAGGGCTCTGAAGCCAACTAAACGTTGGTTAAAAGTGGAACGATGCGACACTACACTTTGAGGGGTCACTCAGACTACCTCGCCTCTCACATTGAGAGTCATGCTGAAACTACACTTCAAGGACGTATCGCTCGTTCACCCTGTGTATGTTACCAGCCTCGAAACTGTTACCCTGTAGACTTGGAGCAGACCTGATGGATCGGTAAACCAACCAGGTATGGTCACAGGCCACCGTGCCTTCTCCACCGACCACACTGTCTTCCTCTTACGCTAGCTGCAACACAGTCATTTACGAGGGGTTTCTGTCGAAAGTACCCCTTGGGAAAAAGACGTTCAGAAACCTCTTGGGGCAGAATCCGATCCAATGAGATATTATGACATCTCGACACATTTCATCAGCCAACTTGATGGACCATTCTTTTCGAGTCAGCTGTCTCTGTGAATGCGCAACTTCCTTCCTCCTTGCAGTCGTGCAATACGGTAGTTGAGATGAACTTCTCTTGCCTTTCGGACACTTCCGCAAACACTGCGGCCGTCTCAGCAAGAAAAACAGTGATGCACAGAGTATACTCTACTTCGATGATACACCTTCCTCTTTGTGGGGGACTGTCACCCCTTACAATGACACCAATGGCGTCAGTCCAGCAACTGATCCGATGACTCCCGCTGGGGAAAAACTTTGCGATATCACAGACCGATATCCTCATCTCAGTTCGCAGGTACTGAAGAGGTTGCCACACGCGGACACGGTGGTGACTGACATGCCTCTACAGCCACTGAGGGTGTTGAAGCACAAACACCAGGAGATTTGGTTGAAAGGTTACAGCGACTCTCGTAACAACGCGGCCGCTGACAACTCGTACACAGGGTCCGGCCTTTTCGTTTGCGCCTCGGACACCAACCGCTTGGGGGGGGATAGTACCCCAGACTCACGATGAGCCTCATCAAGGCCGGTGTGGGGGGTTGAGACTACGGACACTGTGCGAGGCCGCCAGAGCATAAATCAAATCTAGTTGTAAACTCCCCTTTGAGAACAGTGAGAAGCAGAAAGGCCCCTAGACGGGGATTATCTTAGAACACATCTAAGATAGTACTGAGGTGTACCACACTGGAAGTACCACACTGAGGTGTACCACACTGGAAGTACCACACTGAGGTGTACCACACTGAGGTGTACCACACTGAGGTGTACCACACTGGAAGTACCACACTGAGGTGTACCACACTGGAAGTACCACACTGAGGTGTACCACACTGAGGTGTACCACACTGAAGTGTACCACACTGGAATTACCACACTGAGGTGTACCACACTGAGGTGTATCACACTGAGGTGTACCACACTGAGGTGTACCATAATACTGAGGTGAACACATCTAAGATAGTACTGAGGTGTACCACACTGAGGTGTACCACACTGGAAGTACCACACTGAGGTGTACCACACTGGAAGTACCACACTGAGGTGTACCACACTGAGGTGAACCACACTGGTCGTAAAGGAAGTCCAGTGGACTTGTCCACCTCCAAAACAAACGGCAACAATAATCATTCCTTGTCATGTGTAGGTTCAACTACAATACAACTAGTAAAATGCTCCCATCATGTGTTCCGGTAGTATAATATTTCAGAATAAATCGGTAGGATAACTGGTCCCTTTGAGCACCAGTACCAATACCACCGACAGTCAGTCCAGCTACAATCAATAAGAAGGTTAGAGACCTAACCAATCAAATTACCCTTGACAACAGCGACATAGGAGTCACTCAGAGTGCAACACGTGGAAGGGAATCTCCAGTGCACTCTTCCAATGGTGAACACACATGTCACTAATAAATAGAATCCTCCATTCAGGAGGAAAATTATTAGAATCATTAACCACGATCACACCACGTACGACTGGTCTAATACTTTGAGTACTTCCGTCGTGAGGTTAGCTCCTCCGTGGATAACATAGCTATGAAAGAGACTTCATACCTATCACCACTACAAAAGTGGAAGACACAGTGACGTGTAGTAAAGACTACTACAGACTCCCTCGACACCAATTCTGACTGACCTCCAGGCATTGACCTGAAAATTACCTGACTACGTCAGACTCATTGTGAACAAGTTGTAATCTGCCAGGATACTTGGTTTCCTTCCCTTGACATGTGTGCTTGTGTAAGCATAAACACACATGCACAACGGAACATCCAATTAGGATTTATGCTAGGATCACTTAAGGGTCCAAGCAAAATGCCAACCTTAGTAAATAAAGTTGAACATTTACTTCTAGGCCTTTGACTCTTCAGCACTCACCAGTTTTCTTCCCAGAAGTCCATAGGTCATCCCTGTAGCCTGCCCAAAACGAGTGCCTTACAGCTGTAAACTTCATTAGTTATCAACTTAGGATAGTGCCTAAGCAACACACCAAGTAGGAAAACCCTAGATATGGAATTAGAGACAATGTCATGATAGTCATTTTGCCAGAAGATGGGACATATATAGAATACAGTCCAATTACATTATTTTTGTGTGAGAACTATATATTGTATATCTTTTGTCTATGCTTTCATTCCTTTTCGGTTCAGTTCCTTTGACACTTAGGAAGTGATAGAGACATAAACATAAAGTCCCCATACAACCATCACTTAGTGCCACAACGCCACTCATTGGGGAATGAATGTAATTATATACATTTCATGAGTGTGTGTGCGTTGTTAACATCTGCCTAAGTTACTGCCCAGATCTTCCAGTCTGGACGACGACCAGACAACGAGTCCGGAATGGCGATCCCAAATCCGGACACCCACGGCCTTGTGGCGTCATGCCCCGCTGTCAGGGAGCCTACCAAGTTCAACCACCAGGGGGGATCGCAACGGCGATCGCCAACCGGACATCAACTGCCATCCTTGTGGCGTCATGCCCCGCTGTCAGGGAGCCTACCAAGTTCAACCACCAGGGGGGATCGCAACGGCGATCGCCAACCGGACATCAACTGCCATCCTTGTGGCGTCATGCCCCGCTGTCAGGGAGCCTACCAAGTTCAACCACCAGGGGGGATCGCAACGGCGATCGCCAACCGGACATCAACTGCCATCCTTGTGGCGTCATGCCCCGCTGTCAGGGAGCCTACCAAGCTCAACCACCAGGGGGATCGCAACAGGGGGATCGCGATCGCCAACCGGACATCAACTGCCATCCTTGTGGTGGACTGCCCCGTTCAACCTGTCAGGGGGAGCCTACCAAGTTCAACTGCCACCAGGGGGATCAAGCTCAAACACCAGGGGGGCGATCGCCAACCGGACATCAACTGCCATCCTTGTGGTGGACTGCTCCGCTTTCAGAGAAGCCTACCAAGTTCAACCACCAGGGGGGATCGCAACGATGATCTACAAACAGGACATCAACTGCCATCCTTGTGGTGGACTGCTCCGCTTTCAGAGAAGCCTACCAAGTTCAACCACCAGAGGGGACTGCAACGATGATCTACAAACAGGACATCACGTGATCATGATTTTACGTTGATTTGTAACTTGCAGGAAAAACAGGATCCAAACCACCAGGGGGGTATGTCATGATGTTGGCCTCTTTGAGTACAGCGAGCACCATCCCCCGCTCTCTGCTTCTACAACCAGACTGCTGTGGTCAGAGGTCGTAAATTCCTCAGAAAACCCTGCCTCATGGCCACACAGTATTAGAGAGAGGGTGAACTTTCACAGAGGGCAGAGGAAATCCTTCCACCTCACAGAACTTGAGGTACGAACAAATTTCATGTTCCAGAGAAAGTGTAAAAGATCGGTGAAGAATCCAGCTACGAACTGGTCCGTTTGTTACAACTTGGGGAAGTTCATGGGAGACGGTGTGGCCACATTACCACAACGCTGTTTATATAATAGCCTCAGATATGAGGTTTACATCTAATTGTTGTATAAGATGAATGAGTGAGGACGATACTGTTTGTATGATTGTGGACTGTTTAATGAAGAAAAATACAATTCCCAATTGGATTTGAACTAAATCAGAGGACCGCTCCTGAGCCCAGTTAGGGCCAGACATCCTGGACCGCCCCTGAGCCCAGTTAGGGCCAGACATCCTGGACCGCCCCTGAGCCCAGTTAGGGCCAGACATCCTGGACCGCCCCTGAGCCCAGTTAGGGTCAGACATCCTGGACCGCCCCTGAGCCCAGTTAGGGCCAGACATCCTGGACCGCCCCTGAGCCCAGTTAGGGTCAGACATCCTGGACCGCCCCTGAGCCCAGTTAGGGCCAGACATCCTGGACCGCCCCTGAGCCCAGTTAGGGTCAGACATCCTGGACCGCCCCTGAGCCCAGTTAGGGTCAGACATCCTGGACCGCCCCTGAGCCCAGTTAGGGTCAGACATCCTGGACCGCCCCTGAGCCCAGTTAGGGTCAGACATCCTGGACCGCCCCTGAGCCCAGTTAGGGCCAGACATCCTGGACCGCCCCTGAGCCCAGTTAGGGTCAGACATCCTGGACCGCCCCTGAGCCCAGTTAGGGTCAGACATCCTGGACCGCCCCTGAGCCCAGTTAGGGTCAGACATCCTGGACCGCCCCTGAGCCCAGTTAGGGTCAGACATCCTGGGACCGCCCCTGAGCCCAGTTAGGGTCAGACATCCTGGACCGCCCCTGAGCCCAGTTAGGGTCAGACATCCTGGACCGCCCCTGAGCCCAGTTAGGGTCAGACATCCTGGACCGCCCCTGAGCCCAGTTAGGGTCAGACATCCTGGACCGCCCCTGAGCCCAGTGAGGGTCAGACATCCTGGACCGCCCCTGAGCCCAGTTAGGGTCCGACATCCTGGACCGCCCCTGAGCCCAGTTAGGGTCCGACATCCTGGACCGCCCCTGAGCCCAGTTAGGGTCAGACATCCTGGACCGCCCCTGGGCCCAGTTAGGGTCAGACATCCTGGACCGCCCCTGGGCCCAGTTAGGGTCAGACATCCTGGACCGCCCCTGAGCCCAGTTAGGGTCAGACATCCTGGACCGCCCCTGAGCCCAGTTAGGGTCAGACATCCTGGGACAGCCCCTGAGCCCAGTTAGGGTCGGACAGCCCCTGAGCCCAGTTAGGGTCAGACATCCTGGACCGCCCCTGAGCCCAGTTAGGGTCAGACATCCTGGGACAGCCCCTGAGCCCAGTTAGGGTCAGACATCTTGGGACAGCCCCTGAGCCCAGTTAGGGTCAGACATCCTGGGACAGCCCCTGAGCCCAGTTAGGGTCAGACATCCTGGGACAGCCCCTGAGCCCAGTTAGGGTCAGACATCCTGGGACAGCCCCTGAGCCCAGTTAGGGTCAGACATCCTGGGACAGCCCCTGAGCCCAGTTAGGGTCAGACATCCTGGGACAGCCCCTGAGCCCAGTTAGGGTCAGACATCCTGGGACAGCCCCTGAGCCCAGTTTGGGTCAGACATCCTGGACCGCCCCTGAGCCCAGTTAGGGTCAGACATCCTGGACCGCCCCTGAGCCCAGTTAGGGTCAGACATCCTGGACCGCCCCTGAGCCCAGTTAGGGTCAGACATCCTGGGACAGCCCCTGAGCCCAGTTAGGGTCAGACATCCTGGACCGCCCTGAGCCCAGTTAGGGTCAGACATCCTGGACCGCCCCTGAGCCCAGTTAGGGTCAGACATCCTGGACCGCCCCTGAGCCCAGTTAGGGTCAGACATCCTGGACCGCCCCTGAGCCCAGTTAGGGTCAGACATCCTGGACCGCCCCTGAGCCCAGTTAGGGTCAGACATCCTGGACCGCCCCTGAGCCCAGTTAGGGCCAGACATCCTGGACCGCCCCTGAGCCCAGTTAGGGTCAGACATCCTGGACCGCCCCTGAGCCCAGTTAGGGTCAGACATCCTGGACCGCCCCTGAGCCCAGTTAGGGTCAGACATCCTGGACCGCCCCTGAGCCCAGTTAGGGTCAGACATCCTGGGACAGCCCCTGAGCCCAGTTAGGGTCAGACATCCTGGACCGCCCCTGAGCCCAGTTAGGGTCAGACATCCTGGACCGCCCCTGAGCCCAGTTAGGGTCAGACATCCTGGACCGCCCCTGAGCCCTGTTAGGGTCAGACATCCTGGACCGCCCCTGAGCCCAGTTAGGGTCAGACATCCTGGACCGCCCCTGAGCCCAGTTAGTGTCAGACATCCTGGACCGCCCCTGAGCCCAGTTAGGGTCAGACATCCTGGACCGCCCCTGAGCCCAGTTAGGGTCAGACATCCTGGACCGTCCCTGAGCCCAGTTAGGGTCAGACATCCTGGGACAGCCCCTGAGCCCAGTTAGGGTCAGACATCCTGGACAGCCCCTGAGCCCAGTTAGGGTCAGACATCCTGGGACAGCCCCTGAGCCAGTTAGGGTCAGACATCCTGGGACAGCCCCTGAGCCCAGTTAGGGTCAGACATCCTGGGACAGCCCCTGAGCCCAGTTAGGGTCAGACATCCTGGGACAGCCCCTGAGCCCAGTTAGGGTCAGACATCCTGGACCGCCCCTGAGCCCAGTTAGGGTCAGACATCCTGGACCGCCCCTGAGCCCAGTTAGGGTCAGACATCCTGGACCGCCCCTGAGCCCAGTTAGGGTCAGACATCCTGGGACAGCCCCTGAGCCCAGTTAGGGTCAGACATCCTGGACCGCCCCTGAGCCCAGTTAGGGTCAGACATCCTGGACCGCCCCTGAGCCCAGTTAGGGTCAGACATCCTGGACCGCCCCTGAGCCCAGTTAGGGTCAGACATCCTGGACCGCCCCTGAGCCCAGTTAGGGTCAGACATCCTGGACCGCCCCTGAGCCCAGTTAGGGTCAGACATCCTGGACCGCCCCTGAGCCCAGTTAGGGTCAGACATCCTGGACCGCCCCTGGGCCCAGTTAGGGTCAGACATCCTGGGCCGCCCCTGAGCCCAGTTAGGGTCAGACATCCTGGACCGCCCCTGAGCCCAGTTAGGGTCAGACATCCTGGACCGCCCCTGAGCCCAGTTAGGGTCAGACATCCTGGGACAGCCCTTTTCTGCCATTCTGAATAAAACCCAACTTTGAGAAATTCTCAGCAGACCATGTTTTTCTACATTAGGAGGACAAAGGTTGTAGACCGAGCTTACCTCAATTAGAGATGGCTAAAGGTTGTAAAATCTTTTAACCATACCACATGGTTAAACTCTTAGACTACCGATGCCGACAGAATAAGAACAAGTCTTTGATATTAATTACTAGTCTGCAGCTAGGAATTCGGTACCATTGAACGTGAAGAACGACAACCGCCAAAACATATATCTACATATAGACAGTAGAGATCTACCTAGATATCTACATATAGACAGTAGAGATCTACCTAGATATCTACATATAGACAGTAGAGATATCTACACATAGACAGTAGAGATCTACCTAGATATCTACATATAGACAGTAGAGATCTACCTAGATATCTACATATAGACAGTAGAGATCTACCTAGATATCTACAAAAAGACAAGAGATCATAACCTAGATATCTACATAGACAGTAGAGATCTACCTAGATATCTACATATAGACAGAGATTTACCTAGATATCTACATATAGACAGTAGAGATTTACCTAGATATCTACATATAGACAGTAGCACAAAGCCCTCACCTGCAAGGAGATTAACCTAGAGAACGGCTGGTCCTGGGGCTCTGTTCACAAACACAAACAGACCCCACAGAGCCCCAGGACAGCAACCCAATTAGACCCAACCAAATCATGAGAAAACAAAAAAATAATTACTTGACACATTGGAAAGAATTTTCAAAAAGACTGAGCAAACTAGAATGCTATTTGGCCCTAAACAGAGAGTACTCAGTGGCAGAATACCTGACCACTGTGACTGACCCAAAATTAAAATCTTTGACTATGTACAGACTCAGTGAGCCTTACTGTTTAGAAAGGACACCGAAGGCAGACCTGGCTTTCAAGAGAAGACAAGTTATGTGCTCACCGCCCACAAAATGAGGTGGAAACTGAGCTGCACTTCCTAACCTCCTGCCAAATGTACGACCATATTAGAGACACATATTTCCCTCAAAATTACACAAACCCGCAAAGAATTCGAACACATATAATTTTTGACAAACTCCTGTATCTGTTAGGCAGTAACGCCATCACAGTAGCAAGATGTGTGACCTGCTGCCACAAGAAAAGGTCATCCAGTGGGTCAGAAACAACAATCTAATAACACACACACACCTACACACACACACACACACACACCTACACACACACACACACATATATATATCTGCCTATTCATTTCCCACCCCTGTCATTCGTACAGTCTACTATTTGCACATTGTCACGACACCTAGCTTATGTAACATTTTAAATGTTATACTAGATTTTTTTTTATAACCGCTAGTAATATCATGTTTTAAACGTTGTTATTCTCTTGAAAGTGTTGTGTGTAATGTTTACTGTTGAAAGCTGATTGTCATTGTTTTTGTTTACAGTTTATTTCAATGTAAACACATTCCATGCTAATAAAGCCCCTTTGAATTGAATTGAGAGGTTGGTGTCAGATGAGAGGTTGGTGTCAGTTGGTGTCAGTTGGTGTCAGTTGACATCTTGGATGAGACGTTGGTGTCAGTTGACATCTTGGATGAGAGGTTGGTGTCAGATGAGAGGTTGGTGTCAGTTGGTGTCAGTTGACATCTTGGATGAGAGGTTGGTGTCAGTTGACATCTTGGATGAGATGTTGGTGTCAGTTGACATCTTGGATGAGACGTTGGTGTCAGTTGACATCTTGGATGAGAGGTTGGTGTCAGTTGACATCTTGGATGAGACGTTGGTGTCAGTTGACATCTTGGATGAGAGGTTGGTGTCAGATGAGACGTTGGTGTCAGTTGACATCTTGGATGAGACGTTGGTGTCAGTTGACATCTTGGATGAGAGGTTGGTGTCAGTTGACATCTTGGATGAGAGGTTGGTGTCAGATGAGACGTTGGTGTCAGTTGACATCTTGGATGACGTATCCAATGTCCAGTACCAGATTAGCCATTTCCACGGCAACCTGCAGAGCATTGAGTTTGGCTGTGAAGGAGTCCAGCACCCTGAGCTGAGGGGGAGTGTCCTTACCCACAACCAGGGGGGCAGGACGTGAAGGGTACCTGGTGAACGCAAAGCAGGTTTATTCAGAGGACATACATCCTCTTCTACATACAATAACATACATCACATACAACATACATCCTCTTCTACATACAATAACATACATCACATACAACACACATCCTCTTCTACATACAATAACATACATCACATACAACACACATCCTCTTCTACATACAATAACATACATCACATACAACACACATCCTCTTCTACATACAATAACATACATCACATACAACACACATCCTCTTCTACATACAACAACATACATCACATACAACAACACACATCCTCTTCTACATACAATAACATACAACAACATACATCACATACAACACACATCCTCTTCTACATACAATAACATACATCACATACAACACACATCCTCTTCTACATACAATAACATACATCACATACAACATACATCCTCTTCTACATACAATAACATACATCACATACAA
This sequence comes from Oncorhynchus keta, assembly GCF_023373465.1. Classification (NCBI taxonomy): domain Eukaryota; kingdom Metazoa; phylum Chordata; class Actinopteri; order Salmoniformes; family Salmonidae; genus Oncorhynchus; species Oncorhynchus keta. The sequence goes on along the minus strand of NC_068423.1, from coordinate 31,499,997 downwards.
CATACATCCTCTTCTACATACAATAACATACATCACATACAACATACATCGTCTTCTACATACAATAACATACAACACACATCCTCTTCTACATACAATAACATACACCAACATACATCACATACAACAACAGACATCCTCTTCTACATACAATAACATACAACACACATCCTCTTCTACATACAATACAACACAACAACATACATCACATACAACACACATCCTCTTCTACATACAATAACATACAACAACACACATCCTCTTCTACATACAATACAACACAACAACATACATCACATACAACAATAACACACAACAACATACAACAACAACATACATCACATACAACAACAACACACAACAACATACATCACATATAATAACATACAACACACCATAACATACAACAACAACATACATTAACATACATCACATACAACAACAACATACATTAACATACATAACATACAACAACAACATACATTAACGTACATCACATACAACAACAACATACATAACATACAACAACAACATACATTAACATACATAACATACAACAACAACATACATTAACATACATAACATACAACAACAACATACATTAACATACATAACATACAACAACAACATACATTAACATACAACATACAACAACAACATACATTAACATACATCACATACAACAACATTCAACAACAACATACATTAACATACATCACATACAACAACAACATACATAACATACAACAACATACATTATCGTACATCACATACAACAACAACATACATTAACATACATCACATACAACAACAACATACATTAACGTACATCACATACAACAACAACATACATAACATACAACAACAACATACATTAACATACATAACATACAACAACAACATACATTAACGTACATCACATACAACAACAACATACATTAACATACATCACATACAACAACAACATACATTAACATACATAACATACAACAACAACATACATAACATACAACATTAACGTACATCACATACAACAACAACATACATTAACATACATAACATACAACAACAACATACATTAACATACATAACATACAACAACAACATACATTAACATACATCACATACAACAACAACATACATTAACATACATCACATACAACAACAACATACATTAACATACATCACATACAACAACAACATACATTAACGTACATCACATACAACAACAACATACATTAACATACATAACATACAACAACAACATACATTAACATACATAACATACAACAACAACATACATAACATACAACATTAACGTACATCACATACAACAACAACATACATTAACATACATAACATACAACAACAACATACATTAACATACATAACATACAACATACATTAACGTACATCACATACAACAACAACATACATTAACATACATCACATACAACAACAACATACATTAACATACATCACATACAACAACAACATACATTAACATACATAACATACAACAACAACATACATTAACATACATAACATACAACAACAACATACATAACATACAACAACAACGTACATCACATACAACAACAACATACATTAACATACATAACATACAACAACAACATACATTAACATACATAACATACAACAACAACATACATTAACATACATAACATACAACAACAACATACATTAACGTACATCACATACAACAACAACATACATTAACATACATCACATACAACAACAACATACATTAACATACATAACATACAACAACAACATACATTAACGTACATCACATACAACAACAACATACATCACATACAACAACAACATACATTAACATACATAACATACAACAACAACATACATTAACGTACATAACATACAACAACAACATACATTAACATACATAACATACAACAACAACATACATTAACGTACATCACATACAACAACAACACACATTAACATACATCACATACAACAACAACATACATTAACATACATCACATACAACAACAACATACATTAACATACATCACATACAACAACAACATACATTAACGTACATCACATACAACAACAACAACATACATTAACATACATCACATACAACAACAACATACATTAACGTACATCACATACAACAACAACATACATTAACATACATCACATACAACAACAACATACATTAACGTACATCACATACAACAACAACATACATTAACATACATAACATACAACAACAACATACATTAACATACATAACATACAACAACAACATACATTAACGTACATCACATACAACAACAACATACATTAACATACATCACATACAACAACAACATACATTAACATACATCACATACAACAACAACATACATTAACATACATAACATACAACAACAACATACATTAACGTACATCACATACAACAACAACATACATTAACATACAACAACAACATACATTAACATACATAACATACAACAACAACATACATTAACGTACATCACATACAACAACAACATACATTAACATACAACAACAACATACATTAACATACATAACATACAACAACAACATACATTAACGTACATCACATACAACAACAACATACATTAACATACATCACATACAACAACAACATACATTAACATACATCACATACAACAACAACATACATTAACATACATCACATACAACAACAACAACATACATTAACATACATCACATACAACAACAACATACATTAACGTACATCACATACAACAACAACATACATTAACGTACATCACATACAACAACAACATACATTAACATACATCACATACAACAACAACATACATTAACATACATCACATACAACAACAACATACATTAACATACATAACATACAACATACATTAACGTACATCACATACAACAACAACATACATTAACGTACATCACATACAACAACAACATACATTAACATACATCACATACAACAACAACATACATTAACATACATCACATACAACAACAACATACATTAACGTACATCACATACAACAACAACACACATTAACATACATCACATACAACAACAACATACATTAACATACAACAACAACATACATTAACATACAACAACAACATACATTAACATACAACAACAACATACATTAACATACATCACATACAACAACAACATACATTAACATACATCACATACAACAACAACACACATTAACATACATCACATACAACAACAACATACATTAACATACAACAACAACATACATTAACATACATAACATACAACAACAACACACATTAACATACATCACATACAACAACAACATACATTAACATACATCACATACAACAACAACACACATTAACATACATTAACATACAACAACAACATACATTAACATACATCACATACAACAACAACATACATCACATACAACAACAACATACATTAACATACATCACATACAACAACAACATACATTAACATACAACAACAACATACAACAACAACATACATCACATACAACAACAACATACATTAACATACAACAACAACATACATTAACATACAACAACAACATACATTAACATACAACAACAACATACATCACATACAACAACAACATACATTAACATACATAACATACAACAACAACATACATCACATACAACAACAACATACATTAACATACATCACATACAACAACAACATACATTAACATGCATCACATACAACAACAACATACATCACATACAACAACAACATACATTAACATACATCACATACAACAACAACATACATTAACATACATCACATACAACAACAACATACATACAACAACAACATACATTAACATACAACAACAACATACATTAACATACAACAACAACATACATCACATACAACAACAACATACATCACATACAACAACAACATACATTAACATACATCACATACAACAACAACATACATCACATACAACAACAACATACATTAACATACAACAACAACATACATTAACATACAACAACAACATACAACAACAACACACATTAACATACATCACATACAACAACAACATACATTAACATACATCACATACAACAACAACACACATTAACATACATCACATACAACAACAACATACATTAACATACATCACATACAACAACAACATACATTAACGTACATCACATACAACAACAACAACATACATTAACATACATCACATACAACAACAACACACATTAACATACATCACATACAACAACAACATACATTAACATACAACAACAACATACATTAACATACATCACATACAACAACAACATACATCACATACAACAACAACATACATTAACATACATCACATACAACAACAACATACATTAACATACATCACATACAACAACAACATACATTAACATACATCACATACAACAACAACATACATTAACATACATCACATACAACAACAACATACATTAACATACAACAACAACATACATTAACATACATCACATACAACAACAACACACATTAACATACATCACATACAACAACAACATACATTAACATACAACAACAACATACATTAACATACAACAACAACATACATCACATACAACAACAACATACATCACATACAACAACAACATACATCACATACAACAACAACATACATTAACATACATCACATACAACAACAACATACATTAACATACATCACATACAACAACAACAACATACATCACATACAACAACAACATACATTAACATACAACAACAACAACATACATTAACATACAACAACAACATACATTAACATACATCACATACAACAACAACATACATCACATACAACAACAACATACATTAACATACAACAACAACATACATTAACATACATAACATACAACAACAACACACATTAACATACATCACATACAACAACAACATACATTAACATACAACAACAACATACATCACATACAACAACAACATACATCACATACAACAACAACACACATTAACATACATCACATACAACAACAACATACATTAACATACATCACATACAACAACAACACACATTAACATACATCACATACAACAACAACATACATTAACATACAACAACAACATACATTAACATACAACAACAACATACATTAACATACATCACATACAACAACAACACACATTAACATACATCACATACAACAACAACATACATTAACATACAACAACAACATACATTAACATACATCACATACAACAACAACATACATCACATACAACAACAACATACATTAACATACATCACATACAACAACAACATACATTAACATACATCACATACAACAACAACATACATTAACATACAACAACAACATACAACAACAACATACATTAACATACATCACATACAACAACAACATACATTAACATACAACAACAACATACAACAACAACATACATTAACATACATCACATACAACAACAACATACATCACATACAACAACAACATACATTAACATACATCACATACAACAACAACATACATTAACATACATCACATACAACAACAACATACATCACATACAACAACAACATACATTAACATACATCACATACAACAACAACATACATCACATACAACAACAACATACATTAACATACAACAACAACATACATCACATACAACAACAACATACATTAACATACATCACATACAACAACAACATACATTAACATACAACAACAACATACAACAACAACATACATCACATACAACAACAACATACATTAACATACAACAACAACATACATTAACATACAACAACAACATACATTAACATACAACACATACAACAACAACATACATCACATACAACAACAACATACATTAAAATACATAACATACAACAACAACATACATCACATACAACAACAACATACATTAACATACAACACATACAACAACAACATACATCACATACAACAACAACATACATTAACGTATTCATGGATCCATGGTGGGTACCTGGTGTTGAGGGGGGTCCACTCCAGCCCAGGCCTGGCGCTCCTCTCCACCAGGCCACAGCCACAGGTGGCTGGAACCTCATCTCCATCACCCCGCTGGAGTGCCTCTCCCTGGGGCACAGTACCCGAATGAACAGCCTCTCCCTGGGGCACAGTACCCGAATGAACAGCCTCTCCCTGGGGCACAGTACCCGAATGAACAGCCTCTCCCTGGGGCACAGTACCCGAATGAACAGCCTCTCCCTGGGGCACAGTACCCGAATGAACAGCCTCTCCCTGGAGCACAGTACCCGAATGAACAGCCTCTCCCTGGGGCACAGTACCCGAATGAACAGCCTCTCCCTGGAGCACAGTACCCGAATGAACAGCCTCTCCCTGGGGCACAGTACCCGAATGAACAGCCTCTCCCTGGAGCACAGTACCCGAATGAACAGCCTCTCCCTGGGGCACGGTACCCGAATGAACAGCCTCTCCCTGGGGCACAGTACCCGAATGAACAGCCTCTCCCTGGGGCACAGTACCCGAATGAACAGCCTCTCCCTGGGGCACAGTACCCGAATGAACAGCCTCTCCCTGGAGCACAGTACCCGAATGAACAGCCTCTCCCTGGGGCACAGTACCCGAATGAACAGCCTCTCCCTGGGGCACAGTACCCGAATGAACAGCCTCTCCCTGGGGCACAGTACCCGAATGAACAGCCTCTCCCTGGGGCACAGTACCCGAATGAACAGCCTCTCCCTGGGGCACAGTATCCGAATGAACAGCCTCTCCCTGGAGCACAGTACCCGAATGAACAGCCTCTCCCTGGGGCACGGTACCCGAATGACCAGCCTCTCCCTGGGGCACAGACCAGTGGTGGGCGTAGCTGAGGTCTACGAGTCCGGTTTCTCCATCGTGCACCAGGGCCAAGGCTACAGCCTCCAGGGAGGAGCAGAATCCCTTCAGTCCCAGTAGGTACTGAGACTGGGAGACTCCCAGGGATAACGCCACCTCCACTGCTTCAGTAGTGCCCTGTGACGGGATTAGATAACATTAGATTTCAATCATTTACAAATCAGCAAATATAATATACCAATATAACTATATACGCCATTTGCCAGAAGACCCTTTGATCCAAAGCGACTTAAATGGTTCGTGAATGTATTTGTCAGTGGGTAGCCACAGCGGGAATCGAACCCTTGACGCTGTACGCTCCATACTCTACAAATTGAGCCACATAGGACCACATGAAATCAGTCACAAAAATGAGTATATCTGGACCACATGAAATCAGTCACAAAAATGAGTATTTCTGGTTCAGTGTTATTGAGCAGTATGGGGGGGGGGTGTACTAAGCTATATGGAAGTGTTTTAACCATGGATCAATTAGCCAGTTGATTTTGAATTTTAAAAACCCCTCGAAGTATCCCACAATTACATAATTGTCCTTCTGTAGCTCAGTTGGTAGAGCATGGCGCTTGTAACGCCAGGGTAGTGGGTTCGATCCCCGGGACCACCCATACGTAGAATGTATGCACACATGACTGTAAGTCGCTTTGGATAAAAGCGTCTGCTAAATGGCATATATTATTATTATTATATTATATATATTGTATTTTTTACAATTATTTGATGAAAAATTGTGTATTTGGCCTTATTGCTATTAGCCAATAGAAACACATTGAATAACAGATAGTCCTTACTGCTATTAGCCCATAGAAACACATTGAATAACAGATAGTCCTTACTGCTATTAGCCCATAGAAACACATTGAATAACAGATAGTCCTTACTGCTATTAGCCCATAGAAACACATTGAATAACAGATAGTCCTTACTGTTATTAGCCCATAGAAACACATTGAATAACAGATAGTCCTTACTGTTATTAGCCCATAGAAACACATTGAATAACAGATAGTCCTTACTGCTATTAGCCCATAGAAACACATTGAATAACAGATAGTCCTTACTGCTATTAGCCAATAGAAACACATTGAATAACAGATAGTCCTTACTGCTATTAGCCCATAGAAACACATTGAATAACAGATAGTCCTTACTGCTATTAGCCCATAGAAACACACTGAATAACAGATAGTCCTTACTGTTATTAGCCAATAGAAACACATTGAATAACAGATAGTCCTTACTGTTATTAGCCCATAGAAACACATTGAATAACAGATAGTCCTTACTGCTATTAGAAACACATTGAATAACAGATAGTCCTTACTGCTATTAGCCCATAGAAACACATTGAATAACAGATAGTCCTTACTGTTATTAGCCCATAGAAACACATTGAATAACAGACAGTCCTTACTGCTATTAGCCCATAGAAACACATTGAATAACAGACAGTCCTTACTGCTATTAGCCCATAGAAACACATTGAATAACAGATAGTCCTTACTGCTATTAGCCCATAGAAACACATTGAATAACAGATAGTCCTTACTGCTATTAGAAACACATTGAATAACAGATAGTCCTTACTGCTATTAGAAACACATTGAATAACAGATAGTCCTTACTGTTATTAGCCCATAGAAACACATTGAATAACAGATAGTCCTTACTGTTATTAGCCCATAGAAACACACTGAATAACAGATAGTCCTTACTGTTATTAGCCAATAGAAACACATTGAATAACGGATAGTCCTTACTGTTATTAGCCCATAGAAACACATTGAATAACAGATAGTCCTTACTGCTATTAGAAACACATTGAATAACAGATAGTCCTTACTGCTATTAGCCCATAGAAACACATTGAATAACAGATAGTCCTTACTGTTATTAGCCCATAGAAACACATTGAATAACAGATAGTCCTTACTGTTATTAGCCAATAGAAACACATTGAATAACAGATAGTCCTTACTGCTATTAGAAACACATTGAATAACAGATAGTCCTTACTGCTATTAGCCCATAGAAACACATTGAATAACAGATAGTCCTTACTGCTATTAGCCCATAGAAACACATTGAATAACAGATAGTCCTTACTGCTATTAGCCCATAGAAACACATTGAATAACAGATAGTCCTTCCTGTTATTAGCCAATAGAAACACATTGAATAACAGATAGTCCTTACTGCTATTAGCCAATAGAAACACATTGAATAACAGATAGTCCTTACTGCTATTAGCCCATAGAAACACATTGAATAACAGATAGTCCTTACTGCTATTAGCCCATAGAAACACATTGAATAACAGATAGTCCTTACTGTTATTAGCCAATAGAAACACATTGAATAACAGATAGTCCTTACTGTTATTAGCCAATATAAACACATTGAATAACATATAGTCCTTACTGTTATTAGCCAATAGAAACACATTGAATAACAGATAGTCCTTACTGCTATTAGCCCATAGAAACACATTGAATAACAGATAGTCCTTACTGTTATTAGCCAATATAAACACATTGAATAACAGATAGTCCTTACTGCTATTAGCCCATAGAAACACAATGAATAACAGATAGTTCTTACTGCTATTAGCCCATAGAAACACATTGAATAACAGATAGTCCTTACTGCTATTAGCCCATAGAAACACATTGAATAACATATAGTCCTTACTGTTATTAGCCAATATAAACACATTGAATAACATATAGTCCTTACTGTTATTAGCCAATAGAAACACATTGAATAACAGATAGTCCTTACTGCTATTAGCCCATAGAAACACATTGAATAACAGATAGTCCTTACTGTTATTAGCCAATATAAACACATTGAATAACAGATAGTCCTTACTGCTATTAGCCCATAGAAACACAATGAATAACAGATAGTTCTTACTGCTATTAGCCCATAGAAACACATTGAATAACAGATAGTCCTTACTGCTATTAGCCCATAGAAACACAATGAATAACAGATAGTTCTTACTGCTATTAGCCCATAGAAACACATTGAATAACAGATAGTTCTTACTGCTATTAGCCAATAGAAACACATTGAATAACAGATAGTCCTTACTGCTATTAGCCAATAGAAACACATTGAATAACAGATAGTCCTTACTGTTATTAGCCAATAGAAACACATTGAATAACAGATAGTCCTTACTGTTATTAGCCAATAGAAACACATTGAATAACAGATAGTCCTTACTGCTATTAGCCAATAGAAACACATTGAATAACAGATAGTCCTTACTGCTATTGGCCAATAGAAACACATTGAATAACAGATAGTCCTTACTGTTATTAGCCAATAGAAACACATTGAATAACAGATTCACTACATGGAACAACAGATAGTCCCCCCCGCCAACAAACAAAAGATGTAAAGGAAGTTTGTTCTTTAGTGTCTATCCTGAGAAATATAAGAAGGATTAGGAAACATTTATTTTCTAAAAACTGTTTTTTTGTCATTAAGAGTCATTATGGGGTATCGAGTCATTATGTCATTATGGGGTGTTGAGTCATTATGTCATTATGGGGTATTGAGTCATTATGTCATTATGGGGTATTGAGTCATTATGTCATTATGGGGTGTTGAGTCATTATGTCATTATGGGTTATTGAGTCATTATGTCATTATGGGGTATTGAGTCATTATGTCATTATGGGGTATTGAGTCATTATGTCATTATGGGGTATTGAGTCATTATGGGGTATTGAGTCATTATGTCATTATGGGGTATTGAGTCATTATGTCATTATGGGGTATTGAGTCATTATGTCATTATGGGGTATTGAGTCATTATGGGGTATTGAGTCATTATGTCATTATGGGGTGTTGAGTCATTATGTCATTATGGGGTATTGAGTCATTATGTCATTATGGGGTATTGAGTCATTATGTCATTATGGGGTATTGAGTCATTATGTCATTACGGGGTATTGTGTCATTACGGGGTATTGTGTCATTATGGGGTATTGAGTCATTATGGGGTATTGAGTCATTATGGGGTACTGAGTCATTATGGGGTATTGAGTCATTATGGGGTACTGTGTCATTATGGGGTATTGAGTCATTATGGGGTATTGTGTCATTATGGGGTATTGAGTCATTATGTCATTATGGGGTATTGAGTCATTATGTCATTATGGGGTATTGAGTATTTATGTCATTATGGGGTACTGAGTCATTATGGGGTATTGTGTCATTATGGGGTATTGAGTCATTATGGGGTACTGAGTCATTATGGGGTACTGTGTCATTATGGGGTATTGTGTCATTATGGGGTATTGTGTCATTATGGGGTATTGTGTCATTATGTCATTATGGGGTATTGAGTCATTATGTCATTATGGGGTATTGAGTATTTATGTCATTATGGGGTATTGAGTCATTATGGGGTATTGAGTCATTATGTCATTATGGGGTACTGTGTCATTATGGTGTATTGTGTCATTATGGGGTATTGAGTCATTATGGGGTACTGAGTCATTATGGGGTATTGTGTCATTATGGGGTATTGAGTCATTATGGGGTACTGAGTCATTATGGGGTATTGAGTCATTATGGGGTACTGTGTCATTATGGGGTATTGTGTCATTATGGGGTATTGAGTCATTATGTCATTATGGGGTATTGAGTATTTATGTCATTATGGGGTATTGAGTCATTATGGGGTATTGAGTCATTATGTCATTATGGGGTATTGTGTCATTATGGGGTATTGAGTCATTACGGGGTATTGTGTCATTATGGGGTATTGTGTCATTATGTCATTACGGGGTATTGTGTCATTACGGGGTATTGAGTCATTATGGGGTATTGAGTCATTATGGGGTATTGAGTCATTATGGGGTACTGTGTCATTATGGGGTATTGTGTCATTATGGGGTATTGAGTCATTATGTCATTACGGGGTATTGTGTCATTACGGGGTATTGAGTCATTATGGGGTATTGAGTCATTATGGGGTATTGAGTCATTATGGGGTATTGAGTCATTATGGGGTACTGAGTCATTATGGGGTATTGAGTCATTATGGGGTACTGTGTCATTATGGGGTATTGAGTCATTATGGGGTATTGTGTCATTATGGGGTATTGAGTCATTATGTCATTATGGGGTATTGAGTCATTATGTCATTATGGGGTATTGAGTATTTATGTCATTATGGGGTACTGAGTCATTATGGGGTATTGTGTCATTATGGGGTATTGAGTCATTATGGGGTATTGAGTCATTATGGGGTACTGTGTCATTATGGGGTATTGTGTCATTATGGGGTATTGAGTCATTATGTCATTATGGGGTATTGAGTCATTATGTCATTATGGGGTATTGAGTATTTATGTCATTATGGGGTATTGAGTCATTATGGGGTATTGAGTCATTATGTCATTATGGGGTACTGTGTCATTATGGTGTATTGTGTCATTATGGGGTATTGAGTCATTATGGGGTACTGAGTCATTATGGGGTATTGAGTCATTATGGGGTACTGAGTCATTATGGGGTATTGAGTCATTATGGGGTACTGTGTCATTATGGGGTATTGTGTCATTATGGGGTATTGAGTCATTATGTCATTATGGGTTATTGAGTCATTATGTCATTATGGGGTATTGAGTATTTATGTCATTATGGGGTATTGAGTCATTATGGGGTATTGAGTCATTATGTCATTATGGGGTATTGTGTCATTATGGGGTATTGAGTCATTATGGGGTATTGAGTCATTATGGGGTACTGAGTCATTATGGGGTATTGAGTCATTATGGGGTATTGAGTCATTATGGGGTATTGTGTCATTATGGGGTACTGAGTCATTATGGGGTACTGAGTCATTATGGGGTATTGTGTCATTGTGGGGTACTGTGTCATTGTGGGGTACTGTGTCATTATGGGGTACTGAGTCATTATGGGGTACTGAGTCATTATGGGGTACTGAGTCATTATGGGGTATTGAGTCATTATGGGGTATTGAGTCATTATGGGGTACTGTGTCATTATGGGGTATTGAGTCATTACGGGGTATTGAGTCATTATGGGGTATTGAGTCATTATGGGGTACTGAGTCATTATGGGGTACTGAGTCATTATGGGGTATTGAGTCATTATGGGGTACTGTGTCATTATGGGGTATTGTGTCATTATGGGGTACTGAGTCATTATGGGGTACTGAGTCATTATGGGGTATTGTGTCATTGTGGGGTACTGTGTCATTATGGGGTACTGAGTCATTATGGGGTATTGAGTCATTATGGGGTATTGAGTCATTATGGGGTATTGAGTCATAATGGGGTATTGACTCATTATGGGGTACTGAGTCATTATGGGGTACTGAGTCATTATGGGGTATTCCTCTTGTCCAATTAGCTGCCAATAATTACATTTAGATGATTGGAGGATTCTAAATTAATATCTAAGGGGCATTTTCCGTTAGGATCTGTGAGAATATCTAAGGGGATTTTATATAATTCTAAATGAATTAATAATAATTGCATTGTTAAAAAGTAACTATATTCTGGAGATTTTGTTTACATTTAACCTAGAGTAACTATAGACTGGAGATTTTGTTTACATTTAACCTAGAGTAACTATATTCTGGAGATTTTGTTTACATTTAACCTAGAGTAACTATATTCTGGAGATTTTGTTTACATTTAACCTAGAGTAACTATATTCTGGAGATTTTGTTTACATTTAACCTAGAGTAACTATATTCTGGAGATTTTGTTTACATTTAACCTAGAGTAACTATATTCTGGAGATTTTGTTTACATTTAACCTAGAGTAACTATATTCTGGAGATTTTGTTTACATTTAACCTAGAGTAACTATATTCTGGAGATTTTGTTTACATTTAACCTAGAGTAACTATATTCTGGAGATTTTGTTTACATTTAACCTAAAGTAACTATATTCTGGAGATTTTGTTTACATTTAACCTAGAGTAACTATATACTGGAGATTTTGTTTACATTTAATCTAGAGTAACTATATTCTGGAGATTTTGTTTACATTTAACCTAGAGTAACTATATACTGGAGATTTTGTTTACATTTAACCTAGAGTAACTATATACTGGAGATTTTGTTTACATTTAACCTAGAGTAACTATATTCTGGAGATTTTGTTTACATTTAACCTAGAGTAACTATATTCTGAGATTTTGTTTACATTTAACCTAGAGTAACTATATTCTGGAGATTTTGTTTACATTTAACCTAGAGTAACTATATTCTGGAGATTTTGTTTACATTTAACCTAGAGTAACTATATTCTGGAGATTTTGTTTACATTTAACCTAGAGTAACTATATTCTGGAGATTTTGTTTACATTTAACCTAGAGTAACTATATTCTGGAGATTTTGTTTACATTTAACCTAGAGTAACTATATTCTGGAGATTTTGTTTACATTTAACCTAGAGTAACTATATTCTGGAGATTTTGTTTACATTTAACCTAGAGTAACTATATTCTGGAGATTTTGTTTACATTTAACCTAGAGTAACTATATACTGGAGATTTTGTTTACATTTAACCTAGAGTAACTATATACTGGAGATTTTGTTTACATTTAACCTAGAGTAACTATATACTGGAGATTTTGTTTACATTTAACCTAGAGTAACTATATACTGGAGATTTTGTTTACATTTAACCTAGAGTAACTATATACTGGAGATTTTGTTTACATTTAACCTAGAGTAACTATATACTGGAGATTTTGTTTACATTTAACCTAGAGTAACTATATACTGGAGATTTTGTTTACATTTAACCTAGAGTAACTATATACTGGAGATTTTGTTTACATTTAACCTAGAGTAACTATATACTGGAGATTTTGTTTACATTTAACCTAGAGTAACTATATACTGGAGATTTTGTTTACATTTAACCTAGAGTAACTATATACTGGAGATTTTGTTTACATTTAACCTAGAGTAACTATATACTGGAGATTTTGTTTACATTTAACCTAGAGTAAGTGAGAGAAAGGAGATTCTTGAACATGGGGTGAGACATTCTTTCTAATTTGTAAATGAAGCCAGTTTGTTATTTAGAATCATTTATTTCTGGAGGAACCTAACTTCAAAATCAAATAAATGTATTTCTCACATACACATAGTTAGCAGATGTTAATGGTCACATACACATGGTTAGCAGATGTTAATGCGAGTGTAGCGAAATGCTTGTGCTTCTAGTTCCGACAATGCAGTAATAACCAACGAGTAATCTAACCTAACAATTCCAAAACTACTGTCTTATACACAGTGTAAGGGGTTAAAGAATATGTACATAAAGATATATGAATGAGTGATGGTACAGAGCAGCATACAGTAGATGGTATAGAATACAGTATATACTCATGAGATGAGTAATGTAGGGTATGTAAACATTATATAAAGTGGCATTGTTTAAAGTGGCTAGTGATACATGTATTACATAAAGATGCAGATGGTATAGAGTACAGTATATACTCTCCAATTTGCTTACCGCCCCAACAGGTCATTGAATTTAAAAAGATGATATATACTGTAGGCCTACCATAGATTAAATGAGTATTGGTTACACTACAATTTAGGGTGTGGAAATGTTATGCCCCTTAGATATTCATTTGGAATCGTCCAATCAATCCTCTTATACTGTAGCCTACTCCCAACTGTCATGTTGTACAGCACAATATTTTACCAATCCTCTTATACTGTAGCCTACTCCCAACTGTCATGTTGTACAGCACAATATTTTCCATTCCATCTTTTCCATTTTTTAAAATGTACCTTTATTTAACTAGGAAAGTCAGTTATGAACAAATTCTTATTTTCAATGACGGCCGAGGAACAGTGGGTTAACTGCCTTGTTCAGGGGCAGAACGACAGATTTGTACCTTATCAGCTAAGGGGGTTTGAACTTGCAACCTTCCGGTTACTAGTCCAACACTCTGACCAATAATAGAAACACCATGATATTAATCTAATTAATTAAGACAAATTTCTTAAAATCAATCCCATATTCTATGTTAATATAAAAAAGGTTTGACATTTTTTAACAATGCCAATATGGAAGACTATCAAATGCTCCTCAGAGATGCCCTCTGGTGGTCAAAACTAGCACTGACTAGCATTAACGTAAAACATGGCTGTCAATTAGATAACGTGCCACAGAATGCTGCAGCAGCCTGCGACGTGTGCCGCAGTATGACTCAACTTTTTTAAAGGAGCAACCACCGTACGGACCTTGTTACTGATGTAGGCTGCCATGTGTGTCTCAGTGCATCCTCCTCCCAGCAGAGCGACCGGGTCTCTCAGGGTCAGCCTCAACACATGCTCGGCCCTCTGACACGCAGCCTGGAACATCACAACCACAGAGACGCAGAATAACAACAGATCGATACAAAAATCATTGCCTCCCGAGAAAAACATTTAGCAACATTCTAACGTTAACTAAACAATGAGAGGAACTAGATTACACTTCTAAAACAGGCTTGGATTCTATTCAGAGTGTAGGGAGACTGTTATTGCTTGACTGTTATTATTTGACTATTTGAGCATATGTAAAGGGTGTCAGTGTGTCTAACTACAGTTCATTGAGCATATGTAAAGGGTGTCAGTGTGTCTAACTACAGTTCATTGAGCATATGTAAAGGGTGTCAGTGTGTCTAACTACAGTTCATTGAGCATATGTAAAGGGTGTCAGTGTGTCTAACTACAGTTCATTGAGCATATGTAAAGGGTGTCAGTGTGTCTAACTACAGTTCATTGAGCATATGTAAAGGGTGTCAGTGTGTCTAACTACAGTTCATTGAGCATATGTAAAGGGTGTCAGTGTGTCTAACTACAGTTCATTGAGCATATGTAAAGGGTGTCAGTGTGTCTAACTACAGTTCATTGAGCATATGTAAAGGGTGTCAGTGTGTCTAACTACAGTTCATTGAGCATATGTAAAGGGTGTCAGTGTGTCTAACTACAGTTCATTGAGCATATGTAAAGGGTGTCAGTGTGTCTAACTACAGTTCATTGAGCATATGTAAAGGGTGTCAGTGTGTCTAACTACAGTTCATTGAGCATATGTAAAGGGTGTCAGTGTGTCTAACTACAGTTCATTGAGCATATGTAAAGGGTATCAGTGTGTCTAACTACAGTTCATTGAGCATATGTAAAGGGTATCAGTGTGTCTAACTACAGTTCATTGAGCATATGTAAAGGGTATCAGTGTGTCTAACTACAGTTCATTGAGCATATGTAAAGGGTATCAGTGTGTCTAACTACAGTTCATTGAGCATATGTAAAGGGTGTCAGTGTGTCTAACTACAGTTCATTGAGCATATGTAAAGGGTGTCAGTGTGTCTAACTACAGTTCATTGAGCATATGTAAAGGGTGTCAGTGTGTCTAACTACAGTTCATTGAGCATATGTAAAGGGTGTCAGTGTGTCTAACTACAGTTCATTGAGCATATGTAAAGGGTGTCAGTGTGTCTAACTACAGTTCATTGAGCATATGTAAAGGGTGCTACCTTAGCGTTGCCTTCCTGAACAGGCCTCTGAATGGGCTTAAACCAGGGTCAGCACGCCTCCAATTCTATCACACCAACATTGGCAACATTTCGAGCTAGCGGTGGTGTGAGCTTACTTCCCGTTCTTATCTCTGTTACACAATAGGCTCAGTCTCGTCTACCTTCAGTTCGTTCAGCATGGTGTCGTTCCTATGGCAGAGGACCATAGTGCAGACAGCTGGTGCTGGTTCCCGAGGTGGAAGGAGATGCAGCATCTCTCTGGATCCAACGGTCCTGACACAGCAGCCTTTCACCTGGCCATAGGCCTCAGGAGGGATAGGGGTCTGGTACAACGCCACTGCTTGAGCACCTGGAACAGGAGAAAACCAGTGCTTTCTCGAATCTAGTAGGATTTATATTTATATATGAAACCCATGTATTATAACAAAATAGAAACTAGGCCCCTAAATGTATTTTATTCTCAGCACTAACCTACCTACTACAAAATACTAATATATCTATGCTGGCTAAAGCATTACTGATAACTACACTATATTACATTACCTGTCATTTGAACAATGGGCTGGATGAGTGCAACGCCGAGTCTCTCTACGACCAAGACGCCGTGCCTCCGGAGGTAATGCTGCAGTACAGGGTGTATCGTTCTCTGACACATAAACACCTCCACCTGGTCTGTAACTGCCTGCTCTCCCAGCTTCAGTAACTCATCCAGGATGAGATCTTCTGGGTCTGGGGATCCACTGTGCACCTTTCAAGAGTTGAATAATAAACACCCACATGGCAGTTATAGACTTTGAAATACTATTATTACATATTACATATATTACATTGACAGACAAAAGAAAACATTCATGTTTAAAATGCGTTATTGAATAAAAACCTTGACGATATTGTATTTATTTTACCTTTATTTAACTAGGCAAGTCAGTTAAGAACAAATTCTTATTTTCCAATGACGGCCTAGGAACAGTGGGTTAACTGCCTGTTCAGGGGCAGAACGACAGATTTGTATCTTGTCAGCTCGGGGATTTGAACTTGTAACCTTTCGGTTACTAGTCCAACACTCTAACCAATAGGCTACCTGCCGCCCCTACACTCTAACCACTAGGCTACCTTCCGCCTCTACGCTCTAACCACTAGGCTACCTTCCGCCTCCACGCTCTAACCACTAGGCTACCTGCCGCTTCTACGCTCTAACCACTAGGCTACCTGCCGTCCCTACGCTCTAACCACTAGGCTACCTGCTGCTCCTACACTCTAACCACTAGGCTACCTGCCGCCTCTACGCTCTAACCACTAGGCTACCTGCCTCCCCCCTCTAACCACGAGGCTACCCTGCCACCCCTACGCTCTAACCACTAGGCTACCTGCCGTCCCTACGCTCTAACCACTAGGCTACCTGCTGCTCCTACACTCTAACCACTAGGCTACCTGCCTCCCCCCTCTAACCACTAGGCTACCTGCGGCCTTTATGCTCTAACCACTAGGCTACCTGCAGCCTTTATGCTCTAACCACTAGGCTACCCTGCCGTACATTTATGTTTGAGGTTAGTAAAATATTGCATTTAGTAGCAAGAGTAAGGTATACCATTACCTCCAGGGACCCCTCTCCAAACTCAGATAGATCCCCTGAGAGAGACACCGTGAACAGGGCTAGTCGGAAGGGACCGGGCCCCCGTCTGGTTCTCTCCGAGTCTGTGGGGTGAAGCTGCATGTCTGGGACATTCACCAGCAGACCTGGAAACACTGCAGAATCTAGCACAAACTGTCCCTCGATGGAGACAGTCACAGTCCTACCAAGACGGACTCTGTCTGGGGAGCCCGGGGTGTCACCACAGGGGACAGTCAGTAGAAAGGCATGGACAGCCAACGTGCTGATATGCTGCTGTTCACCCTCAGTCAACACACAGGCAGGTTTGCTAGAGATGACACTCCTGGCTAGTGTCACCAAGCTCTGGCAGCTGTTGAAATCGACATTCACTTTACAGCCACAGTCCTCCTGGTTGAGGAAACTGGTGCAAACCTCCAATAGTTGTTTGTTGATTTTGATCGCAACACTTGGTCTCAAGCCTGACTTCTGAACATGGTCAATGAGGGAAAAACAGAGGATGCCAGTGTACAGACCACAGTCACTGAACCGAGACAGGTGGTTTAGGATGGAGGCAGTAATAAGTTTGAGTAACGGCTCCGATGAGGAAACAGCTTGAAGTAGGGACGTAGAGGTGGAGGTGGTCAGGACGTGTCCACCGACGTTGTTATGGACTTGCTTCAGTCTACCATTGGGTCCGAAACAAGAGGTGAGGATCTGCCTCATCAGTGTCATCTTCCGACAGACTTCATTCATGCTCAGTGGGTTGTCTGTACAGACAGATGACGCTTTCTTGGTAACTCGAGACATAGTTACTTATTCTTTCATGCACAAATCATTGGAGCTGAAGACACAAGACGAGAAGCCCTCCAAATTAATTGTTGTATGGCTAGCCAGTGTTAGCTACGTACTATCATATCACACATTCCCTGATAAATTCGGGTGTGATTTTTACTCGATTACAAATGTTTAGTACACCCTTTGATATTGCTAAATATACCCATGGACTTTTTCTGTCTTTCAACACATTTAACTCACATTTTAGAGCTGCGAAACAGCACCAGTACGCTAATGTATATGATTGTTCTGCGGTCGAAAATCTGACAGCTGTTAGTTTTAGGCATATTGAAAAATACCTGATTACAATATATTATATTACGTTGATTAAATCCGATTACCCCAGAAATGATTGTACCTATACATTGTGAAATGTGTTTTATAATAGTATATTAACGATTATATTAGTTGTCTGTGGTGAAATGTGTATTTTTTCGTGGAGGTTATTGGATGAGAAACAAAGGCTTTTGTTTGGCCAGCTAAACCGTTTCTATGACGACCCCGCGACGGGGTCCTTCAAGTCACGTGATACATTTTCAAAAACAGTCGGCGGAAAATCTTCGTCTCCAGTTACCACAGCCACAAAGTCATAATTAGGTCTAAAACCCGTCTATTTCTACAATTAATATTGGTTAAAAATCTGATTTCAAAACTAAACTGAAACTTAAGCACAATGCTATTAAATACACGTAGCTAGTTAACGTTCCAGCTCGTCCTGAAGTCAGATGATTGAATAACAGTCGGTTTCTTGCTGGTTAGCTACGGTAAATACAACAAACACGGCTTTACAAGCTACCTAGTTTAGCTGCTTAGCTTGTACATCGTGTTTTTGTTCAGCAATAAAAGTTTTGTACCTAACGTGTAGCTACAATACTCACTGCCCCCGAAACGCAACAGTAACATCTACAGTAACCTGGTAAAATAACTATTTCAATTACTATCCGTTTTTACATAGCTGGATATCTAATGTATGCTAAGTATTGTGACTCAAGCAAAAAGACACAGTTAGGTCACTTTGTGGTTCTCCATCAGGTTACATTGTCATGTCTATGAAAGGATATGGTGTGGGCAAATGTAAAGAATATTAACGTTACATGTTTGTTTCCTGGTCGTAGTTACTACTAGACTCAACAAGAATGGCTCCTCACAAGGTTGTTGTCAAGGTAAGAGGAAAGACACCTTTAAAACAAGTGGTCTAACGTTGTTTTATTCATCTGACTGTTATAATGCTCTGTCTTCGGGTAACTGATGAGCAAGTTTATTCTGTAATGTTTTGACGCATTCGATGGTTGGATTTGATGGTCCTTGTCATCCGGGATCCTTGGGACATCTCTACTCCGTTGAAGTTGCCATTTTAAAATGGTTAAAGACATGCTCCAGAACTGTGGCAACTACTAAGCATAAGCAATGGCGGTTTGTGCCGTTGAAGATGAGGGAGGACCATTAATTATTTAATGATTCAATGGTCTTATTTCTATTACAGCCATGTTGTATGACTGCCCTTCATATTCCATTCACCCAGTTCAATGTAACATCGCTAGGTTGAGGCTACTACGTGATACTTGAATTTGCCCTATACACATCATGAGGTTCCTATGAATGAAAGTCTATAATGTAGGTGGAGAGACAAGTTGGAGAAATCAAGGTGTCAAGACAGTGACGTGTTCAATACCACCTTGCCCACTCTTGTCTGCTTGTAGCTGATCTGGGGTGTAATCATTTATTTTTTGCAACCAAAACGAGAGTTTCTATTGGGCAAATTCAGGTAGGTCCTGCCCCATTTCTTTGCACTGGCTTCCGTTTAGGAAATGTTCTTTCAACAGAATTGACGGAATGAATACACCCCTGATCACCTGAATACACACTTAACTTTTAATAGCAGCCACATACAGCCTCATCACTTGCTCAATGTGTAATTCCTTCTCACATCTACGCGCTCTCCTCCTCTCACCTTTCCCTTCCCCTGGACTAAGGTGAACAACAAATCAAGTAAAATTGTATTTGTCACGTGTTTCATAAACAGCCGATGTAGACTAACAGTGAAAAATATTTTCTAAAAATAAATACTAAACACAAGGTGAATAACGAATAGAAATAATGAGTAGAATGGTTATGGTTATATACAGGGAGTACTGAGTCGATGTGAAGGGGTATGAGGTAGATATTTACATACAGGTCAAGGTAACGTGACTAGACAACAGGATAGATAATAGACTGTAGTACTGAGTCGATGTGAAGGGGTGTGAGGTAGATATTTACATATAGGTCAAGGTAACGTGACTAGACAACAGGATAGATAATAGACTGTAGTACTGAGTCGATGTGAAGGGGTGTGAGGTAGATATTTACATATAGGTCAAGGTAACGTGACCAGACAACAGGATAGATAATAGACTAGTACTGAGTCGATGTGAAGGGGTATGAGGTAGATATTTACATATAGGTCAAGGTAACGTGACTAGACAACAGGATAGATAATAGACTGTAGTACTGAGTCGATGTGAAGGGGTGTGAGGTAGATATTTACATATAGGTCAAGGTAACGTGACCAGACAACAGGATAGATAATAGACTAGTACTGAGTCGATGTGAAGGGGTATGAGGTAGATATTTACATACAGGTCAAGGTAACGTGACTAGACAACAGGATAGATAATAGACTGTAGTACTGAGTCGATGTGAAGGGGTGTGAGGTAGATATTTACATATAGGTCAAGGTAACGTGACCAGACAACAGGATAGATAATAGACTAGTACTGAGTCGATGTGAAGGGGTATGAGGTAGATATTTACATATAGGTCAAGGTAACGTGACTAGACAACAGGATAGATAATAGACTGTAGTACTGAGTCGATGTGAAGGGGTATGAGGTAGATATTTACATATAGGTCAAGGTAACGTGACTAGACAACAGGATAGATAATAGACTGTAGTACTGAGTCGATGTGAAGGGGTATGAGGTAGATATTTACATATAGGTCAAGGTAACGTGACTAGACAACAGGATAGATAATAGACTGTAGTACTGAGTCGATGTGAAGGGGTATGAGGTAGATATTTACATATAGGTCAAGGTAACGTGACTAGACAACAGGATAGATAATAGACTGTAGTACTGAGTCGATGTGAAGGGGTATGAGGTAGATATTTACATATAGGTTAAGGTAACGTGACCAGACAACAGGATAGATAATAGACTGTAGTACTGAGTCGATGTGAAGGGGTATGAGGTAGATATTTACATATAGGTCAAGGTAACGTGACTAGACAACAGGATAGATAATAGACTAGTACTGAGTCGATGTGAAGGGGTATGAGGTAGATATTTACATATAGGTCAAGGTAACGTGACTAGACAACAGGATAGATAATAGACTAGTACTGAGTCGATGTGAAGGGGTATGAGGTAGATATTTACATATAGGTCAAGGTAACGTGACCAGACAACAGGATAGATAATAGACTGTAGTACTGAGTCGATGTGAAGGGGTGTGAGGTAGATATTTACATATAGGTCAAGGTAACGTGACCAGACAACAGGATAGATAATAGACTGTAGTACTGAGTCGATGTGAAGGGGTATGAGGTAGATATTTACATACAGGTCAAGGTAACGTGACCAGACAACAGGATAGATAATAGACTGTAGTACTGAGTCGATGTGAAGGGGTATGAGGTAGATATTTACATATAAGTCAAGGTAACGTGACTAGACAACAGGATAGATAATAGACTGTAGTACTGAGTCGATGTGAAGGGGTATGAGGTAGGTATTTACATATAGGTAACGTGACTAGACAACAGGATAGATAATAGACTGTAGTACTGAGTCGATGTGAAGGGGTGTGAGGTAGATATTTACATATAGGTCAAGGTAACGTGACTAGACAACAGGATAGATAATAGACTGTAGTACTGAGTCGATGTGAAGGGGTATGAGGTAGATATTTACATATAGGTCAAGGTAACGTGACTAGACAACAGGATAGATAATAGACTGTAGTACTGAGTGGATGTGAAGGGGTATGAGGTAGATATTTACATATAGGTCAAGGTAACGTGACTAGACAACAGGATAAATAATAGACTGTAGTACTGAGTCGATGTGAAGGGGTATGAGGTAGATATTTACATATAGGTCAAGGTAACGTGACCAGACAACAGGATAGATAATAGACTGTAGTACTGAGTCGATGTGAAGGGGTATGAGGTAGATATTTAAGTATAGGTCAAGGTAACGTGACTAGACAACAGGATAAATAATAGACTGTAGTACTGAGTCGATGTGAAGGGGTATGAGGTAGATATTTACATATAGGTCAAAGTAACGTGACTAGACAACAGGATAGATAATAGACTGTAGTACTGAGTCGATGTGAAGGGGTATGAGGTAGATATTTAAGTATAGGTCAAGGTAACGTGACTAGACAACAGGATAGATAATAGACTGTAGTACTGAGTCGATGTGAAGGGGTATGAGGTAGATATTTAAGTATAGGTCAAGGTAACGTGACTAGACAACAGGATAGATAATAGACTGTAGTACTGAGTCGATGTGAAGGGGTATGAGGTAGATATTTACATATAGGTAACGTGACCAGACAACAGGATAGATAATAGACTGTAGTACTGAGTGGATGTGAAGGGGTATGAGGTAGATATTTACATATAGGTCAAGGTAACGTGACTAGACAACAGGATAGATAATAGACTGTAGTACTGAGTCGATGTGAAGGGGTATGAGGTAGATATTTACATATAGGTCAAGGTAACGTGACTAGACAACAGGATAGATAATAGACTGTAGTACTGAGTCGATGTGAAGGGGTATGAGGTAGATATTTACATATAGGTCAAGGTAACGTGACTAGACAACAGGATAGATAATAGACTGTAGTACTGAGTCGATGTGAAGGGGTATGAGGTAGATATTTACATATAGGTCAAGGTAACGTGACTAGACAACAGGATAGATAATAGACTGTAGTACTGAGTCGATGTGAAGAGGTATGAGGTAGATATTTACATATAGGTCAAGGTAACGTGACTAGACAACAGGATAGATAATAGACTGTAGCAGCGTATGATCAAAGAACTTTGTGAGTTAGTGCAAAAAAAAGTGTCAATGCAGATCGTCCTGGTAGCCATTTGATTAACTATTTAGCCGTCTTATGGCTTGGGGGTAGAAGCTATTCAGGTTCCTGTTGGTTCCAGACTTGGTGCATTGGTACCGCTTGCTGTGCGGTTGCAGAGAGAACAGTCTGTGGCGGGAGTGTTTAACACCTTTTTTTGGCCCCTCCTTTGACACCGCCTGGTATAGAGGTTCTGGAATGTAGAGAGCTCTGCCCCGGTTGATGTACTGGGCCTTGCTTTGACACCGCCTGGTATAGAGGTTCTGGAATGTAGAGAGCTCTGCCCCGGTTGATGTACTGGGCCTTGCTTTGACACCGCCTGGTATAGAGGTTCTGGAATGTAGAGAGCTCTGCCCCGGTTGATGTACTGGGCCTTCCTTTGACACCGCCTGGTATAGAGGTTCTGGAATGTAGAGTGGAACTTGAAGCTCCCGCGGGCGGGTCCCGGTGGGAATAAATGAATAAAGCAGCTAGCTAACATAGCAGTGTTCGAGAGCCTTAGCCAGCTTGCTAACATAGCAGTGTTCGAGAGCCTTAGCCAGCTAGCTAAACATAGCAGTGTTCGAGAGCCTTAGCCAGCTAGCTAACATAGCAATGTTCGAGAGCCTTAGCCAGCTAGCTAACATAGCAGTGTTCGAGAGCCTTAGCCAGCTAGCTAACATAGCAGTGTTCGAGAGCCTTAGCCAGCTAGCTAACATAGCAGTGTTCGAGAGCCTTAGCCAGCTAGCTAACATAGCAGTGTTCGAGAGCCTTAGCCAGCTAGCTAACATAGCAGTGTTCGAGAGCCTTAGCCAGCTAGCTAACATAGCAGTGTTCGAGAGCCTTAGCCAGCTAGCTAACATAGCAGTGTTCGGGAGCCTTAGCCAGCTAGCTAACATAGCAGTGTTCGGGAGCCTTAGCCAGCTAGCTAACATAGCAGTGTTCGGGAGCCTTAGCCAGCTAGCTAACATAGCAGTGTTCGAGAGCCTTAGCCAGCTAGCTAACATAGCAGTGTTCGGGAGCCTTAGCCAGCTAGCTAACATAGCAGTGTTCGGGAGCCTTAGCCAGCTAGCTAACATAGCAGTGTTCGGGAGCCTTAGCCAGCTAGCTAACATAGCAGTGTTCGGGAGCCTTAGCCAGCTTGCTAACATAGCAGTGTTCGGGAGCCTTAGCCAGCTATCTAACATAGCAGTGTTCGGGAGCCTTAGCCAGCTAGCTAACATAGCAGTGTTCGAGAGCCTTAGCCAGCTAGCTAACATAGCAGTGCTCGAGAGCCTTAGCCAGCTTGCTAACATAGCAGTGTTCGAGAGCCTTAGCCAGCTAGCTAACATAGCAGTGTTCGAGAGCCTTAGCCAGCTTGCTAACATAGCAGTGTTCGAGAGCCTTAGCCAGCTAGCTAACATAGCAGTGTTCGTGAGCCTTAGCCAGCTAGCTAACATATCAGTGTTCGAGAACCTTAGCCAGCTAGCTAACATATCAGTGTTCGAGAACCTTAGCCAGCTAGCTAACATAGCAGTGTTCGAGAACCTTAGCCAGCTAGCTAACATAGCAGTGTTCGAGAGCCTTAGCCAGCTTGTTAACATAGCAGTGTTCGAGAGCCTTAGCCAGCTAGCTAACATAGCAGTGCTCGAGAGCCTTAGCCAGCTTGCTAACATAGCAGTGTTCGAGAGCCTTAGCCAGCTAGCTAACATAGCAGTGTTCGAGAGCCTTAGCCAGCTTGCTAACATAGCAGTGTTCGAGAGCCTTAGCCAGCTAGCTAACATAGCAGTGTTCGATTGCCTTAGCCATCTAGCTAACATAGCAGTGTTCGATTGCCTTAGCCATCTAGCTAACATAGCAGTGTTCGATAGCCTTAGCCAGCTAGCTAACATAGCAGTGTTCGAGAGCCTTAGTCAGCTAGCTAACATAGCAGTGTTCGATAGCCTTAGCCAGCTAGCTAACATAGCAGTGTTCGATAGCCTTAGCCAGCTAGCTAACATAGCAGTGTTCGAGAGCCTTAGCCAGCTAGCTAACATAGCAGTGTTCGAGAGCCTCAGCCAGCTAGCTAACATAGCAGTGTTCGATAGCCTTAGCCAGCTAGCTAACATAGCAGTGTTCGAGAGCCTTAGCCAGCTAGCTAACATAGCAGTGTTCGATAGCCTTAGCCAGCTAGCTAACATAGCAGTGTTCGATAGCCTAAGCCAGCGAGCTAGAGTAAATAGCGTTCCTCTCTGTCAGGTTGTTGAGTAGGCTAAATTAGCTGCATTAGCTAAGTATGTGAACGGTAAGCTATTTATTATGGCCATTGAAATGCTAGTTATTAAAATTAGATCCAACAAGAATATCAAGGAGTTTGAAATCCAGGCGATTTAAAAACTAAAGTGTCAATGTATGTTGATGACTCTAGTCTCATTGAACATCTTGGCCACTTTTTCTATCCTTCCTGGATTAAAACCTTATTAAGTATTGGATCGTTAATATAATACAGTGTTTACACCACCTAGTAGTTTATCAAATGGGCGGTTGGTGAAATAGACATACTCGGTATTCACATCTCAAAAAATTATAAATGAACTTACCACAATTTTAATTAGAAAGTTAGCAAAAATAGATACGATTCTGTAACCACGGAGAGGAAAAATCACATTGATTAACTATTATTATACCATTATTTGTATGTCTACTTTGCACATTCTTCCATTGCAAATCTACCATTCCAGTGTTTTACTTGCTATATTGTATTTACTTTGCCACCATGGCCTTTTTTTGCCTTTACCTCCCTTCTCACCTCATTTGCTCACATCGTATATAGACTTATTTTTATACTGTATTATTGACTGTATGTTTGTTTTACTCCATGTGTAACTCTGTGTCGTTGTATCTGTCGAACTGCTTTGCTTTATCTTGGCCAGGTCGCAATTGTAAATGAGAACTTGTTAAATAAAGGTGTTCTCAACTAGCCTACCTGGTTAAATAAAGGTGTTCTCAACTGGCCTACCTGGTTAAATAAAGGTGTTCTCAACTGGCCTACCTGGTTAAATAAAGGTGTTCTCAACTGGCCTACCTGGTTAAATAAAGGTGTTCTCAACGAGCCTACCTGGTTAAATAAAGGTGTTCTCAACTAGCCTACCTGGTTAAATAAAGGTGTTCTCAACTTGCCTACCTGGTTAAATAAAGGTGTTCTCAACTGGCCTACCTGGTTAAATAAAGGTGTTCTCAACTAGCCTACCTGGTTAAATAAAGGTGTTCTCAACTAGCCTACCTGGTTAAATAAAGGTGTTCTCAACTAGCCTACCTGGTTAAATAAAGGTGTTCTCAACTAGCCTACCTGGTTAAATAAAGGTGTTCTCAACTAGCCTACCTGGTTAAATAAAGGTGTTCTCAACTAGCCTACCTGGTTAAATAAAGGTGTTCTCAACTAGCCTACCTGGTTAAATAAAGGTGTTCTCAACTAGCCTACCTGGTTAAATAAAGGTGTTCTCAACTGGCCTACCTGGTTAAATAAAGGTGTTCTCAACTGGCCTACCTGGTTAAATAAAGGTGTTCTCAACTGGCCTACCTGGTTAAATAAAGGTGTTCTCAACTGGCCTACCTGGTTAAATAAAGGTGTTCTCAACTTGCCTACCTGGTTAAATAAAGGTGAAATAAAAACTAAACTAAAATAACAACTCTTGGGTCCTATCACAGTTGACTTAATAATGGTGCTGCCTACTCCAGACTTAATAATGGTGCTGCCTACTCCAGACTTAATAATGGTGCTGCCTACTCCAGACTTAATAATGGTGCTGCCTACTCCAGACGACTTGTTTTCGAAATGATATGAGCAAAATAAATATTTCGGGTTTTTTGGAACGCTAAACCAGACAAAATGTAAGGTGCCTATTGATATAGTGATTATTGATATAGTGATTATTGATACAGTGATTATTGATACAGTGATTATTGATACAGTGATTATTGATACAGTGATTATTGATACAGTGATTATTGATACAGTGATTATTGATACAGTGATTATTGATACAGTGATTATTGATACAGTGATTATTGATACAGTGATTATTGATATAGTGATTATTGATACAGTGATTATTGATACAGTGATTAAGTGATTATTGATACAGTGATTATTGATACAGTGATTATTGATACAGTGATTATTGATACAGTGATTATTGATACAGTGATTATTGATACAGTGATTATTGATATAGTGATTATTGATACAGTGATTATTGATACAGTGATTATTGATACAGTGATTATTGATATAGTGATTATTGATATAGTGATTATTGATACAGTGATTAAGTGATTATTGATACAGTGATTATTGATATAGTGATTATTGATACAGTGATTATTGATATAGTGATTATTGATACAGTGATTATTGATACAGTGATTATTGATACAGTGATTATTGATACAGTGATTATTGATACAGTGATTATTGATACAGTGATTATTGATACAGTGATTATTGATACAGTGATTATTGATACAGTGATTATTGATATAGTGATTATTGATACAGTGATTATTGATATAGTGATTATTGATACAGTGATTATTGATACAGTGATTATTGATACAGTGATTATTGATATAGTGATTATTGATATAGTGATTATTGATACAGTGATTATTGATACAGTGATTATTGATACAGTGATTATTGATACAGTGATTATTGATACAGTGATTATTGATACAGTGATTATTGATACAGTGATTATTGATACAGTGATTATTGATACAGTGATTATTGATATAGTGATTATTGATACAGTGATTATTGATACAGTGATTATTGATATAGTGATTATTGATACAGTGATTATTGATACAGTGATTATTGATACAGTGATTATTGATACAGTGATTATTGATACAGTGATTATTGATACAGTGATTATTGATATAGTGATTATTGATACAGTGATTATTGATACAGTGATTATTGATACAGTGATTATTGATACAGTGATTATTGATATAGTGATTATTGATACAGTGATTATTGATACAGTGATTATTGATACAGTGATTATTGATACAGTGATTATTGATATAGTGATTATTGATATAGTGATTATTGATACAGTGATTATTGATACAGTGATTATTGATATAGTGATTATTGATATAGTGATTATTGATACAGTGATTATTGATACAGTGATTATTGATACAGTGATTATTGATACAGTGATTATTGATACAGTGATTATTGATATAGTGATTATTGATATAGTGATTATTGATACAGTGATTATTGATACAGTGATTATTGATACAGTGATTATTGATACAGTGATTATTGATACAGTGATTGATATAGTGATTATTGATACAGTGATTATTGATACAGTGATTATTGATATAGTGATTAAGTGATTATTGATACAGTGATTATTGATATAGTGATTATTGATATAGTGATTAAGTGATTATTGATACAGTGATTATTGATACAGTGATTATTGATATAGTGATTAAGTGATTATTGATACAGTGATTATTGATACAGTGATTATTGATACAGTGATTATTGATATAGTGATTATTGATACAGTGATTAAGTGATTATTGATACAGTGATTATTGATACAGTGATTATTGATACAGTGATTATTGATACAGTGATTATTGATACAGTGATTATTGATACAGTGATTATTGATACAGTGATTATTGATACAGTGATTATTGATACAGTGATTATTGATACAGTGATTATTGATACAGTGATTATTGATACAGTGATTGATATAGTGATTATTGATACAGTGATTATTGATACAGTGATTAAGTGATACAGTGATTATTGATACAGTGATTATTGATACAGTGATTATTGATACAGTGATTATTGATACAGTGATTATTGATACAGTGATTATTGATACAGTGATTATTTATATAGTGATTATTGATACAGTGATTATTGATATAGTGATTATTGATACAGTGATTATTGATATAGTGATTATTGATATAGTGATTATTGATATAGTGATTATTGATATAGTGATTATTGATATAGTGATTATTGATATAGTGATTATTGATACAGTGATTATTGATATAGTGATTATTGATACAGTGATTGATATAGTGATTATTGATACAGTGATTATTGATATAGTGATTATTGATACAGTGATTGATACAGTGATTGATATAGTGATTATTGATATAGTGATTATTGATACAGTGATTATTGATACAGTGATTATTGATATAGTGATTATTGATATAGTGATTATTGATATAGTGATTATTGATACAGTGATTATTGATATAGTGATTATTGATATAGTGATTATTGATATAGTGATTATTGATACAGTGATTATTGATACAGTGATTATTGATATAGTGATTATTGATACAGTGATTATTGATACAGTGATTATTGATACAGTGATTATTGATACAGTGATTGATATTGTGATTAATGATACAGTGATTGATATTGTGATTATTGATACAGTGATTATTGAGACAGTGATTATTGATACAGTGATTGATATAGTGATTATTGATATAGTGATTATTGATACAGTGATTATTGATACAGTGATTATTGATATAGTGATTATTGATAGTGATTATTGATACAGTGATTATTGATACAGTGATTATTGATACAGTGATTATTGATACAGTGATTATTGATACAGTGATTGATACAGTGATTATTGATATAGTGATTATTGATATAGTGATTATTGATATAGTGATTATTGATACAGTGATTATTGATACAGTGATTATTGATATAGTGATTATTGATATAGTGATTATTTATAGTGATTATTGATATAGTGATTATTGATACAGTGATTATTGATATAGTGATTATTGATATAGTGATTATTGATACAGTGATTATTGATATAGTGATTATTGATACAGTGATTATTGATACAGTGATTATTGATACAGTGATTATTGATATAGTGATTATTGATATAGTGATTATTGATATAGTGATTATTGATATAGTGATTATTGATACAGTGATTATTGATACAGTGATTATTGATACAGTGATTATTGATATAGTGATTATTGATACAGTGATTATTGATACAGTGATTATTGATACAGTGATTATTGATACAGTGATTGATACAGTGATTATTGATACAGTGATTGATACAGTGATTATTGATACAGTGATTGATACAGTGATTATTGATATAGTGATTATTGATATAGTGATTATTGATACAGTGATTATTGATATAGTGATTATTGATACAGTGATTATTGATATAGTGATTATTGATACAGTGATTATTGATATAGTGATTATTGATACAGTGATTATTGATACAGTGATTATTGATACAGTGATTATTGATACAGTGATTATTGATATAGTGATTATTGATATAGTGATTATTGATATAGTGATTATTGATACAGTGATTATTGATACAGTGATTATTGATACAGTGATTATTGATACAGTGATTATTGATATAGTGATTATTGATATAGTGATTATTGATATAGTGATTATTGATATAGTGATTATTGATATAGTGATTATTGATATAGTGATTATTGATACAGTGATTATTGATACAGTGATTATTGATACAGTGATTGATATAGTGATTATTGATACAGTGATTATTGATACAGTGATTATTTATATAGTGATTATTGATATAGTGATTATTGATATAGTGATTATTGATACAGTGATTATTGATACAGTGATTATTGATACAGTGATTATTGATATAGTGATTATTGATATAGTGATTATTGATATAGTGATTATTGATACAGTGATTATTGATATAGTGATTATTGATACAGTGATTATTGATATAGTGATTATTGATACAGTGATTGATATAGTGATTATTGATACAGTGATTGATATAGTGATTATTGATACAGTGATTGATACAGTGATTGATATAGTGATTATTGATATAGTGATTATTGATACAGTGATTATTGATACAGTGATTATTGATATAGTGATTATTGATATAGTGATTATTGATATAGTGATTATTGATACAGTGATTATTGATACAGTGATTATTGATATAGTGATTATTGATACAGTGATTATTGATACAGTGATTATTGATACAGTGATTATTGATATAGTGATTATTGATACAGTGATTATTGATACAGTGATTATTGATACAGTGATTATTGATACAGTGATTGATATTGTGATTAATGATACAGTGATTGATATTGTGATTATTGATACAGTGATTATTGATACAGTGATTATTGATACAGTGATTGATATAGTGATTATTGATATAGTGATTATTGATACAGTGATTATTGATACAGTGATTATTGATATAGTGATTATTGATACAGTGATTATTGATACAGTGATTATTGATACAGTGATTATTGATACAGTGATTATTGATACAGTGATTATTGATACAGTGATTATTGATACAGTGATTATTGATACAGTGATTGATACAGTGATTATTGATATAGTGATTATTGATATAGTGATTATTGATACAGTGATTATTGATACAGTGATTATTGATACAGTGATTATTGATATAGTGATTATTGATAGTGATTATTGATATAGTGATTATTGATACAGTGATTATTGATACAGTGATTATTGATATAGTGATTATTGATATAGTGATTATTGATACAGTGATTATTGATACAGTGATTATTGATATAGTGATTATTGATACAGTGATTATTGATACAGTGATTATTGATATAGTGATTATTGATATAGTGATTATTGATATAGTGATTATTGATATAGTGATTATTGATATAGTGATTATTGATACAGTGATTATTGATACAGTGATTATTGATATAGTGATTATTGATACAGTGATTATTGATACAGTGATTATTGATACAGTGATTATTGATACAGTGATTATTGATACAGTGATTATTGATATAGTGATTATTGATATAGTGATTATTGATACAGTGATTATTGATATAGTGATTATTGATACAGTGATTATTGATATAGTGATTATTGATACAGTGATTGATATAGTGATTATTGATACAGTGATTATTGATACAGTGATTATTGATATAGTGATTATTGATACAGTGATTATTGATACAGTGATTATTGATACAGTGATTATTGATACAGTGATTGATACAGTGATTATTGATACAGTGATTGATACAGTGATTATTGATACAGTGATTGATACAGTGATTATTGATATAGTGATTATTGATATAGTGATTATTGATACAGTGATTATTGATATAGTGATTATTGATACAGTGATTATTGATATAGTGATTATTGATACAGTGATTATTGATATAGTGATTATTGATACAGTGATTATTGATACAGTGATTATTGATACAGTGATTATTGATACAGTGATTATTGATATAGTGATTATTGATATAGTGATTATTGATATAGTGATTATTGATACAGTGATTATTGATATAGTGATTATTGATACAGTGATTATTGATACAGTGATTATTGATATAGTGATTATTGATATAGTGATTATTGATATAGTGATTATTGATATAGTGATTATTGATATAGTGATTATTGATATAGTGATTATTGATATAGTGATTATTGATACAGTGATTATTGATATAGTGATTATTGATATAGTGATTATTGATACAGTGATTGATATAGTGATTGATATAGTGATTATTGATATAGTGATTATTGATACAGTGATTATTGATATAGTGATTATTGATATAGTGATTATTGATACAGTGATTATTGATACAGTGATTGATACAGTGATTGATATAGTGATTATTGATATAGTGATTATTGATATAGTGATTATTGATACAGTGATTATTGATACAGTGATTATTGATACAGTGATTATTGATACAGTGATTATTGATATAGTGATTATTGATACAGTGATTGATATAGTGATTATTGATATAGTGATTATTGATATAGTGATTATTGATACAGTGATTATTGATACAGTGATTATTGATATAGTGATTATTGATATAGTGATTATTGATATAGTGATTATTGATATAGTGATTATTGATACAGTGATTATTGATACAGTGATTATTGATACAGTGATTATTGATATAGTGATTATTGATACAGTGATTATTGATACAGTGATTATTGATACAGTGATTATTGATACAGTGATTATTGATACAGTGATTATTGATACAGTGATTATTGATATAGTGATTATTGATACAGTGATTAAGTGATTATTGATATAGTGATTATTGATATAGTGATTATTGATACAGTGATTATTGATACAGTGATTATTGATATAGTGATTATTGATATAGTGATTATTGATACAGTGATTATTGATATAGTGATTATTGATACAGTGATTATTGATACAGTGATTATTGATACAGTGATTATTGATACAGTGATTATTGATATAGTGATTATTGATACAGTGATTATTGATACAGTGATTATTGATGTAGTGATTATTGATATAGTGATTATTGATATAGTGATTATTGATACAGTGATTATTGATATAGTGATTATTGATACAGTGATTATTGATATAGTGATTATTGATACAGTGATTATTGATACAGTGATTATTGATACAGTGATTATTGATACAGTGATTATTGATACAGTGATTATTGATACAGTGATTATTGATACAGTGATTATTGATACAGTGATTATTGATATAGTGATTATTGATACAGTGATTATTGATATAGTGATTATTGATACAGTGATTATTGATACAGTGATTATTGATATAGTGATTATTGATACAGTGATTATTGATACAGTGATTGATATAGTGATTATTGATATAGTGGTGATTGATATAGTGATTATTGATATAGTGATTATTGATATAGTGATTATTGATATAGTGATTATTGATATAGTGATTATTGATATAGTGATTATTGATACAGTGATTATTGATACAGTGATTATTGATACAGTGATTATTGATACAGTGATTATTGATACAGTGATTATTGATACAGTGATTATTGATATAGTGATTATTGATACAGTGATTATTGATACAGTGATTATTGATACAGTGATTATTGATACAGTGATTATTGATACAGTGATTATTGATACAGTGATTATTGATACAGTGATTATTGATATAGTGATTATTGATATAGTGATTAAGTGATTATTGATACAGTGATTATTGATATAGTGATTATTGATACAGTGATTATTGATATAGTGATTATTGATACAGTGATTGATATTGTGATTAATGATACAGTGATTGATATTGTGATTATTGATACAGTGATTATTGATACAGTGATTATTGATATAGTGATTATTGATATAGTGATTGATATAGTGATTGATATAGTGATTATTGATACAGTGATTATTGATACAGTGATTATTGATACAGTGATTATTGATACAGTGATTATTGATATAGTGATTATTGATACAGTGATTATTGATACAGTGATTATTGATATAGTGATTATTGATATAGTGATTATTGATATAGTGATTATTGATACAGTGATTGATATAGTGATTATTGATATAGTGATTATTGATATAGTGATTATTGATACAGTGATTGATATAGTGATTATTGATATAGTGATTATTGATACAGTGATTGATACAGTGATTATTGATACAGTGATTATTGATATAGTGATTATTGATACAGTGATTATTGATACAGTGATTATTGATACAGTGATTAAGTGATTATTGATATAGTGATTATTGATATAGTGATTATTGATACAGTGATTATTGATACAGTGATTATTGATATAGTGATTATTGATATAGTGATTATTGATACAGTGATTATTGATATAGTGATTATTGATACAGTGATTATTGATATAGTGATTATTGATATAGTGATTATTGATATAGTGATTATTGATACAGTGATTATTGATACAGTGATTATTGATGTAGTGATTATTGATATAGTGATTATTGATACAGTGATTATTGATATAGTGATTATTGATACAGTGATTATTGATATAGTGATTATTGATACAGTGATTATTGATACAGTGATTATTGATACAGTGATTATTGATACAGTGATTATTGATACAGTGATTATTGATATAGTGATTATTGATTGATTATTGATACAGTGATTATTGATATAGTGATTATTGATACAGTGATTATTGATATAGTGATTATTGATACAGTGATTATTGATACAGTGATTATTGATATAGTGATTATTGATACAGTGATTATTGATACAGTGATTGATATAGTGATTATTATTGATGATAGTGATTATTGATATAGTGATTTATGATATAGTGATTATTGATATAGTGATTATTGATACAGTGATTATTGATACAGTGATTATTGATACAGTGATTATTGATACAGTGATTATTGATACAGTGATTATTGATACAGTGATTATTGATACAGTGATTATTGATACAGTGATTATTGATACAGTGATTGATATAGTGATTATTGATACAGTGATTATTGATACAGTGATTATTGATATAGTGATTATTGATACAGTGATTGATATAGTGATTATTGATATAGTGATTATTGATACAGTGATTATTGATACAGTGATTATTGATACAGTGATTATTGATACAGTGATTATTGATATAGTGATTATTGATATAGTGATTATTGATACAGTGATTATTGATATAGTGATTATTGATATAGTGATTATTGATACAGTGATTGATATAGTGATTATTGATATAGTGATTATTGATATAGTGATTATTGATACAGTGATTGATATAGTGATTATTGATATAGTGATTGATACAGTGATTATTGATACAGTGATTATTGATATAGTGATTATTGATACAGTGATTATTGATACAGTGATTATTGATACAGTGATTAAGTGATTATTGATATAGTGATTATTGATATAGTGATTATTGATACAGTGATTATTGATACAGTGATTATTGATATAGTGATTATTGATATAGTGATTATTGATACAGTGATTATTGATACAGTGATTATTGATACAGTGATTATTGATACAGTGATTATTGATACAGTGATTATTGATACAGTGATTATTGATATAGTGATTATTGATACAGTGATTATTGATACAGTGATTATTGATGTAGTGATTATTGATATAGTGATTATTGATACAGTGATTATTGATATAGTGATTATTGATACAGTGATTATTGATATAGTGATTATTGATACAGTGATTATTGATACAGTGATTATTGATACAGTGATTATTGATACAGTGATTATTGATACAGTGATTATTGATATAGTGATTATTGATACAGTGATTATTGATACAGTGATTATTGATATAGTGATTATTGATACAGTGATTATTGATATAGTG
Source organism: Oncorhynchus keta (assembly GCF_023373465.1). NCBI lineage: Eukaryota > Metazoa > Chordata > Actinopteri > Salmoniformes > Salmonidae > Oncorhynchus > Oncorhynchus keta. The sequence continues at coordinate 31,461,553 of NC_068423.1, read as the reverse complement.
ATTATTGATACAGTGATTATTGATACAGTGATTATTGATACAGTGATTATTGATACAGTGATTATTGATACAGTGATTATTGATACAGTGATTATTGATACAGTGATTATTGATACAGTGATTATTGATATAGTGATTATTGATACAGTGATTATTGATACAGTGATTATTGATACAGTGATTATTGATACAGTGATTATTGATACAGTTATTATTGATACAGTGATTATTGATATAGTGATTATTGATACAGTGATTATTGATACAGTGATTATTGATACAGTGATTATTGATATAGTGATTATTGATATAGTGATTATTGATATAGTGATTATTGATACAGTGATTATTGATACAGTGATTATTGATATAGTGATTATTGATACAGTGATTATTGATACAGTGATTATTGATACAGTGATTATTGATATAGTGATTATTGATATAGTGATTATTGATATAGTGATTATTGATATAGTGATTATTGATATAGTGATTATTGATATAGTGATTATTGATATAGTGATTATTGATATAGTGATTATTGATACAGTGATTATTGATACAGTGATTATTGATACAGTGATTATTGATACAGTGATTATTGATACAGTGGTAATTGATACAGTGGTTATTGATACAGTGATTATTGATACAGTGATTATTGATACAGTGATTATTGATATAGTGATTATTGATACAGTGATTATTTGGGAGGCTACAAATGATGAAATATTAAAGCATTAAACCACCAAACGCTTCGCTCGTATATAAATGATACTTAAACCCTAAATGGTTCTCCAGTAGATTATTAAAAGGCTCATGCTTTGTTCAAAAATGGCCTTTTGACCTTCATACAGTTGACATCTTCTCATTTCAGACTAATTGAAAATGGAATTTTGTTTAAACAAGCCGTACAAAACTGGTTACGATTTCAGTTTGATCCTCCAGAAAAGAGAGAACATATGTTGTTGTTAAAGCTCAAATATACTAGTTATCTGACCCTTTGATTGGTTGGGACAAGATGTTCTGTTCGTGCTGCAAGAGCTGTGATAGGACGTCGTTGGGAAGTCATGATAATTGCTGTTTAAATCTGTGGAAGGGGGTGTGAACCAGGAGCCTCCTTGGTTTTGTGTTGGAAGAGGACAGAGACGGGCTGGTGTCCGGCTACACCATGGTGCTACCCTAGAGGGTGCTGTTGAGGCTACTGTAGACCTTCATTACAAAATCGTGTTTTTAATCAGTTATTTGGTTCTCTCTCTCTCTGTGTGTGTGTGTGTGTGTGTATTTATATTACGCAACATGCAACAATTTCAACAATTTTACTGAGTTACAGTTAATTTAAAGGAAATCAGTCCATTTTAATACATTCATTAGGCTCTTTTATTATTATTTTTTTACCTTTTATTTTACTCGGCAAGTCAGTTAAGAACAAATTCATATTTTCAATGACTGCCTAGGAACTGGTCTAGAAACAGTGGGTTAACTGGTCTAGAAACAGTGGGTTAACTGCCTGTTCAGGGGCAGAACGACAGATGTGTACCTTGTCAGCTCGGGGATTTGAACTCGCAACCTTTCGGTTACTAGTCCAACGCTCTAACCACTAGGCTACCCTGCCGCCCCTCTCTAATCTATTGATATCACATGACTGGGCAGGGACGCAGCCATGGATGGGCCTGTTTTTTCCCCCACAAAGGGGCTTTATTATTGAAATGCTCCTCTGTTTCTTCAGCTGTCCTGGTGGCTGGTCTCAGACCATCCCGCAGGTGAAGAAACCGGATGTGGAGGTCCTGGGCTGGTGTTGCACTTGATCTGCGGTTGTGAAGCCGGTTGTGGACATACTGCCATATTCTCTAAAATGACATTGGAGGCGGCTTATGGTAGAGAGATTAACATTAAATGATCCGGAAACGGCTCTGGTGGAAAATCCTGCAGTCTAGATGCCAATTGCAGACTTCCTCAATACTTGAGACATCTGTGGTGTTGTGTTGTGTGGCACAACTGCACATTTTAGAGTGGCCTTTTATTGTCCCCAGCACAAGGTGCACCTGTGTAGTGATCATGCTGTTTATTCATCTTGATATGCCGCACCTGTCAGCTGGATGGATTATCTTGGTGAAGGAGTAAGGGAGAAATGCTCACTAACAGGGATGTAAACACATTTGTGCCCAAAACATTTTAGAGAAACACCATTTTGTCCGTATGGAAAATGAAATGTTAATTTCTCTACCATAAACCGCGGCCAACATCGTTTTTATAGAACTTGGCAGTATGTCCAACTGGCCTCACAACCTCAGACCGCTCAGTTTTTAGTCAAAAGTTTTCGACACCCACGAGAGTCCATGTGCCAACTCAATATTAGGAAGGTGTAATTAATGTTTTGTTCACTGTGTTCTTTAAAGTTAGTACTCGTCATTTAGACTACCACTAGAGGGAGCTGTTGTTGTACATTTGAGAAGTCTTGCCTCACGTCCACGGGGTCGTCTCTGCAGCCATAAATGAGTTGGTTTCATAAGTCCAAGTGTGTAAGCAATGTGTTCTTGTTCAATTAAATTATAGGGACTCGTCTCTCAATTTACATAATTTGAGAGACCAACTGCGATTCCGATAACTCAAGTGAACACAATAGCAAACCCTTGGCTGGTGGTCTAGTGCTGTTCAGTGCCTTGTTTTTAAAGTGTCTGTCCACTTGAAGCTTCGCCCCTGGCTTTGTCAAATGTCTGCTGGGTTTCTGTACAGCACTTTGCGATATCAGCTGATGTACGAAGGGCTATATAAATACATTTGATCTGATTCCTTGTCCATAGTCGAGGCTGGGTTTCTACCCAGCTAACAATGGAATTGTTTTAAGAAGGTCATACCAAGGATCATTTAGCTCATTGAGTTATAGTTTTAAGACCCCTGTGGGTATAATTTAAAAAAATAAATAAATAAATAAATACATGAACCGTTGCATTTGGCCTTACTGCTATTAGCCCATATTTAATTTAATTATATATTAATTCATGGAAAAACATATAGTCAAAAAATAAATTAAAATGAAGTTTGTTGTGAAGTTTCTGTCCTATATCTGGGAGAAAGATCAGTATATTTCAAGTTTTTTTTTTTAACCACTTTTGTTTTGGCCTCTAAAATACATCTGTTCACTTTTAACCAAACTGGGTTGTATTCATTACGGAGATTTCGTAAAACATTTCTTAAATGGAAGCAAGCTGAACCAAACGGGGAGGGACCTACCTGAATTAGTCAAATAGAAATTCTAATTTCTGATTGGATTAATGATTAGACTCTTGGTACCGGGTTAATGATTAGACTCTTGGTACCGGGTTAATGATTAGACTCTTGGTACCGGGTTAATGATTAGACTCTTGGTACCGGGTTAATGATTAGACTCTTGGTACCGGGTTAATGATTAGACTCTTGGTACCGGGTTAATGATTAGACTCTTGGTACCGGGTTAATGATTAGACTCTTGGTACCGGGTTAATGATTAGACTCTTGGTACCGGGTTAATGATTAGACTCTTGGTACCGGGTTAATGATTAGACTCTTGGTACCGGGTTAATGATTAGACTCTTGGTACCGGGTTAATGATTAGACTCTTGGTACCGGGTTAATGATTAGACTCTTGGTACCGGGTTAATGATTAGACTCTTGGTACCGGGTTAATGATTAGACTCTTGGTACCGGGTTAATGATTAGACTCTTGGTACCGGGTTAATGATTAGACTCTTGGTACCGGGTTAATGATTACACCCTTGGTACCGGGTTAATGATTAGACTCTTGGTACCGGGTTAATGATTAGACTCTTGGTACCGGGTTAATGATTAGACTCTTGGTACCGGGTTAATGATTAGACTCTGGTACCGGGTTAATGATTAGACTCTTGGTACCGGGTTAATGATTAGACTCTTGGTACCGGGTTAATGATTAGACTCTTGGTACCGGGTTAATGATTAGACTCTTGGTACCGGGTTAATGATTAGACTCTTGGTACCGGGTTAATGATTAGACTCTTGGTACCGGGTTAATGATTAGACTCTTGGTACCGGGTTAATGATTAGACTCTTGGTACCGGGTTAATGATTAGACTCTTGGTACCGGGTTAATGATTAGACTCTTGGTACCGGGTTAATGATTAGACTCTTGGTACCGGGTTATCTTCAGATGAGTCTTGTGGGGATGGTAAATCCCAAAACAACCAACATGTTAGTGAGACTCTCATCTTTCCATATTTCTGGTCATGTGACTCTGTAAACCGAAACCGTTCGGAATTTACAGAAGTTCTCGTGACAACCGATTTGTCTAGATGCCTCCTGGTCTGACAAATACTGCTGAAGCTCTGCCACCTTCCACAGTAGATACGGAAGACGAAGGTTTAAACTGACTCTATAGGGGGTTTGACAGCATTACCTGTATATTGTATGGCTTTATATTTCTTAGGGTATTCATGCTGGTTTAACCAGTGCAAGGCCGAGCCTGAGGAATCTCCTGAACTAGCCCTGGCCATCCTCTTTTTAATTTTTTTTAATTTTTAATTTTACCTTTATTGAACCAGGCAAGTCAGTTAAGAACACATTCTTATTTTCAATGACGGCCTGGGAACAGTGGGTTAACTGCCTGTTCAGGGGCAGAACGACAGATTTGTACCATGTCAGCTCGGGGGTTTGAACTCGCAACCTTCCGGTTACTAGTCCAACGCTCTAACCACTAGGCTACGCAGCCACCCCATCATGATTTCCAGGAGTAATGCACACCAGAAGCGTGTGTTTTAAATGCAGAGCAGGAAAAGCCCGCTGGTCTCCGTCTTTTTGTTAATGTTTCATTTATTAAATGTTTTATGTTCAGGAACAAATGGATGTCTGCACGGGTCTCTACCTCTCTGCACGGGTCTCTACCTCTCTGCACGGGTCTCTACCTCTCTGCACGGGTCTCTACCTCTCTGCACGGGTCTCTACCTCTCTGCACGGGTCTCTACCTCTCTGCACGGGTCTCTACCTCTCTGCACGGGTCTCTACCTCTCTGCACGGGTCTCTACCTCTCTGCACGGGTCTCTACCTCTCTGCACGGGTCTCTCCCTAATGCCCTGTTGCCCAATTGACTAGACGTGGCATTCACCCTCTTTCTGTTTCACATGCATGCCTTCATACGCACAGTTCAGAAAGGCCTCATCACTCTCTCTCTGGGAGGTTGAATATTCCTTCCTAGGGGGTAGAGACTGTAACACCATAATAATACTGTTACTGAGACTAACACCATAATAATACTGTTACTGAGACTAACACCATAATAATACTGTTACTCTACCAGGGGTAGAGACTCTAACACCATAATAATACTGTTACTCTGTCAGGGGGTAGAGACTGTAACACCATAATAATACTGTTACTCTACCAGGGGGTAGAGACTCTAACACCATAATAATACTGTTACTCTACCAGGGGTAGAGACTCTAACACCATAATAATACTGTTACTCTACCAGGGGTAGAGACTAACATAATAATACTACTGTTACTCTACCAGAATAATAATAGGGTTAGGGTTAGATTGGCTGGTTAATGTCAGATTGGCTGGTTAATGTCAGATTGGCTGGTTAATGTCAGATTGGCTGGTTAATGTCAGATTGGCTGGTTAATGTCAGATTGGCTGGTTAATGTTAGATTGGCTGGTTAATGTCAGATTGGCTGGTTAATGTCAGATTGGCTGGTTAATGTCAGATTGGCTGGTTAACGTCAGATTGGCTGGTTAACGTCAGATTGGCTGGTTAACGTCAGATTGGCTGGTTAACGTCAGATTGGCTGGTTAACGTCAGATTGGCTGGTTAACGTCAGATTGGCTGGTTAACGTCAGATTGGCTGGTTAACGTCAGATTGGCTGGTTAACGTCAGATTGGCTGGTTAACGTCAGATTGGCTGGTTAACGTCAGATTGGCTGGCACCGGGGCCCTCATTGTACATTGATGTGGTCCCAAACGGCGCACTATTCCTTATATAGTGCACTTCTTTTGACCAGAGCCCATTGGATAACGTTAGAGCTGTGCGGCGGAGTAGAAGGGGGTCTGGTTCTCATACGCATACGATAGCCATGGCAAAGGGCTGGGGGGTGGGCTGTCATAGTGGGTAGTGGTGGTTCTCTGACCACTTGGACCCAGTGCCTGATTTGAAGCAGCATGGATGGGGAAAGGAGGGAGAGGATGGACGGGGAGGGAGGGTCTGGGACAGAGATAAGAGAAGGTGAAGAGTGATACTAACCAGAGACTAGAGCCGTGGAGACCTTCCTGACGGAAGAAATGGGAAAGGTAGTGATTAGACTGACTGGGTAGAACATAGGACTCTATTCCACTGCTTTACTTACTGAGTGATTAGACTGACTGAGTAGAACATAGGACTCTATTCCACTGCTTTACTTACTGAGTGATTAGACTGACTGGGTAGAACATAGGACTCTATTCCACTGCTTTACTTACTGAGTGATTAGACTGACTGGGTAGAACATAGGACTCTATTCCACTGCTTTACTTACTGAGTGATTAGACTGACTGGGTAGAACATAGGACTCTATTCCACTGCTTTACTTACTGAGTGATTAGACTGACTGGGTAGAACATAGGACTCTATTCCACTGCTTTACTTACTGAGTGATTAGACTGACTGGGTAGAACATAGGACTCTATTCCACTGCTTTACTTACTGAGTGATTAGACTGACTGGGTAGAACATAGGACTCTATTCCACTGCTTTACTTACTGAGTGATTAGACTGACTGGGTAGAACATAGGACTCTATTCCACTGCTTTACTTACTGAGTGATTAGACTGACTGGGTAGAACATAGGACTCTATTCCACTGCTTTACTTACTGAGTGATTAGACTGACTGGGTAGAACATAGGACTCTATTCCACTGCTTTACTTACTGAGTGATTAGACTGACTGGGTAGAACATAGGACTCTATTCCACTGCTTTACTTACTGAGTGATTAGACTGACTGGGTAGAACATAGGACTCTATTCCACTGCTTTACTTACTGAGTGATTAGACTGACTGGGTAGAACATAGGACTCTTCCACTGCTTTACTTACTGAGTGATTAGACTGACTGAGTAGAACATAGGACTCTATTCCACTGCTTTACTTACTGAGTGATTAGACTGACTGAGTAGAACATAGGACTCTATTCCACTGCTTTACTTACTGAGTGATTAGACTGACTGGGTAGAACATAGGACTCTATTCCACTGCTTTACTTACTGAGTGATTAGACTGACTGGGTAGAACATAGGACTCTATTCCACTGCTTTACTTACTGAGTGATTAGACTGACTGGGTAGAACATAGGACTCTATTCCACTGCTTTACTTACTGAGTGATTAGACTGACTGGGTAGAACATAGGACTCTATTCCACTGCTTTACTTACTGAGTGATTAGACTGACTGGGTAGAACATAGGACTCTTCCACTGCTTTACTTACTGAGTGATTAGACTGACTGGGTAGAACATAGGACTCTATTCCACTGCTTTACTTACTGAGTGATTAGACTGACTGGGTAGAACATAGGACTCTTCCACTGCTTTACTTACTGAGTGATTAGACTGACTGAGTAGAACATGTTTTATTTCTACTGAACCAAAATATTAACTTGGCTTGTAAGGCGTTGCTCCCATGTTTCATGAGCTGAAATAAGATCCCATACACAAAAAGCTTATTTCTCTCAAATGTTGTGCACAAATGAGTTTCCATCCCTGTTAGTGATTTAGTAACTTTGCACAGCCATTGAAGAGGAGTGGGGCAACATTCCACAGGAGACAGTCAACATCCTGTTAAAGGCTACAAGGCCCTTCCCCACCCTCCCTTCAGATCAGATCACGCCTCCTGCTTCTCCTGTCCTATAGGCAGAGCTCTCAGACCGGCCGCGTCCTCAGAGCTCAGACCGGCCGCGTCCTCAGAGCTCAGACCGGCCGCGTCCTCAGAGCTCAGACCGGCCGCGTCCTCAGAGCTCAGACCGGCCGCGTCCTCAGAGCTCAGAGACCAGAGCCGCGTCCTCAGAGCTCAGACCGGCCGCGTCCTCAGAGCTCAGACCATCCCCGGCCGCGTCCTCAGAGCTCAGACCGGCCGCGTCCTCAGAGCTCAGACCGGCCGCGTCCTCAGAGCTCAGACCGGCCGCGTCCTCAGAGCTCAGACCGGCCGCGTCCTCGGAGCTCAGACCGGCCGCGTCCTCGGAGCTCAGACCGGCCGCGTCCTCAGAGCTCAGACCGGCCGCGTCCTCAGAGCTCAGACCGGCCGCGTCCTCAGAGCTCAGACCGGCCGCGTCCTCAGAGCTCAGACCGGCCGCGTCCTCAGAGCTCAGACCGGCCGCGTCCTCAGAGCTCAGACCATCCCCAGCCGCGTCCTCAGAGCTCAGACCGGCCGCGTCCTCAGAGCTCAGACCATCCCCAGCCGCGTCCTCAGAGCTCAGACCGGCCGCGTCCTCAGAGCTCAGACCGGCCGCGTCCTCAGAGCTCAGACCGGCCGCGTCCTCAGAGCTCAGACCATCCCCAGCCGCGTCCTCAGAGCATACGCAGACCAGCTGGTTGGTGTGTTGTACAGACATATTCAATCTGTCCCTGTCCCAGTCTGCTGTCCCCACATGCTTCAAGATTTCCATTATTGTTTCTGTATCCAAGAAAGCGAAGGTAACTGAACCAAACAAATATGGCCCTGTAGCGCACTCACATTTGTGTTTAGTCTTCTGTCAGGTCACGGCTAATCAGAGTCTTGGCAGAGAAGAGAGTTTAGGATAGAGATGTTAAGTCCTGACATACAGAAGGACTCCTGTGTATTCACGCTACTGTGACAGAATACAATACAGGACCTTGGTATTAAGTAGCACTCTGTGCTGTTGTATTGTTGGGTCCTCACGCCCTCTATACAACCCCGACAAAATCTGTGTTGAGGAGAGAATAAAACGGTGTTGGCCCAGTTTTAGGACACCGTATGAGACGGTGACTCCTTCTGGAGTTGGCCCTTAATCGTTTGTCTCTCTTCCCAGTAACGGCAGCACTTGCATGTAATGTCTTGTTTGAATGTCCTCGAGCAAACACACCTACAGTATTGAAGTATTTCTGTAGTAGTAACATGAAAGGCTCAAGCAAGAAGAAGAGCAGGGTAGCCTAGTGGTTAGAGCGTTGGACTAGTCACTGGAAGGTTGCAAGTTCAAATCCCCGAGCTGACAAGGTACAAATCTGTGATTCTGCCCCTGAACAGGCAGTTAACCCACTGTTCCCAGGCCGTCATTGAAAATAAAAATGTGTTCTTAACTGACTTGCCTGGTTAAATAAAGGTAAAATAAATTAAATAAAGAGTAAAATTTAGATACAGAATCTAGTATTGGCAGCAGCTCTGTGTCAGTAGTTAGCTCCTTCCATTTAGGATGGACATTCAGGCTTTTATGGTTTCTATTACTGCTGTCTGTCCCCCGCCCCTCCACAAAGGGATTATTCCGTCCTCTGTAAGAGGCCTGATCACGTGGGGGTCATAAGTCAAACCCGAGGTCAGCTCAGAGGTCACCTCAGGATCAGGCGGGTCACCCTTTGTGGTTGGCTGACGATGTGGTCACATGTTCACGTCCGATGCAGCCGTTGGTTGAAACTGATTGATACCCTTGAAGCTGATCACATGATTTGATTATTGAGTAATCAATAGACCCTAATCATTTGGAATGTAGACTAAGTGTGTTAAGTTTGTCCAATGACTTCCTGCTAAAGGCCCCCCCACACTTCTGAGAATCCCCATATAGTCGCACGGTGCTGCTGTTGTGTGACTGAGTAGAGGACTAGACCAGACCAAATGTCAATTGTGTTAGACATGGTTAGGGTAGTATGCTAACGCGATTGTGTATAACCTACTCCTGACGCTGATCAGATGACTGAATAATACGTAGAATGTATGCTGCACACATGACTGTAAGTCGCTTTGGATAAAAGCGTCTGCTAAATGGCATATTATTATAATCAATACTCGTCTGGAATGTAGGCCAAGTGTGTTAGAACGGAAAACATTTCTTCCCAAGGTCCCCAGTTCCAAGAAGCCCCAAATATTTTTAGGGTTGTTGCGGTGACCATATTACCGTCACACCGGCGGTCACGAGTATGGGGCGGCAGGGTAGCCTAGTGGTTAGAGCGTTGGACTAGTAACTGAAAGGTTGCAAGTTCAAACCCCCGAGCTGACACGGTACAAATCTGTCATTCTGCCCCTGAACAGGCAGTTAACCCACTGTTCCTAGACCAGTTAACCCACTGTTCCTAGACCAGTTAACCCACTGTTCCTAGACCAGTTAACCCACTGTTCCTAGACCAGTTAACCCACTGTTCCTAGACCAGTTAACCCACTGTTCCTAGACCAGTTAACCCACTGTTCCTAGACCAGTTAACCCACTGTTCCTAGACCAGTTAACCCACTGTTCCTAGACCAGTTAACCCACTGTTCCTAGGCCAGTTAACCCACTGTTCCTAGACCAGTTAACCCACTGTTCCTAGACCAGTTAACCCACTGTTCCTAGACCAGTTAACCCACTGTTCCTAGACCAGTTAACCCACTGTTCCTAGACCAGTTAACACACTGTTCCTAGACCAGTTAACCCACTGTGCTTGACCAGTTAACCCACTGTTCCTAGACCAGTTAACCCACTGTTCCTAGACCAGTTAACCCACTGTTCCTAGACCAGTTAACCCACTGTTCCTAGACCAGTTAACCCACTGTTCCTAGACCAGTTAACCCACTGTTCCTAGACCAGTTAACCCACTGTTCCTAGACCAGTTAACCCACTGTTCCTAGGCCAGTTAACCCACTGTTCCTAGGCCAGTTAACCCACTGTTCCTAGGCCAGTTAACCCACTGTTCCTAGACCAGTTAACCCACTGTTCCTAGACCAGTTAACCCACTGTTCCTAGACCAGTTAACCCACTGTTCCTAGACCAGTTAACCCACTGTTCCTAGACCAGTTAACCCACTGTTCCTAGACCAGTTAACCCACTGTTCCTAGACCAGTTAACCCACTGTTCCTAGACCAGTTAACCCACTGTTCCTAGACCAGTTAACCCACTGTTCCTAGACCAGTTAACCCACTGTTCCTAGGCCAGTTAACCCACTGTTCCTAGACCAGTTAACCCACTGTTCCTAGACCAGTTAACCCACTGTTCCTAGACCAGTTAACCCACTGTTCCTAGACCAGTTAACCCACTGTTCCTAGACCAGTTAACCCACTGTTCCTAGACCAGTTAACCCACTGTTCCTAGACCAGTTAACCCACTGTTCCTAGACCAGTTAACCCACTGTTCCTAGACCAGTTAACCCACTGTTCCTAGACCAGTTAACCCACTGTTCCTAGACCAGTTAACCCACTGTTCCTAGACCAGTTAACCCACTGTTCCTAGACCAGTTAACCCACTGTTCCTAGGCCAGTTAACCCACTGTTCCTAGACCAGTTAACCCACTGTTCCTAGACCAGTTAACCCACTGTTCCTAGACCAGTTAACCCACTGTTCCTAGACCAGTTAACCCACTGTTCCTAGACCAGTTAACCCACTGTTCCTAGACCAGTTAACCCACTGTTCCTAGACCAGTTAACCCACTGTTTCTAGACCAGTTAACCCACTGTTCCTAGACCAGTTAACCCACTGTTCCTAGACCAGTTAACCCACTGTTCCTAGGCCGTCATTGAAAATAAGAATTTGTTCTTAACTCACTTGCCTGTTTAAATAAAAGGTAAACATTTAAATAAATAAAGGTAAAATAAAATAAATGGTTGCAAAGTGTCGGAAACGTTCCGGAGATCCTCCGTGGGAAGTTGAGCCCTGGAATTTTGCTTAAATTAATTTAAAAAAGAAATGTAGCTTATAACAGTGAACCTTTTTTTGTGTGGGGTACACATGAGGGAATTCTAGGTCTTGTGGCATATGTTGGTTAAACTATCAATTAAATACTTTACTGTGATTGTTTTTAATTGAAAAAAGGTTAAAAAATAAAAATGTGCTTCTTAAGCAAATCGTTTTTTTCTAGGACTGTCTGGGATTGGTCTGAGTGGGGAGAGGAACACTGAAAACTCTCTCTTATTGGCAGAGAGAGGAAGTTAAGACAATTTGGGTCATTTTGCTTAAATTCGTCAAAAAGCTAGGTTATAACAGTGAACCTTTTTTTGTAGGATCCACATGAGGGAATTCTAGGTCTTGTGGCATATTTTGGTTAAACTATCCCTGATTCAATGGGATTGCAACCCTCTGCATGCACAGTGCATTCTTCCATCACATGTACAGTGCATTCTGCCATCACATGCACAGTGCATTCTTCCATCACATGCCCAGTGCATTCTGCCATCACATGTACAGTGCATTCTGCCATCACATGCACAGTGCATTCTTCCATCACATGTACAGTGCATTCTGCCATCACATGCACAGTGCATTCTGCCATCACATGCACAGTGCATTCTTCCATCACATATACAGTGCATTCTGCCATCACATATACAGTACATTATGCCATCACATGCACAGCTGATTCTCAAGATCTTGCACACTAATGAGATGCTGGATGCGGAGTTACACAGAGGTCAAGTGAAGGTCAAGCAAATCATAGAGAAAGCAGACTGTATTGCAATCATCTCTGATAGGTGGTCGAATGTTTGTGGGCAAGGAATAATTAACTACATCATTCTACAAGGGACAACAGACAAGACACACCGGTCTCTACATTGTAGATGAGCTAAAGGCAGTCATCAATGATTTGGACCACAGAAGGTATTTACACTGGTGACAGACAATGCTGCGAACATTTTAATTTTTTTATTTTACCTTTTATTTAACCCGGCAAGTCAGTTAAGAACAAATTCTTATTTTCAATGACGGTCTAGGAACAGTGGGTTAACTGGTCTGTCTGGTGTATTACCGGCTGGGGTGATACAGGACAGCAGGAAGAACTAAGCCCTCTAGGGGTCTCCAGTGTATTATATAGGGAGCCCCTCCCCCCCCCCCTCAGAACAGCCTCGATTCGTTCAGGTCTCCACAAGGTGTTCGATGGCGTTCCACGGGGATGCCTGCCCATGTTGACTCTAATGCTGCGTCACCGTTGTGCCAGCTGTGCGTGTCCTTTGGGTGGTGGACCGTTCTTGATACACACGGAAAACGGTTGAGTTTGAAAAACCCAGCAGCGTTGCAGTTCTTGACACAAACCCGGTGCGCCTGGCACCTACCGACCGTCATACCCTGTTCAGAGGCACTTAAATCTTTTGTCTTGGCCGGTTATCTTCTGAATGGCACGCATAGGATAGGATAAAGTAATCCTTCTACCCCCCTAAAAGATTTAGATGCACTATTGACTGTTCTACTGGATGTCATAAGGTGAATATTGTAAAGTGGCTGTTCCACTGGATGTCATAAGGTGAATGCACCAATCTGTAAGTCGCTCTCTGCTAAATGATAAGATGTAAATGTAATAACACAATCCGTCTCAAAATCCTTCTTTACCCCGTAAATGACTTAAATGTAAATGTCTCCTCCCCTTCTTCTACACTGATTGTGACGTCAATAAGGGATCATAGGTTTCACCTGGATTCACCTGGATTCACCTGGTCAGTCTCAATGTTTAGTCCACTCAGTGTATAGGGTGTTGTTTGGGAATCAGCTACCTGGCTCTCTGCCTGGTCCCCGACCCCCAACAAACACAACCTGGCTCTCTGCCTGGTCCCCCACCCCCAACAAACACAACCTGGCTCTCTGCCTGGTCCCCGACCCCCAACAAACACAACCTGGCTCTCTGCCTGGTCCCCGACCCCCAACAAACACAACCTGGCTCTCTGCCTGGTCCCCGACCCCCAACAAACACAACCTGGCTCTCTGCCTGGTCCCCGACCCCCAACCAACACAACCTGGCTCTCTGCCTGGTCCCCGACCCCCAACAAACACAACCTGGCTCTCTGCCTGGTCCCCGACCCCCAACAAACACAACCTGGCTCTCTGCCTGGTCCCCGACCCCCAACAAACACAACCTGGCTCTCTGCCTGGTCCCCGACCCCCAACAAACACAACCTGGCTCTCTGCCTGGTCCCCCACCCCCAACAAACACAACCTGGCTCTCTGCCTGGTCCCCCACCCCCAACAAACACAACCTGGCTCTCTGCCTGGTCCCCCACCCCCAACAAACACAACCTGGCTCTCTGCCTGGTCCCCGACCCCCAACAAACACAACCTGGCTCTCTGCCTGGTCCCCGACCCCCAACAAACACAACCTGGCTCTCTGCCTGGTCCCCCACCCCCAACAAACACAACCTGGCTCTCTGCCTGGTCCCCCACCCCCAACAAACACAACCTGGATCTCTGCCTGGTCCCCGACCCCCAACAAACACAACCTGGATCTCTGCCTGGTCCCCGACCCCCAACAAACACAACCTGGCTCTCTGCCTGGTCCCCGACCCCCAACAAACACAACCTGGCTCTCTGCCTGGTCCCCGACCCCCAACAAACACAACCTGGCTCTCTGCCTGGTCCCCGACCCCCAACAAACACAACCTGGCTCTCTGCCTGGTCCCCGACCCCCAACCAACACAACCTGGCTCTCTGCCTGGTCCCCCACCCCCAACAAACACAACCTGGCTCTCTGCCTGGCCCCCCACCCCCAACAAACACAACCTGGCTCTCTGTCTGGTCCCCGACCCCCAACAAACACAACCTGGCTCTCTGCCTGGTCCCCGACCCCCAACCAACACAACCTGGCTCTCTGCCTGGTCCCCGACCCCCAACAAACACAACCTGGCTCTCTGCCTGGCCCCCACCCCCAACAAACACAAACTGGCTCTCTGTCTGGTCCCCCACCCCCAACAAACACAACCTGGCTCTCTGCCTGGTCCCCGACCCCCAACCAACACAACCTGGCTCTCTGCCTGGTCCCCGACCCCCAACAAACACAACCTGGCTCTCTGCCTGGCCCCCGACCCCCAACAAACACAACCTGGCTCTCTGCCTGGTCCCCGACCCCCAACAAACACAACCTGGCTCTCTGCCTGGTCCCCGACCCCCAACAAACACAACCTGGCTCTCTGCCTGGTCCCCGACCCCCAACAAACACAACCTTAATCAGACCACCATCTTTAAGGGGCCGTCACTGACTCAGGTCTCTCGTCCATACGGACCATCCCTTCACACAGAGACCCTATTGATCCCTCTGATCTAGGGCTGTACCACGTGGCTGGCCAGCCGTCACTGACTCAGGTGTCTCGTCCATACGGACCATCCATTCACACAGAGACCCTATTGATTTCCTAGTCCTTATGTCAGTCAGGCTGCCTGCTGAACCACCAGCCGAACATCAGTCCATCACTGTGAACATTCCCTCAGCTGGAATGGTTAGAAACAGTGTTTTTTTTTACATCTCAGAAGGCAGAGAGAGAGAGACTGATCCCCAAGGAGCAGCAGTAGAACTGGTCTGGTCCAGGAAGTCACCGTGGGACTGCGTGTCTCTTGTGTGGCAGTCACACACACACACACACACACACACACACACACACACACACACACACACACACACACGCACGTGTGATTGACAGGCCCCTGCCTTCTTTAGCCTGGCGTTCCCACGCTGCATTGTGGGTAATTGTCGGAAGCAGTGAGTTGAAACCACCGGTCCATCCATGGATGACTGCTGGACAAAGACCACAGGGGACGGAGAGGGGGGGAGGGGAGGGGCGAATAACAAATAGAAATCTGTCTAATTAAATAATTAAATAAAATTCATTTAAATTTAAATGTAATAAATTTAATCACAAACTTCAATGTTACCAAAATTCTAAACGGAGATATCAAATTAAGCACAACTCGGCAAACAAACAAAGGCATATGACCAATGACGCGGCTGTTCTGAGCTCTCTGCCTATAGGACGGGAGACCACGGCCCGGTCATAGAGACAGAGGAGACCACGGCCTGGTCATAGAGACAGGAGACCACGGCCTGGTCATAGAGACAGAGGAGACCACGGCCCGGTCATAGAGACAGAGGAGACCACGGCCCGGTCATAGAGACAGAGGAGACCACGGCCCGGTCATAGAGACAGGAGACCACGGCCTGGTCATAGAGACAGGAGACCACGGCCTGGTCATAGAGACAGGAGACCACGGCCTGGTCATAGAGACAGGAGACCACGGCCTGGTCATAGAGACAGGAGACCACGGCCTGGTCATAGAGACAGGAGACCACGGCCTGGTCATAGAGACAGGAGACCACGGCCTGGTCATAGAGACAGGAGACCACGGCCTGGTCATAGAGACAGGAGACCACGGCCTGGTCATAGAGACAGACATAGAGACAGGAGACCACGGCCTGGTCATAGAGACAGGAGACCACGGCCTGGTCATAGAGACAGGAGACCACGGCCTGGTCATAGAGACAGGAGACCGCGGCCCGGTCATAGAGACAGGAGACCACGGCCCGGTCATAGAGACAGGAGACCACGGCCTGGTCATAGAGACAGGAGACCACGGCCTGGTCATAGAGACAGGAGACCACGGCCTGGTCATAGAGACAGGAGACCACGGCCCGGTCATAGAGACAGGAGACCACGGCCCGGTCATAGAGACAGGAGACCACGGCCCGGTCATAGAGACAGGAGACCACGGCCCGGTCATAGAGACAGGAGACCACGGCCCGGTCATAGAGACAGGAGACCACGGCCCGGTCATAGAGACAGGAGACCACGGCCCGGTCATAGAGACAGGAGACCACGGCCCGGTCATAGAGACAGGAGACCACGGCCCGGTCATAGAGACAGGAGACCACGGCCCGGTCATAGAGACAGGAGACCACGGCCCGGTCATAGAGACAGGAGACCACGGCCCGGTCATAGAGACAGAGACCAGGAGACCACGGACCACCCGGTCATAGAGACAGGAGACCACGGCCCGGTCATAGAGACCACGGCCCGGTCATAGAGACAGGAGACCACGGCCCGGTCATAGAGACAGGAGACCACGGCCCGGTCATAGAGACAGGAGACCGCGGCCCGGTCATAGAGACAGGAGACCGCGGCCCGGTCATAGAGACAGGAGACCACGGCCCGGTCATAGAGACAGAGACAGACCGCATAGAGCCCGGTCATAGAGAGACCACGGCCCGGTCATAGAGACAGAGACCGCGGCCCGGTCATAGAGACAGGAGACCGCGGCCCGGTCATAGAGACAGAGACCACGGCCCGGTCATAGAGACAGGAGACCGCGGCCCGGTCATAGAGACCGCGGCCCGGTCATAGAGACAGAGGAGACCACGGCCCGGTCATAGAGACAGAGGAGACCGCGGCCCGGTCATAGAGACAGAGGAGACCGCGGCCCGGTCATAGAGACAGACAGGAGACCGCGGCCCGGTCATAGAGACAGGAGACCGCGGCCCGGTCATAGGAGACAGAGGAGACCACGGCCCGGTCATAGAGACAGGAGACCGCGGCCCGGTCATAGAGACAGGAGACCGCGGCCCGGTCATAGAGACAGGAGACCGCGGCCCGGTCATAGAGACAGAGGAGACCGCGGCCCGGTCATAGAGACAGAGGAGACCGGTCATAGAGACAGGCGCGGCCCGGTCATAGAGACAGGAGACCGGTCGGAGCCCGGTCATAGAGACAGGAGACCGCGGCCCGGTCATAGAGACAGGAGACCGCGGCCGGTCATAGAGACAGGAGACCGCGGCCCGGTCATAGAGACAGGAGACCGCGGCCCGGTCATAGAGACAGGAGACCGCGGCCCGGTCATAGAGACAGGAGACCGCGGCCCGGTCATAGAGACAGGAGACCGCGGCCCGGTCATAGAGACAGGAGACCGCGGCCCGGTCATAGAGACAGGAGAGCCCGGTCATAGAGACAGGAGACCACGGCCCGGTCATAGAGACAGGAGACCACGGCCCGGTCATAGAGACAGGAGACCACGGCCCGGTCATAGAGACAGGAGACCACGGCCCGGTCATAGAGACAGGAGACCACGGCCCGGTCATAGAGACAGAGACCACGGCCCGGTCATAGAGACAGGAGACCACGGCCCGGTCATAGAGACAGGAGACCACGGCCCGGTCATAGAGACAGGAGACCACGGCCCGGTCATAGAGACAGGAGACCACGGCCCGGTCATAGAGACAGGAGACCACGGCCCGGTCATAGAGACAGGAGACCACGGCCCGGTCATAGAGACAGGAGACCACGGCCCGGTCATAGAGACAGGAGACCACGGCCCGGTCATAGAGACAGGAGACCACGGCCCGGTCATAGAGACAGGAGACCACGGCCCGGTCATAGAGACAGGAGACCACGGCCCGGTCATAGAGACAGGAGACCACGGCCCGGTCATAGAGACAGGAGACCACGGCCCGGTCATAGAGACAGGAGACCACGGCCCGGTCATAGAGACAGGAGACCACGGCCCGGTCATAGAGACAGAGGAGACCACGGCCCGGTCATAGAGACAGGAGACCACGGCCCGGTCATAGAGACAGAGGAGACCACGGCCCGGTCATAGAGACAGGAGACCACGGCCCGGTCATAGAGACAGGAGACCACGGCCCGGTCATAGAGACAGGAGACCACGGCCCGGTCATAGAGACAGAGGAGACCACGGCCCGGTCATAGAGACAGAGGAGACCACGGCCCGGTCATAGAGACAGAGGAGACCACGGCCCGGTCATAGAGACAGGAGACCACGGCCTGGTCATAGAGACAGGAGACCACGGCCCGGTCATAGAGACAGGAGACCACGGCCCGGTCATAGAGACAGGAGACCACGGCCCGGTCATAGAGACAGGAGACCACGGCCCGGTCATAGAGACAGGAGACCACGGCCCGGTCATAGAGACAGGAGACCACGGCCCGGTCATAGAGACAGGAGACCACGGCCCGGTCATAGAGACAGGAGACCACGGCCCGGTCATAGAGACAGGAGACCACGGCCTGGTCATAGAGACAGAGGAGACCACGGCCTGGTCATAGAGACAGGAGACCACGGCCCGGTCATAGAGACAGAGGAGACCACGGCCCGGTCATAGAGACAGGAGACCACGGCCCGGTCATAGAGACAGGAGACCACGGCCCGGTCATAGAGACAGGAGACCACGGCCCGGTCATAGAGACAGGAGACCACGGCCCGGTCATAGAGACAGGAGACCTTGGACAAACACAGACAGTCAGAGGAGACCTTGTAATCATTGTACAGCACTTCCTACTCACTGTTCAACAAATATGTTTCAATCAGTGGTATTTATCTTATAAAATCTGAAGAACAAATTGCAGGATTGTTGGCCGGGGCCCAGGAAAACTTCAGTAGCTTGTCCTGTTGAGGCCTAAGGCAGTAGCTTGTCCTGTTGAGGCCTAAGGCAGTAGCTTGTCCTGTTGAGGCCTAAGGCAGTAGCTTGTCCTGTTGAGGCCTAAGGCAGTAGCTTGTCCTGTTGAGGCCTAAGGCAGTAGCTTGTCCTGTTGAGGCCTAAGGCAGTAGCTTGTCCTGTTGAGGCCTAAGGCAGTAGTAGCTTGTCCTGTTGAGGCCTAAGGCAGTAGTAGCTTGTCCTGTTGAGGCCTAAGGCAGTAGTAGCTTGTCCTGTTGAGGCCTAAGGCAGTAGCTTGTCCTGTTGAGGCCTAAGGCAGTAGTAGCTTGTCCTGTTGAGGCCTAAGGCAGTAGCTTGTCCTGTTGAGGCCTAAGGCAGTAGTAGCTTGTCCTGTTGAGGCCTAAGGCAGTAGTAGCTTGTCCTGTTGAGGCCTAAGGCAGTAGTAGCTTGTCCTGTTGAGGCCTAAGGCAGTAGCTTGTCCTGTTGAGGCCTAAGGCAGTAGCTTGTCCTGTTGAGGCCTAAGGCAGTAGTAGCTTGTCCTGTTGAGGCCTAAGGCAGTAGTAGCTTGTCCTGTTGAGGCCTAAGGCAGTAGCTTGTCCTGTTGAGGCCTAAGGCAGTAGTAGCTTGTCCTGTTGAGGCCTAAGGCAGTAGCTTGTCCTGTTGAGGCCTAAGGCAGTAGCTTGTCCTGTTGAGGCCTAAGGCAGTAGCTTGTCCTGTTGAGGCCTAAGGCAGTAGTAGCTTGTCCTGTTGAGGCCTAAGGCAGTAGTAGCTTGTCCTGTTGAGGCCTAAGGCAGTAGTAGCTTGTCCTGTTGAGGCCTAAGGCAGTAGTAGCTTGTCCTGTTGAGGCCTAAGGCAGTAGTAGCTTGTCCTGTTGAGGCCTAAGGCAGTAGCTTGTCCTGTTGAGGCCTAAGGCAGTAGTAGTAGCTTGTCCTGTTGAGGCCTAAGGCAGTAGTAGCTTGTCCTGTTGAGGCCTAAGGCAGTAGCTTGTCCTGTTGAGGCCTAAGGCAGTAGTAGCTTGTCCTGTTGAGGCCTAAGGCAGTAGTAGCTTGTCCTGTTGAGGCCTAAGGCAGTAGTAGCTTGTCCTGTTGAGGCCTAAGGCAGTAGTAGCTTGTCCTGTTGAGGCCTAAGGCAGTAGCTTGTCCTGTTGAGGCCTAAGGCAGTAGCTTGTCCTGTTGAGGCCTAAGGCAGTAGTAGCTTGTCCTGTTGAGGCCTAAGGCAGTAGCTTGTCCTGTTGAGGCCTAAGGCAGTAGTAGCTTGTCCTGTTGAGGCCTAAGGCAGTAGTAGCTTGTCCTGTTGAGGCCTAAGGCAGTAGTAGCTTGTCCTGTTGAGGCCTAAGGCAGTAGCTTGTCCTGTTGAGGCCTAAGGCAGTAGCTTGTCCTGTTGAGGCCTAAGGCAGTAGTAGCTTGTCCTGTTGAGGCCTAAGGCAGTAGCTTGTCCTGTTGAGGCCTAAGGCAGTAGTAGCTTGTCCTGTTGAGGCCTAAGGCAGTAGTAGCTTGTCCTGTTGAGGCCTAAGGCAGTAGTAGCTTGTCCTGTTGAGGCCTAAGGCAGTAGCTTGTCCTGTTGAGGCCTAAGGCAGTAGTAGCTTGTCCTGTTGAGGCCTAAGGCAGTAGTAGCTTGTCCTGTTGAGGCCTAAGGCAGTAGTAGCTTGTCCTGTTGAGGCCTAAGGCAGTAGTAGCTTGTCCTGTTGAGGCCTAAGGCAGTAGTAGCTTGTCCTGTTGAGGCCTAAGGCAGTAGTAGCTTGTCCTGTTGAGGCCTAAGGCAGTAGTAGCTTGTCCTGTTGAGGCCTAAGGCAGTAGTAGCTTGTCCTGTTGAGGCCTAAGGCAGTAGCTTGTCCTGTTGAGGCCTAAGGCAGTAGCTTGTCCTGTTGAGGCCTAAGGCAGTAGTAGCTTGTCCTGTTGAGGCCTAAGGCAGTAGTAGCTTGTCCTGTTGAGGCCTAAGGCAGTAGCTTGTCCTGTTGAGGCCTAAGGCAGTAGTAGCTTGTCCTGTTGAGGCCTAAGGCAGTAGTAGCTTGTCCTGTTGAGGCCTAAGGCAGTAGCTTGTCCTGTTGAGGCCTAAGGCAGTAGTAGCTTGTCCTGTTGAGGCCTAAGGCAGTAGCTTGTCCTGTTGAGGCCTAAGGGCAGTAGCTTGTCCTGTTGAGGCCTAAGGCAGTAGTAGCTTGTCCTGTTGAGGCCTAAGGCAGTAGCTTGTCCTGTTGAGGCCTAAGGCAGTAGCTTGTCCTGTTGAGGCCTAAGGCAGTAGCTTGTCCTGTTGAGGCCTAAGGCAGTAGTAGCTTGTCCTGTTGAGGCCTAAGGCAGTAGTAGCTTGTCCTGTTGAGGCCTAAGGCAGTAGTAGCTTGTCCTGTTGAGGCCTAAGGCAGTAGTAGCTTGTCCTGTTGAGGCCTAAGGCAGTAGCTTGTCCTGTTGAGGCCTAAGGCAGTAGTAGCTTGTCCTGTTGAGGCCTAAGGCAGTAGTAGCTTGTCCTGTTGAGGCCTAAGGCAGTAGTAGCTTGTCCTGTTGAGGCCTAAGGCAGTAGTAGCTTGTCCTGTTGAGGCCTAAGGCAGTAGTAGCTTGTCCTGTTGAGGCCTAAGGCAGTAGCTTGTCCTGTTGAGGCCTAAGGCAGTAGTAGCTTGTCCTGTTGAGGCCTAAGGCAGTAGTAGCTTGTCCTGTTGAGGCCTAAGGCAGTAGTAGCTTGTC
Source organism: Oncorhynchus keta (assembly GCF_023373465.1). Taxonomy (NCBI): domain Eukaryota; kingdom Metazoa; phylum Chordata; class Actinopteri; order Salmoniformes; family Salmonidae; genus Oncorhynchus; species Oncorhynchus keta. The sequence continues at coordinate 31,439,565 of NC_068423.1, read as the reverse complement.
CTGTTGAGGCCTAAGGCAGTAGCTTGTCCTGTTGAGGCCTAAGGCAGTAGTAGCTTGTCCTGTTGAGGCCTAAGGCAGTAGTAGCTTGTCCTGTTGAGGCCTAAGGCAGTAGTAGCTTGTCCTGTTGAGGCCTAAGGCAGTAGTAGCTTGTCCTGTTGAGGCCTAAGGCAGTAGCTTGTCCTGTTGAGGCCTAAGGCAGTAGTAGCTTGTCCTGTTGAGGCCTAAGGCAGTAGTAGCTTGTCCTGTTGAGGCCTAAGGCAGTAGTAGCTTGTCCTGTTGAGGCCTAAGGCAGTAGTAGCTTGTCCTGTTGAGGCCTAAGGCAGTAGCTTGTCCTGTTGAGGCCTAAGGCAGTAGTAGCTTGTCCTGTTGAGGCCTAAGGCAGTAGTAGCTTGTCCTGTTGAGGCCTAAGGCAGTAGTAGCTTGTCCTGTTGAGGCCTAAGGCAGTAGCTTGTCCTGTTGAGGCCTAAGGCAGTAGCTTGTCCTGTTGAGGCCTAAGGCAGTAGTAGCTTGTCCTGTTGAGGCCTAAGGCAGTAGCTTGTCCTGTTGAGGCCTAAGGCAGTAGTAGCTTGTCCTGTTGAGGCCTAAGGCAGTAGTAGCTTGTCCTGTTGAGGCCTAAGGCAGTAGTAGCTTGTCCTGTTGAGGCCTAAGGCAGTAGCTTGTCCTGTTGAGGCCTAAGGCAGTAGTAGCTTGTCCTGTTGAGGCCTAAGGCAGGCAGTAGCTTGTCCTGTTGAGGCCTAAGGCAGTAGTAGCTTGTCCTGTTGAGGCCTAAGGCAGTAGTAGCTTGTCCTGTTGAGGCCTAAGGCAGTAGTAGCTTGTCCTGTTGAGGCCTAAGGCAGTAGTAGCTTGTCCTGTTGAGGCCTAAGGCAGTAGTAGCTTGTCCTGTTGAGGCCTAAGGCAGTAGTAGCTTGTCCTGTTGAGGCCTAAGGCAGTAGTAGCTTGTCCTGTTGAGGCCTAAGGCAGTAGTAGCTTGTCCTGTTGAGGCCTAAGGCAGTAGTAGCTTGTCCTGTTGAGGCCTAAGGCAGTAGTAGCTTGTCCTGTTGAGGCCTAAGGCAGTAGCTTGTCCTGTTGAGGCCTAAGGCAGTAGCTTGTCCTGTTGAGGCCTAAGGCAGTAGCTTGTCCTGTTGAGGCCTAAGGCAGTAGCTTGTCCTGTTGAGGCCTAAGGCAGTAGCTTGTCCTGTTGAGGCCTAAGGCAGTAGCTTGTCCTGTTGAGGCCTAAGGCAGTAGCTTGTCCTGTTGAGGCCTAAGGCAGTAGCTTGTCCTGTTGAGGCCTAAGGCAGTAGCTTGTCCTGTTGAGGCCTAAGGCAGTAGCTTGTCCTGTTGAGGCCTAAGGCAGTAGCTTGTCCTGTTGAGGCCTAAGGCAGTAGCTTGTCCTGTTGAGGCCTAAGGCAGTAGCTTGTCCTGTTGAGGCCTAAGGCAGTAGCTTGTCCTGTTGAGGCCTAAGGCAGTAGCTTGTCCTGTTGAGGCCTAAGGCAGTAGCTTGTCCTGTTGAGGCCTAAGGCAGTAGCTTGTCCTGTTGAGGCCTAAGGCAGTAGCTTGTCCTGTTGAGGCCTAAGGCAGTAGCTTGTCCTGTTGAGGCCTAAGGCAGTAGCTTGTCCTGTTGAGGCCTAAGGCAGTAGCTTGTCCTGTTGAGGCCTAAGGCAGTAGCTTGTCCTGTTGAGGCCTAAGGCAGTAGCTTGTCCTGTTGAGGCCTAAGGCAGTAGCTTGTCCTGTTGAGGCCTAAGGCAGTAGTAGCTTGTCCTGTTGAGGCCTAAGGCAGTAGTAGCTTGTCCTGTTGAGGCCTAAGGCAGTAGTAGCTTGTCCTGTTGAGGCCTAAGGCAGTAGTAGCTTGTCCTGTTGAGGCCTAAGGCTTCTGCAGCTTTTATTTTGTCATATTTCTGAAAGGTCCCTTGGGTTTTTGAAAAATGTGGGCTGTGTTTTGTTTTGAGCTGTTCGGTCAATTACAGCTCAGCGTTTGTATCGTGTCGTGTAGACTTATCAGTTTCGAGACTCGCCTAATTGTAATGGTGGTTATTTTTAGAGCAGGGCTCGCCAACCCTGTTTCTAGAGCACTACCCTCCTGTAGGTTTTAACTCCAACCCTGTTCCTGGAGAGATACCCTCCAGTAGGTTTTAACTCCAACCCTGTTCCTGGAGAGAGACCCTCCTGTAGGTTTTAACTCCAACCCTGTTCCTGGAGAGAGACCCTCCAGTAGGTTTTAACTCCAACCCTGTTCCTGGAGAGAGACCCTCCTGTAGGTTTTAACTCCAACCCTGTTTCTAGAGCACAACCCTCCTGTAGGTTTTAACTCCAACCCTGTTCCTGGAGAGACCCTCCTGTAGGTTTTACATAGCAGGACCCCTCCTGACGGTAGCTCTCCAGGAACAGGGTTGGATACTCCCCTGTTTTCAGCATATGAGGAATTTAGGTCAGTAATCACTCCTTTCAACTGACTATAGATGTCAAAAATCAGTCTTGTTCATGTTGTATTTTGAAGTTCCCGTGACTTATATGAGTCAAGTTGTGCAGTGTTGTTTACCAAAAGGACATATCGGTCAGGAAGTGTTGCTTCCTTTTCAACCACATGGGGGCAGTCTTCCCACTCGCTGCTCTCTGAGGAGAACAAGTCACAGCAGCTCCTCTCTCTTCCTGTTTACTCTGTCAACTACAATGCTTTCATGTGAAAAATAAAACATTTGTCCCACTCTCTCTCTGCCCCTCCTCCTGTCTCTCCCCTTCTTCCTCCTCTGTTGAGTAATTGACTCAACTGTCCCTTTTACTAATGTGATCTTTTAATCCCAGTTGACTGGAGATTCTTCCCAACACAACAACAGTACTTGTCTTCAAAGTCTGGTAATGAATCTCTCATTGTAGGAGAGGTTTTTCTGAGAGGAATTTGTTTGGGTGATTCAAACTTGTTTCCAAGCTGGGAGGGGTTGCATTCTAACATATGAAAGGAGAGGGGCAGAGAGAGAGAGAGAGAGAGAGAGAGTGGGACAGAGGAGGAAGAAGGGGAGAGACAGGAGGAGGCAGTAGCTTGGGACAGAGGAGGAAGAGAGACAGGAGGAGGGGCAAGAGAGTGGGACAGAGGAAGAAGGGGAGAGACAGGAGGAGGGGCTTGGGACAGAGGAGGAAGAAGGGGAGAGACAGGAGGAGGGGCAGAGAGAGAGTGGGACAGAGGAGGAAGAAGGGGAGAGACAGGAGGAGGGGCAGAGAGAGAGTGGGACAGAGGAGGAAGAAGGGGAGAGACAGGAGGAGGGGCAGAGAGAGAGAGTGGGACAGAGGAGGAAGAAGGGGAGAGACAGGAGGAGGGGCAGAGAGTGGGACTGGGGAGAGACAGGAGGAGGGGCAGAGAGAGAGTGGGACAGAGGAGGAAGAAGGGGAGAGACAGGAGGAGGGGCAGAGAGAGAGAGTGGGACAGAGGAGGAAGAAGGGGAGAGACAGGAGGAGGGGCAGAGAGAGAGTGGGACAGAGGAGGAAGAAGGGGAGAGACAGGAGGAGGGGCAGAGAGAGAGAGTGGGACAGAGGAGGAGAGGCAGTGGGAGGAGAGCAGAACAGAGAGGAGAGGCAGTGGGAGGGAGAGGAGAACAGAGAGAGGAGAGGCAGTGGGAGGGAGAGGAGAACAGAGAGAGGAGAGACAGTGGGAGGGAGAGCAGAACAGAGAGAGAGGCAGTGGGAGGGAGAACAGAACCTGGGAGGGAGAGCAGAACAGAGAGAGGAGAGGCAGTGGGAGGGAGAGCAGAACAGAGAGAGGAGAGACTGGGAGGGAGAGCAGAACAGAGAGAGGAGAGGCAGTGGGAGGGAGAGCAGAACAGAGAGGAGGGGCAGTAACAGAGGCGAGGCAGTGGGAGGGAGAGGGCAGAGAGGAGGGGCAGTAGAACAGAGAGGAGGCCAGTGGGAGCGAGAGCAGAACAGAGAGGAGAGAGACAGTGGGAGGAGAGCAGAACAGAGAGAGGGAGAGGCTGGGAGGAGAGCAGAACAGAGGCGAGGCAGTGGGAGGGAGAGCAGAACAGAGAGAGGAGAGACAGTGGGAGGGAGAGCAGAACAGAGAGGAGGGGCAGTGGGAGGGAGAGGAGAACAGAGAGGCGAGGCAGTGGGAGGGAGAGCAGAACAGAGAGAGGAGAGACAGGAGGAAGAGCAGAACAGAGAGAGGAGAGGGAGAGCAGAACAGAGAGGAGGGGCAGTGGGAGGGAGAGCAGAACAGAGAGAGGAGAGGCAGTGGGAGGGAGAGGAGTCAGAGAGGAGAGGAGGAGGGAGAGGAGAACAGAGAGGCGAGGCAGTGGGAGGGAGAGGAGAACAGAGAGGAGGGGCAGTGGGAGGGAGAGGAGAACAGAGAGGCGAGGCAGTGGGAGGGAGAGCAGAACAGAGAGAGGAGAGACAGTGGGAGGGAGAGCAGAACAGAGAGAGGAGAGGCAGTGGGAGGGAGAGCAGAACAGAGAGAGGAGAGGCAGTGGGAGGGAGAGCAGAACAGAGAGGCGAGGCAGTGGGAGGGAGAGCAGAACAGAGAGGAGAGACAGTGGGAGGGAGAGGAGAACAGAGAGGAGGGGCAGTGGGAGGAGAGGAGAACAGAGAGGCGAGGCAGTGGGAGCGAGAGCAGAACAGAGAGAGGAGAGACAGTGGGAGGGAGAGCAGAACAGAGAGAGGAGAGGCAGTGGGAGGGAGAGCAGAACAGAGAGGCGAGGCAGTGGGAGGGAGAGCAGAACAGAGAGAGGAGAGACAGTGGGAGGGAGAGCAGAACAGAGAGGAGGGGCAGTGGGAGGGAGAGGAGAACAGAGAGGCGAGGCAGTGGGAGGGAGAGCAGAACAGAGAGAGGAGAGACAGTGGGAGGAAGAGCAGAACAGAGAGAGGAGAGGGAGAGCAGAACAGAGAGGAGGGGCAGTGGGAGGGAGAGCAGAACAGAGAGAGGAGAGGCAGTGGGAGGGAGAGGAGAACAGAGAGGAGAGGCAGTGGGAGGGAGAGGAGAACAGAGAGGCGAGGCAGTGGGAGGGAGAGGAGAACAGAGAGGAGGGGCAGTGGGAGGGAGAGGAGAACAGAGAGGCGAGGCAGTGGGAGGAGAGCAGAACAGAGAGGAGAGACAGTGGGAGGGAGAGCAGAACAGAGAGAGGAGAGGCAGTGGGAGGAGAGCAGAACAGAGAGGCGAGGCAGTGGGAGGAGAGCAGAACAGAGAGAGGAGAGACAGTGGGAGGAGAGCAGAACAGAGAGGAGGGGCAGTGGGAGGGAGAGGAGAACAGAGAGGCGAGGCAGTGGGAGGGAGAGCAGAACAGAGAGAGGAGAGACAGTGGGAGGGAGAGCAGAACAGAGAGGAGGGGCAGTGGGAGGGAGAGGAGAACAGAGAGGAGAGGCAGTGGGAGGAGAGGAGAACAGAGAGGCGAGGCAGTGGGAGGGAGAGCAGAACAGAGAGAGGAGAGGCAGTGGGAGGGAGAGCAGAACAGAGAGAGGAGAGGCAGTGGGAGGAGAGCAGAACAGAGAGAGGAGAGACAGTGGAGGGAGAGCAGAACAGAGAGAGGAGAGACAGTGGGAGGGAGAGCAGAACAGAGAGAGGAGAGACAGTGGGAGGGAGAGGAGAACAGAGAGAGGAGAGGCAGTGGGAGGGAGAGGAGAACAGAGAGGCGAGGCAGTGGAGGGAGAGGAGAACAGAGAGGAGAGGCAGTGGGAGGGAGAGGAGAACAGAGAGGCGAGGCAGTGGGAGGGAGAGCAGAACAGAGAGAGTTGGGAGGGAGAGCAGAACAGAGAGAGGAGAGACAGTGGGAGGGAGAGCAGAACAGAGAGAGGAGAGACAGTGGGAGGAGAGGAGAACAGAGAGAGGAGAGGCAGTGGGAGGAGAGGAGAACAGAGAGGCGAGGCAGTGGAGGGAGAGGAGAACAGAGAGGAGAGGCAGTGGAGGAGAGGAGAACAGAGAGGCGAGGCAGTGGGAGGGAGAGGAGAACAACAGTGGGAGGAGAGGAGAACTGTTCAGTGGAGGGAGAGGAGAACAGAGAGGAGGGGCAGTGGGAGGGAGATGAGAACAGAGAGGCGAGGCAGTGAGCAGAACAGAGAGAGGAGAGGCAGTGGGAGGGAGAGGAGAACAGAGAGAGGAGAGGCAGTGGGAGGGAGAGGAGAACAGAGAGGCGAGGCAGTGGGAGGAGAGGAGAACAGAGGCGAGGCAGTGGGTTTTAACAGAGAGGAGAGGCAGTGGGAGGGAGAGCAGAACAGAGAGGAGAGACAGTGGGAGGGAGAGGAGAACAGAGAGAGGAGAGGCAGTGGGAGGGAGAGCAGAACAGAGAGGAGAGGCAGTGGGAGGGAGAGCAGAACAGAGAGGAGAGACAGTGGGAGGAGAGCAGAACAGAGAGAGGAGAGACAGTGGGAGGGAGAGCAGAACCTGAGAGACAGTGGAGGGAGAGCAGAACAGAGAGAGGAGAGGCAGTGGGAGGGAGAGCAGAACAGAGAGAGGAGAGACAATGGGAGGGAGAGCAGAACAGAGAGAGGAGAGACAGTGGGAGGGAGAGCAGAACAGAGAGAGGAGAGGCAGTGGGAGGGAGACAGAACAGAGAGAGGAGAGGCTGGGAGGAGAGCAGAACAGAGAGAGGAGAGACAGTGGGAGGGAGAGGAGAACAGAGAGGCGAGGCAGTGGGAGGGAGAGGAGAACAGAGAGGAGAGGCAGTGGGAGGAGAGGAGAACAGAGAGGAGGGGCAGTGGGAGGGAGAGCAGAACAGAGAGGAGGGGCTGAGCAGAACAGAGAGGAGAGACTGGGAGGGAGAGGAGACAGAGAGAGGAGAGGCAGTGGGAGGGAGAGCAGAACAGAGAGGAGGGGCAGTGGGAGGGAGAGCAGAACAGAGAGAGGAGAGACAGTGGGAGGGAGAGCAGAACAGAGAGAGGAGAGGCTGGGGGAGAGCAGAACAGAGAGAGGAGAGACAGTGGGAGGGAGAGCAGAACAGAGAGAGGAGAGACAGTGGGAGGGAGAGCAGAACAGAGAGGAGAGGCAGTGGGAGGGAGAGCAGAACAGAGAGAGGAGAGACAGTGGGAGGGAGAGCAGAACAGAGAGAGGAGAGACAGCAGAACAGAGAGAGGAGAGACAGTGGGAGGGAGAGCAGAACAGAGAGAGGAGAGACAGTGGAGGGAGAGCAGAACAGAGAGAGGAGAGACAGCAGAACAGAGAGAGGAGAGACAGTGGGAGGAGAGCAGAACAGAGAGAGGAGAGACAGTGGGAGGAGAGCAGAACAGAGAGGAGGGGCAGTGGGAGGGAGAGGAGAGGCGAGGCAGTGGGAGGGAGAGCAGAACAGAGAGAGGAGAGGCAGTGGGAGGGAGAGCAGAACAGAGAGAGGAGAGGCAGTGGGAGGGAGAGCAGAACAGAGAGAGGAGAGGGAGAGCAGAACAGAGAGGAGGGGCAGTGGGAGGGAGAGGATTTGAGGCAGTGGGAGGGAGAGCAGAACAGAGAGAGGAGAGGCAGTGGGAGGGAGAGCAGAACAGAGAGGAGAGGCAGTGGGAGGGAGAGCAGAACAGAGAGAGGAGAGACAGTGGGAGGAGAGCAGAACAGAGAGAGGAGAGGCAGTGGGAGGAGAGCAGAACAGAGAGGAGGGGCAGTGGGAGGGAGAGCAGAACAGAGAGGAGAGGCAGTGGAGGAGAGCAGAACATGAGAGGAGAGGCAGTGGAGGGAGAGCAGAACAGAGAGGAGAGGCCAGAACAGAGAGAGGAGAGACAGTGGGAGGGAGAGCAGAACAGAGAGAGGAGAGACAGTGGGAGGGAGAGCAGAACAGAGAGAGGAGAGGCAGTGGGAGGAGAGCAGAACAGAGAGGAGGGGCAGTGGGAGGGAGAGCAGAACAGAGAGGCGAGGCAGTGGGAGGGAGAGCAGAACAGAGAGGAGGGGCAGTGGGAGGGAGAGGAGTTTAGGCAGTGGGAGTGAGAGGAGAACAGAGAGGGCAGTGGAGGGAGAGTAGAACAGAGAGGCGAGGCAGTGGGAGGAGAGCAGAACAGAGAGAGGAGAGAAGTGGGAGGAGACAGAACAGAGAGAGGAGAGGCAGTGGGAGGGAGAGCAGAACAGAGAGGAGGGGCAGTGGGAGGAGAGCAGAACAGTCCCGAGGCAGTTCATAACAGAGAGGAGGGGCATGGGAGGGAGAGGAGAACAGAGAGGCGAGGCAGTGGGGAGGGAGAGCAGAACAGAGAGAGGAGAGACAGGAGGGAGAGCAGAACAGAGAGAGGAGAGGCAGTGGGAGGGAGAGCAGAACAGAGAGGCGAGGCAGTGGGAGGGAGAGCAGAACAGAGAGAGAGAGGGAGAGCAGAACAGAGAGGAGGGGCAGCAGAACAGAGAGGCGAGGCAGTGGGAGGGAGAGCAGAACAGAGAGGAGAGACAGTGGGAGGGAGAGGAGAACAGAGAGGAGAGGCAGTGGGAGGGAGAGCAGAACAGAGAGGAGAGGCAGTGGGAGGAGAGCAGAACAGAGAGAGGAGAGGCAGTGGGAGGGAGAGCAGAACAGAGAGAGGAGAGGCGGATGGGAGGGAGAGGAGAACAGAGAGGCGAGGCAGTGGGAGGGAGAGCAGAACAGAGAGAGGAGAGACAGTGGGAGGAGAGGAGAACAGAGAGGAAGGCAGGGGGAGGGAGAGGAGAACAGAGAGGCGAGGCAGTGGGAGGGAGAGGAGAACAGAGAGGAGGGGCAGTGGGAGGGAGAGGAGAACAGAGAGGCGAGGCAGTGGGAGGGAGAGCAGAACAGAGAGAGGAGAGACAGGGGAGGGAGAGCAGAACAGAGAGAGGAGAGGCAGTGGGAGGGAGAGCAGAACAGAGAGGCGAGGCAGGGGAGCAGAACAGAGAGAGGAGAGACAGTGGGAGGAGAGCAGAACAGAGAGGAGGGGGGCAGAGGGAGAGGAGAACAGAGGAGGCGAGGCAGTGGGAGGGAGAGCAGAACAGAGAGAGGAGAGACAGTGGGAGGGAGAGCAGAACAGAGAGAGGAGAGGCAGTGGGAGGGAGAGCAGAGGAGGAGAGGCAGTGGGGGAGAGCAGAACAGAGAGAGGAGAGACAGTGGGAGGAGAGCAGAACAGAGAGAGGAGAGACAGTGGGAGGGAGACAGAACAGAGAGGAAGGCAGTGGGAGGGAGCAGAACAGAGAGAGGAGAGGCAGTGGGAGGGGGCAGAACAGAGAGAGAGAGACAGTGGGAGGAGAGCAGAACAGAGAGGAGCAGAAGGAGGGGAGAGACAGGAGGAGAGGGAGGCAGAACAGAGAGGAGGGGCAGTGGGAGGAGAGCAGAACAGGAGAGGAGAGGGGAGCAGACAGAGAGGAGGGGCAGGGGCAGAGAGAGGCAGTGGGAGGGAGAGCAGAACAGAGAGAGGAGAGGCAGTGGGGGGAGCAGAACAGAGAGAGGAGAGACAGTGGGAGGAGAGCAGAACAGAGAGGAGAGGCAGTGGGAGGGAGAGCAGAACAGAGAAGAGAGGGGAGAGAACAGGAGGAGGGGCAGTGGGAGGAGAGCAGAACAGAGAGGAGGCAGTGGGAGGAGAACAGAAGAAGGGGAGAGAACAGAGAGGAGGGGCAGTGGGAGAGAGCAGAACAGAGAGGCGAGGCAGTGGGAGGGGACAGAACAGGAGGAAGACAGTGGGAGGGGAGAGACAGAGAGAGGAGAGGCAGGAGGGGGGAACAGAGAGGAGAGGCAGTGGGAGGAGAGGAACAGAGAGAGGGAGGCAGTGGGAGGGGAGGAGAACAGAGAGGAGGGCAGTGGGAGGGAGAGGAGAACAGAGAGGGAGGCAGTGGGAGGGAGAGCAGAACACTGAGAGGAGAGGCAGTGGGAGGAGAGGAGAACAGAGAGGAGAGGCAGTGGGAGGGAGAGGAGAACAGAGAGGCGAGGCAGTGGGAGGGAGAGCAGAACAGAGAGAGAGAGGCAGGAGGGAGAGCAGAACAGAGAGAGGAGAGGCAGTGGGAGGAGAGCAGAACAGAGAGAGGAGAGACAGTGGGAGGAGAACAGAGAGAGGAGAGACAGTGGGAGGGAGAGCAGAACAGAGAGAGGAGAGACAGTGGGAGGGGAGGAGAACAGAGAGAGGAGAGGCAGTGGAGGAGAGGAGAACAGAGAGAGGCAGTGGGGGGAGAGGAGAACAGGAGAGGCAGTGGGAGGGGAGAGGAGAACAGAGAGGCGAGGCAGTGGGAGGGAGAGCAGAACAGAGAGAGGAGAGACAGAGCAGAACAGGGAGGGAGACAGTGGGAGGGAGAGCAGAACAGAGAGAGGAGAGACAGTGGGAGGGAGAGGAGAACAGAGAGGAGAGTGGGAGGGAGAGGAGAACAGAGAGGCGAGGCAGTGGGAGGAGAGGAGAACAGAGAGGAGAGGCAGTGGAGGAGAGGAGAACAGAGAGGCGAGGCAGTGGGAGGAGAGGAGAACAGAGAGGAGAGGCAGTGGGAGGAGAGAACAGAAGGCAGTGGGAGGGAGAGGAGAACAGAGAGGAGGGGCAGTGGGAGGAGAGAGAACAGAAGGCGAGGCAGTGGGAGGGAGAGGAGAACAGGCAGGAGGAGAGGAGAACAGAAGGCAGTGGGAGGAGAGGAGAACAGAGAGGAGAGGCAGTGGGAGGGAGAGGAGAACAGAGAGGAGAGGCAGGAGGGAGAGGAGAACAGGCGAGGCAGTGGGAGGGGAGAGGAGAACAGAGAGAGGAAGGCAGTGGGAGGAGAGGAGAACAGAGAGGCGAGGCAGTGGGAGGGAGAGGAGAACAGAGAGGAAGGCAGTGGGAGGAGAGGAGAACAGAGAGGAGAGGCAGTGGGAGGGAGAGGAGAACAGAGAGGAGGGGCAGTGGGAGGGAGAGCAGAACAGAACAGAGAGGAGAGACAGTGGGAGGGAGAGGAGAACAGGGAGGAGAGGCAGTGGGAGGGAGAGCAGAACAGAGAGGAGAGGCAGTGGGAGGGAGAGCAGAACAGAGAGGAGAGGCAGTGGGAGGGAGAGCAGAACAGAGAGGAGAGGCAGTGGGAGGGAGAGCAGAACAGAGAGAGGAGAGACAGTGGGAGGGAGAGCAGAACAGAGAGAGGAGAGGCAGTGGGAGGGAGAGCAGAACAGAGAGAGGAGAGGCAGTGGGAGGGAGAGCAGAACAGAGAGAGGAGAGACAGTGGGAGGGAGAGCAGAACAGAGAGAGGAGAGGCAGTGGGAGGGAGAGCAGAACAGAGAGGAGAGGCAGTGGGAGGGAGAGCAGAACAGAGAGGAGAGGCAGTGGGAGGGAGAGCAGAACGGAGAGGAGAGACAGTGGGAGGGAGAGCAGAACAGAGAGAGGAGAGACAGTGGGAGGGAGAGCAGAACAGAGAGAGGAGAGACAGTGGGAGGGAGAGCAGAACAGAGAGGAGAGGCAGTGGGAGGGAGAGCAGAACAGAGAGAGGAGAGACAGTGGGAGGGAGAGCAGAACAGAGAGGAGAGACAGTGGGAGGGAGAGCAGAACAGAGAGAGGAGACAGTGGGAGGAGAGCAGAACAGAGGAGAGGCAGTGGGAGGGAGAGCAGAACAGAGAGGAGAGCAGTGGGAGGGAGAGCAGAACAGAGAGAGAGACAGTGGGAGGGAGAGCAGAACAGAGAGAGGAGAGGCAGTGGGAGGGAGAGCAGAACAGAGAGAGGAGAGACAGTGGGAGGGAGAGCAGAACAGAGAGAGGAGAGACAGTGGGAGGGAGAGCAGAACAGAGAGGAGGGAGACAGTGGGAGGGAGAGCAGAACAGAGAGGCGAGGCAGTGGGAGGGAGAGCAGAACAGAGAGAGGAGAGACAGTGGGAGGGAGAGCAGAACAGAGAGAGGAGAGACAGTGGGAGGGAGAGCAGAACAGAGAGGAGAGGCAGTGGGAGGAGAGCAGAACAGAGAGAGGAGAGACAGTGGGAGGGAGAGCAGAACAGAGAGGGGGGCAGTGGGAGGGAGAGCAGAACAGTGGGAGGAGAGCAGAGGAGAGGCAGTGGGAGGGAGAGGAGAACAGAGAGAGGAGAGGCAGTGGGAGTGAGAGCAGAACAGAGAGGAGAGGCAGTGGGAGGGAGAGGAGAACAGAGAGAGGAGAGGCAGTGGGAGGGAGAGCAGAACAGAGAGAAGAGAGACAGTGGGAGGGAGAGCGGAACAGAGAGATGGCTGGAGAGATGGGTCTGGTTTCTAGATAGATGGGTTTAGTTTCCACAGAGATGGGTCTGGATTCTGAAGAGATGGCTGGAGAGATTGGTCTAGTTTCTGAAGAGATGGCTCGAGAGATGGGTCTAGTTTCTGAAGAGATGGCTCGAGAGATGGGTCTGGTTTCTGAAGAGATGGGTCTGGTTTCTGAAGAGATGGCTAGAGAGATGGGTCTGGTTTCTGAAGAGATGGCTAGAGAGATGGGACTTGTTTCTGAAGAGATGGCTAGAGAGATGGGTCTAGTTTCTAGAGAGATGGCTCCTGTTGTGTCTGTGTTACAGTGTGGGAGTCTCTCAGCAACCTGTTGTGTCTGTTAGTGTGGGAGTCTCTCAGCAACCTGTTGTGTCTGTGTTACAGTGTGGGAGTCTCTCAGCATCCTGTTGTGTCTGTTAGTGTGGGAGTCTCTCAGCAACCTGTTGTGTCTGTGTTACAGTGTGGGAGTCTCTCAGCAACCTGTTGTGTCTGTTACAGTGTGGGAGTCTCTCAGCATCCTGTTGTGTCTGTTAGTGTGGGAGTCTCTCAGCATCCTGTTGTGTCTGTTAGTGTGGGAGTCTCTCAGCAACCTGTTGTGTCTGTGTTACAGTGTGGGAGTCTCTCAGCATCCTGTTGTGTCTGTTAGTGTGGGAGTCTCTCAGCAACCTGTTGTGTCTGTGTTACAGTGTGGGAGTCTCTCAGCAACCTGTTGTGTCTGTGTTACAGTGTGGGAGTCTCTCAGCAACCAGTTGTCTGTTACAGTGTGGGAGTCTCTCAGCATCCTGTTGTGTCTGTCAGTGTGGGAGTCTCTCAGCATCCTGTTGTCTGTGTTACAGTGTGGGAGTCTCTCAGCATCCTGTTGTCTGTGTTACAGTGTGGGAGTCTCTCAGCATCCTGTTGTCTGTCAGTGTGGGAGTCTCTCAGCATCCTGTTGTCTGTGTTACAGTGTGGGAGTCTCTCAGCATCCTGTTGTCTGTGTTACAGTGTGGGAGTCTCTCAGCATCCTGTTGTCTGTGTTACAGTGTGGGAGTCTCTCAGCAACCTGTTGTCTGTGTTACAGTGTGGGAGTCTCTCAGCATCCTGTTGTCTGTGTTACAGTGTGGGAGTCTCTCAGCATCCTGTTGTCTGTGTTACAGTGTGGGAGTCTCTCAGCATCCTGTTGTCTGTGTTACAGTGTGGGAGTCTCTCAGCATCCTGTTGTGTCTGTTACAGTGTGGGAGTCTCTCATCAACCTGTTGTGTCTGTTACAGTGTGGGAGCCTCTCGGCATCCTGTTGTCTGTGTTACAGTGTGGGAGTCTCTCAGCATCCTGTTGTCTGTGTTACAGTGTGGGAGTCTCTCAGCATCCTGTTGTCTCTGTGTTACAGTGTGGGAGTCTCTCAGCATCCTGTTGTGTCTGTTACAGTGTGGGAGTCTCTCAGCATCCTGTTGTCTGTGTTACAGTGTGGGAGTCTCTCAGCATCCTGTTGTGTCTGTGTTACAGTGTGGGAGTCTCTCAGCAACCTGTTGTCTGTGTTACAGTGTGGGAGTCTCTCAGCATCCTGTTGTCTGTGTTACAGTGTGGGAGTCTCTCAGCAACCAGTTGTGTCTGTGTTACAGTGTGGGAGTCTCTCAGCAACCTGTTGTGTCTGTTACAGTGTGGGAGTCTCTCAGCATCCTGTTGTGTCTGTTACAGTGTGGGAGTCTCTCAGCATCCTGTTGTGTGTGTTACAGTGTGGGAGTCTCTCAGCATCCTGTTGTCTGTGTTACAGTGTGGGAGTCTCTCAGCATCCTGTTGTCTGTGTTACAGTGTGGGAGTCTCTCAGCAACCAGTTGTGTCTGTGTCACAGTGTGGGAGTCTCTCAGCAACCTGTTGTCTGTGTTACAGTGTGGGAGTCTCTCAGCATCCTGTTGTGTCTGTTACAGTGTGGGAGTCTCTCAGCATCCTGTTGTGTCTGTTACAGTGTGGGAGTCTCTCAGCATCCTGTTGTGTCTGTGTTACAGTGTGGGAGTCTCTCAGCATCCTGTTGTGTCTGTTACAGTGTGGGAGTCTCTCAGCATCCTGTTGTCTGTGTTACAGTGTGGGAGTCTCTCAGCATCCTGTTGTGTCTGTTACAGTGTGGGAGTCTCTCAGCATCCTGTTGTGTCTGTGTTACAGTGTGGGAGTCTCTCAGCATCCTGTTGTGTCTGTTAGTGTGGGAGTCTCTCAGCATCCTGTTGTGTCTGTTACAGTGTGGGAGTCTCTCAGCATCCTGTTGTGTCTGTTACAGTGTGGGAGTCTCTCAGCATCCTGTTGTGTCTGTGTTACAGTGTGGGAGTCTCTCAGCATCCTGTTGTGTCTGTGTTACAGTGTGGGAGTCTCTCAGCATCCTGTTGTCTGTGTTACAGTGTGGGAGTCTCTCAGCATCCTGTTGTGTCTGTTACAGTGTGGGAGTCTCTCAGCATCCTGTTGTGTCTGTGTTACAGTGTGGGAGTCTCTCAGCATCCTGTTGTGTCTGTGTTACAGTGTGGGAGCCTCTCAGCATCCTGTTGTCTGTGTTACAGTGTGGGAGCCTCTCAGCATCCTGTTGTCTGTGTTACAGTGTGGGAGCCTCTCAGCATCCTGTTGTGTCTGTTACAGTGTGGGAGTCTCTCAGCATCCTGTTGTGTCTGTGTTACAGTGTGGGAGTCTCTCAGCATCCTGTTGTCTGTGTTACAGTGTGGGAGCCTCTCAGCATCCTGTTGTCTGTGTTACAGTGTGGGAGCCTCTCAGCATCCTGTTGTGTCTGTTACAGTGTGGGAGTCTCTCAGCATCCTGTTGTGTCTGTGTTACAGTGTGGGAGTCTCTCAGCAACCTGTTGTCTGTGTTACAGTGTGGGAGCTATGCTGTGTTGGTGGAACTGCAGATCATTGGGCCTCTGAGCCGCGGAGCACCACAGGAAACCAGCTGGTTCACTATGGAGCACACTGAGGTATGGAGATATGGGAGACAAGGTGTGTTTGTGTTGATCTTGGGGGAGGTGAGGGTTGGAGGCAGGAAACCTTCACAACAACCTTTCATTTAAATAACAGGTATCAGAATAAAAATGTCAATACCATCGGCATCAACAATAACAAAACGTTTATTTGAATATGATTTAAGAGGACAAATAAATACCTGTTTTAGTATGTCTTCCTTATAGATGTGTATTAATATAGATAGGTACCACCCCACTGAGATGTATATTAATATAGATAGGTACCACCTCACTGAGATGTATATTAATATAGATGTATATTAATATAGATAGGTACCACCTCACTGAGATGTATATTAATATAGATAGGTACCACCTCACTGAGATGTGTATTAATATAGATGCGTATTAATATAGATGTGTATTAATATAGATAGGTACCACCTCACTGAGATGTGTATTAATATAGATGTGTATTAATATAGATAGGTACCACCCCACTGAATGTGTATTAATATAGATGTGTATTAATATAGATAGACACCACCTCACTGAGATGTGTATTAATATAGATGTGTATTAATATAGATAGGTACCACCCCACTGAGATGTGTATTAATATAGATGTGTATTAATATAGATGTGTATTAATATAGATAGGTACCACCCCACTGAGATGTGTATTAATATAGATGTGTATTTATATAGATGTGTATTAATATAGATAGGTACCACCCCACTGAGATGTGTATTAATATAGATGTGTATTTATATAGATGTGTATTTATATAGATGTGTATTAATATAGATAGGTACCACCCCACTGAGATGTGTATTAATATAGATGTGTATTAATATAGATGTGTATTAATATAGATAGGTACCACCCCACTGAGATGTGTATTAATATAGATGTGTATTAATATAGATGTATATTAATATAGATAGATACCACCTCACTGAGATGTGTATTAATATAGATGTGTACTAATGTAGATAGGTACCACCTCACTGAGATGTGTATTAATATAGATAGGTACCACCTCACTGAGATGTGTATTAATATAGATGTATATTAATATAGATAGGTACCACCCCACCCCACTTCTCTCTTAATATCTCCTCCCTGCTGTGGACCTGGTGTGGTTGTACCTCTACCTGGTGTGGCTCTACCTCTACCTCTCCCTCCCTGTAACATCTTGTCCTCTATCCTCTCCAGGAGGTCACTAGTCTGGTGAGAGATGCTGTGGACCGGAGGGTGAGGCTCTACATAGACTGCCTTCACAAGAGAGGACAGCCCAAACACAAGAGAGAGCTGCCACATGCCAACCCCCTCTGTGTGAAAGGTAGGATTCTCATCTGTAACATCTGACCTCCCCCCTAACCCTTCACAAGAGAGGACAGCCCAAACACAAGAGAGAGCTGCCACGTGCCAACCCCCTCTGTGTGAAAGGTAGGATTCTCATCTGTAACATCTGACCTCCCCCCTAACCCTTCACAAGAGAGGACAGCCCAAACACAAGAGAGAGCTGCCACGTGCCAACCCCCTCTGTGTGAAAGGTAGGATTCTCATCTGTAACATCTGACCTCCCCCATAACCCTTCACAAGAGAGGACAGCCCAAACGCAAGAGAGAGCTGCCACGTGCCAACCCCCTCTGTGTGAAAGGTAGTCATTTTACCTGTGACCTCTTTTTAAATGTTAATGTCAGCTTTGGATGCCATAGTGCATCCAACTGGACTGGAGGTGTGGAGTCTTAGTTGGACCTTTAAGCCAGATCTGTTCCAGCTGCTGCCCGGTGTGTATTAATATAGATGTGTATTAATATAGATAGGTACCACCCCACTGAGATGTGTATTAATATAGATGTGTATTAATATAGATAGGTACCACCCCACTGAGATGTGTATTAATATAGATGTGTATTAATATAGATAGGTACCACCCCACTGAAAAGTTAATGTCAGCTTTGGATGCCTGAGATGTGTATTAATATATGTGTATTAATACATAAAACCAACTCACTGTAAGAAGGATACCTATATTGACAGCCCAAACCTTCAAAAGTTTTTGTTTAGTGCCCAAGGTCCAGTGTTGCTGGTCTGAGCGGTGTGTACACATCATATTACATAACAACCAGTAACCTATCACACAATCACCATCCACATAACAAACCAGTAACAACCAGTGGAACCTATCACAATCAACACCATAAAACCACATAACAACCAGTAACCTATCACAATCAACACCATAAAACCACATAACAACCAGTAACCTATCACAATCACCACCATAAAACCACATAACAACCAGTAACCTATCACAATCACCATCAACATAACAACCAGTAACCTATCACAATCACCATCATAAAACCACATAACAACCAGTAACCTATCACAATCACCATCAACATAACAACCAGTAACCTATCACAATCACCATCATAAAACCACATAACAACCAGTAACCTATCACAATCACCATCAACATAACAACCAGTAACCTATCACAATCACCATCATAAAACCACATAACAACCAGTAACCTATCACAATTTGTTTATAAAACCACATAACAACCAGTAACCTATCACAATCAACATCATAAAACCACATAACATCACCACATAACAACCAGTAACCTATCACAATCAATCACCATAAAACCACATAACAACCAGTAACAACCATGTGTGTAACCTATCACAATCAACACCATAAAACCACATAACAACCAGTAACCTATCACAATCACCATCATAAAACCACATAACAACCAGTAACCTATCACAATCACCATCATAACCTAAAATCCACATAACAACCAGTAACCATCACAATCACCATCAACATAACAACCAGTAACCTATCACAATCATAAAACCACATAACAACCAGTAACCTATCACAATCACCATCAACATAACAACCAGTAACCTATCACAATCACCATCATAAAACCACATAACAACCAGTAACCTATCACAATCACCATCATAAAACCACATAACAACCAGTAACCTATCACAATCACCATCATAAAACCACATAACAACCAGTAACCTATCACAATCACCATCATAAAACCACATAACAACCAGTAACCTATCACAATCACCATCATAAAACCACATAACAACCAGTAACCTATCACAATCACCATCATAAAAACATAACAACCAGTAACCTATCACAATCACCACCATAAAACCACATAACAACCAGTAACCTATCACAATCACCATCATAAAACCACATAACAACCAGTAAACACAATCACCATCATAAAACCAATAACAACCAGTAACCTATCACATCATAAAACCACATAACAACCAGTAACCTATCACAATCACCATCATAAAAACATAACAACCAGTAACCTATCACCATCATAAAACCACAAACAACCAGTAACAACCAGTAACCTATCACAATCACCATCAACATAACAACCAGTAACCTATCACAATCAACACCATAAAACCACATAACAACCAGTAACCTATCACAATCACCATCATAAAACCACATAACAACCAGTAACCTATCACAATCACCATCATAAAACCACATAACAACCAGTAACCTATCACAATCACCATCAACATAACAACCAGTAACCTATCACAATCACCACCATAAAACCACATAACAACCAGTAACCTATCACAATCAATCACCATCATAAAACCACATAACAACCAGTAACCTATCACAATCACCATCATAAAACCACATAACAACCAGTAACCTATCACAATCACCATCATAAAACCACATAACAACCAGTAACCTATCACAATCACCATCATAAAACCACATAACAACCAGTAACCTATCACAATCACCATCATAAAACCACATAACAACCAGTAACCTATCACAATCACCATCATAAAACCACATAACAACCAGTAACCTATCACAATCACCATCATAAAACCACATAACAACCAGTAACCTATCACAATCACCATCATAAAACCACATAACAACCAGTAACCTATCACAATCACCATCATAAAACCACATAACAACCAGTAACCTATCACCATCACCATCATAAAACCACATAACAACCAGTAACCTATCACAATCACATCCATCAAAAACATAACAACCAGTAACCTATCACAATCACCATAAACCACATAACAACCAGTAACCTATCACAATCACCATCATAAAACCACATAACAACCAGTAACCTATCACAATCACCATCAACATAACAACCAGTAACCTATCACAATCACCATCATAAAACCACATAACAACCAGTAACCTATCACAATCACCATCATAAAACCACATAACAACCAGTAACCTATCACAATCAACATCATAAAACCACATAACAACCAGTAACCTATCACAATCAACATCATAAAACCACATAACAACCAGTAACCTATCACAATCCACCATAAAACATAACACAGTAACAACCAGTAACCTATCACAATCAACACCATAAAACCACATAACAACCAGTAACCTATCACAATCACCATCATAAAACCACATAACAACCAGTAACCTATCACAATCACCATCATAAAACCACATAACAACCAGTAACCTATCACAATCAACATCATAAAACCACATAACAACCAGTAACCTATCACAATCAACACCATAAAACCACATAACAACCAGTAACAACCAGTAACCTATCACAATCACCATCATAAAACCACATAACAACCAGTAACCTATCACCATCACCATCATAAAACCACATAACAACCAGTAACCTATCACAATCACCATCAACATAACAACCAGTAACCTATCACCATCACCATCATAAAACCACATAACAACCAGTAACCTATCACAATCACCATCATAAAACAACTTAAAACCTTAATGATACAACCACAGCAATCAGTGCTGTAGGTTTCAAATGTAATCCAGTTGTATTGGTCACATACACATATTTAGCAGATGTTTTTGTAGCGAAAGGCTTGTGTTCCTTGCTCCAACAGTGCTGTAGTATCTAAAAACAATTCGCAACAAAAAGTTAAATAACGGAATTAAGAAATATATTAACGTTAGGACGAGCAATGTCAGAGTGGCATTGACAAGAATACAATATATGCATATGAAATAAGTAAAGCAGTATGTAAACATTATTTTAAACATTTAATTAAAGTGACAATGTTCTCAAGTTTGATCTGATATATATTGTAGTCGGTCAGTTCTGACGTATCCCAGTGTTTCCCTGTTCTCATAACCTCTGTCCATAAACATTACTAAAAATATGTATTCTGGCTCCTCACTTAACACCTGTATGATGAATTCAGTTGTTTGGCCTAGAAACACACTGTAATGCATTCAGTCAGGGTGGGAATTCAGTTGTTTGGCCTAGAAACACACTGTAATGCAGTCAGTCAAGGTGTGAATTCAGTTGTTTGGCCTAGAGACACACTGTAATGCAGTCAGTCAAGGTGTGAATTCAGTTGTTTGGCCTAGAGACACACTGTAATGCAGTCAGTCAAGGTGGGAATTCAGTTGTTTGGCCTAGAAACACACTGTAATGCAGTCAGTCAGGTTTGGCCTAGGAATTCAGTTGTTTGGCCTAGAAACACACTGTAATGCATTCAGTCAGGGTGGGAATTCAGTTGTTTGGCCTAGAAACACACTGTAATGCAGTCAGGGTGTGAATTCAGTTGTTTGGCCTAGAAACACACTGTAATGCATTCAGTCAGGGTGGGAATTCAGTTGTTTGGCCTAGAAACACACTGTAATGCAGTCAGTCAGGGTGGGAATTCAGTTGTTTGGCCTAGAAACACACTGTAATGCAGTCAGGGTGGGAATTCAGTTGTTTGGCCTAGAAACACACTGTAATGCAGTCAGGGTGTGAATTCAGTTGTTTGGCCTAGAAACACACTGTAATGCAGTCAGTCAGGGTGGGAATTCAGTTGTTTGGCCTAGAAACACACTGTAATGCATTCAGGGTGGGAATTCAGTTGTTTGGCCTAGAAACACACTGTAATGCATTCAGTCAGGGTGGGAATTCAGTTGTTTGGCCTAGAAACACACTGTAATGCATTCAGTCAGGGTGTGAATTCAGTTGTTTGGCCTAGAAACACACTGTAATGCAGTCAGTCAAGGTGTGAATTCAGTTGTTTGGCCTAGAAACACACTGTAATGCATTCAGGGTGGGAATTCAGTTGTTTGGCCTAGAAACACACTGTAATGCAGTCAGGGTGGGAATTCAGTTGTTTGGCCTAGAAACACACTGTAATGCATTCAGTCAGGGTGGGAATTCAGTTGTTTGGCCTAGAAACACACTGTAATGCATTCAGGGTGGGAATTCAGTTGTTTGGCCTAGAAACACACTGTAATGCATTCAGGGTGGGAATTCAGTTGTTTGGCCTAGAAACACACTGTAATGCATTCAGTCAGGGTGGGAATTCAGTTGTTTGGCCTAGAAACACACTGTAATGCAGTCAGGGTGGGAATTCAGTTGTTTGGCCTAGAAACACACTGTAATGCATTCAGTCAAGGTGGGAATTCAGTTGTTTGGCCTAGAAACACACTGTAATGCATTCAGTCAGGGTGGAATTCAGTTGTTTGGCCTAGAAACACACTGTAATGCAGTCAGTCAGGTGGGAATTCAGTTGTTTGGCCTAGAAACACACTGTAATGCAGTCAGTCAGGTGGGAATTCAGTTGTTTGGCCTAGAAACACACTGTAATGCAGTCAGGGTGGGAATTCAGTTGTTTGGCATAGACACACTGTAATGCAGTCAGGGTGGGAATTCAGTTGTTTGGCCTAGAAACACACTGTAATGCAGTCAAGGTGGGAATTCAGTTGTTTGGCCTAGAAACACACTGTAATGCAGTCAGGGTGGGAATTCAGTTGTTTGGCCTAGAAACACACTGTAATTCATTCAGTCAAGGTGGGAATTCAGTTGTTTGGCCTAGAAACACACTGTAATGCAGTCAGGGTGGGAATTCAGTTGTTTGGCCTAGAAACACACTAATTCATTCAGTCAGGGTGGGAATTCAGTTGTTTGGCCTAGAAACACACTGTAATGCAGTCAAGGTGGGAATTCAGTTGTTTGGCCAAGAAACACACTAATTCATTCAGTCAGGTGGGAATTCAGTTGTTTGGCCTAGAAACACACTGTAATGCAGTCAGGTGGGAATTCAGTTGTTTGGCCTAGAAACACACTGTAATTCATTCAGTCAGGGTGGGAATTCAGATGTTTGGCCTAGAAACACACTGTAATGCAGTCAGTCAGGGTGTGAATTCAGTTGTTTGGCCTAGAAACACACTGTAATGCAGTCAGGGTGGGAATTCAGTTGTTTGGCCTAGAAACACACTGTAATGCAGTTGTCAGAATTCAGTTGTTTGGGGAATTCAGTTGTTTGGCCTAGAAACACACTGTATTCAGTTGTTTGCAGAAACACACTGTAATGCAGGGTGGGAATTCAGTTGTTTGGCCTAGAAACACACTGTAATGCATTGTCAAGGTGGGAATTCAGTTGTTTGGCCTAGAAACACACTGTAATGCAGTCAGTCAGGATGGGAATTCAGTTGTTTGGCCTAGAAACACACTGTAATGCATTGTCAGGGTGGGAATTCAGTTGTTTGGCCTAGAAACACACTGTAATGCAGTCAGGGTGGGAATTCAGTTGTTTGGCATAGACACACTGTAATGCATTCAGTCAGGGTGGGAATTCAGTTGTTTGGCCAAGAAACACACTGTAATGCAGTCAGGGTGTGAATTCAGTTGTTTGGCCTAGAAACACACTGTAATGCAGTCAGGGTGGGAATTCAGATGTTTGGCCTAGAAACACACTGTAATGCAGTCAGTCAGGGTGGGAATTCAGTTGTTTGGCCTAGAAACACACTGTAATGCATTGTCAAGGTGGGAATTCAGATGTTTGGCCTGGAAACACACTGTAATGCAGTCAGTCAAGGTGGGAATTCAGTTGTTTGGCCTAGAAACACACTGTAATGCAGTCAGGGTGGGAATTCAGTTGTTTGGCCTAGAAACACACTGTAATGCAGTCAGTCAAGGTGTGAATTCAGTTGTTTGGCCTAGAAACACACTGTAATGCAGTCAGTCAAGGTGTGAATTCAGTTGTTTGGCCTAGAAACACACTGTAATGCAGTCAGTCAAGGTGTGAATTCAGTTGTTTGGCCTAGAAACACACTGTAATGCAGTCAGTCAAGGTGTGAATTCAGTTGTTTGGCCTAGAAACACACTGTAATGCAGTCAGTCAAGGTGTGAATTCAGATGTTTGGCCTAGAAACACACTGTAATGCAGTCAGGGTGGGAATTCAGTTGTTTGGCCTAGAAACACACTGTAATGCAGTCAGTCAAGGTGTGAATTCAGATGTTTGGCCTAGAAACACACTGTAATGCAGTCAGTCAAGGTGTGAATTCAGATGTTTGGCCTAGAAACACACTGTAATGCAGTCAGTCAGGGTGTGAATTCAGATGTTTGGCCTAGAAACACACTGTAATGCAGTCAGTCAAGGTGTGAATTCAGATGTTTGTCCTAGAAACACACTGTAATGCAGTCAGTCAGGGTGTGAATTCAGTTGTTTGGCCTAGAAACACACTGTAATGCAGTCAGTCAAGGTGTGAATTCAGATGTTTGTCCTAGAAACACACTAATGCATTCAGTCAAGGCTGTCAAAACAGAATGTGTGTCATCATGTCATGGCGGCAGTCTGTATCTTCTAGGGATTTGTCCACAAAATGGGATCCTATGTAGTGCACTACTTTTGACCAGGTCACATATGTCTCTGCTCACAAGTAGTGCACCTCAAAGGGATCAGGGTGCCATTTTGGGATACATGCTTGGAAAGAACCAGCGTGGGAGGAGATGGAATTAAAAAAACAAAAACAGGACTAGTTGGGACTTGGCGGCGGCTTTGTTCGTGCACCCAGGATGTGACCCAACCCAATGGATTGATATGAAGTTGTGTGTGTGACCCACCCAATGGACCCGAGGAGTGATATGGCAGTGATATGGAGTTTGTATGCTTCTGTTTAACTTGGCAAGTCCTAGTCAGCTCATATCCATAGTTACACATATAGTCCCTTCCCTTCAGTTCTCGCAGAGGTAACCGAGGTGAGGACATAGAGAACGTCAGCTCCTGTTGCCTCTGTTGACACACCCGTTGTGCTGTTTGTATGTGTGTTCTACAGATACTAACCGGCCTGGGTCTGTCACCTAGCCTCTCGAGAGCGCCCTTAAATTGTCTCCGCCTCTGGCGCACAGCTTCCGAGTAGTCTGCATTCAGGAAAATGTTGGTTGCTCTTAAAAAGCACTTGGCTCTCTCCAGAACAGTCATCTTGTCCTTAAACTTTAAGAATTTGACCACTGCCGGCGTGGGTCTGTCACCTGGGCTGGTTACAGGTTTTTCCCAGACATGTGGGCGCTCTCTACCTCAGTCTTCTTATGATCCATCTGCGGCTTTTCAGTGATCAGGGTTTCTTCCTCAGACTCCGCCCAGTTCTCATGTGGAGAGACTGGTATACCATCCATAATGATGATAATCCTCCTGGATTGTCTGTTTTCCCGGTCACCTGTAATAATGATTCACAATCTCTTTCAGGACATCCACCTCTCCCTGGGAGAACTGCAAACTGTTCTTATGGTCCTGGAGCTCTTTGATCAGATCGTCCGTTCTTTTGTTCATTGAGTCCATCATTATTTGGAAAAGGCATTTTTTTCCCTCTTTTAACAACTGCTTGTAGAACCCTTTTTGTTGGTTTAAAAGCTCCTTCACCTGCGATAGAGAAACACTGTCTTCTCCCACCGCCTTTGGATGACATGGTAGCAACGTAGCCTAACGCTAACGTAGCAACGTAGCCTAACGCTAACGTAGCAACGTAGCCTAACGCTAACGTAGCAACGTAGCCTAACGCTGGTACTCAACACAGTTCCAGGCAGGGCAGGTATCTGCGGTCCTAGCCACAAGAGCCAACCGCATCGCGGTTGTGTTCAAGTTCTCTTGGAAACCTTGCTAGTTTGATAGCTAGTTAGCAGCTAGGCTCAGCCTTTAAACCATGTTATCACAAACTGTGTCAATCCGAGAGCAAAAGTTCAAAGAGATTTTGAAAATGTCCTGAGGGCCAGTTTACCAATTATAAGGGCGCTCTCGAGGGGCTAGGTGACAGACCCAGGCCGGAAGGACTAGTAACCCCCGAGCTGACAAGGTACAAATCTGCAGCGTAGCCTAGTGGTTAGAGCGTTGGACTAGTAACCGGAAGGACTATAGACTGTAGACTAATAGCCTCCAATTATAAGTGAACAACAGAAAATTAATATGGACAGAATCATTTCCCTAGGTGAGCTTTTGGAGGCTATTAGTCTACAAAATTGGAAATCTTCTGGTAATTTATTTTATTTATTGTACCTTTATTTAACCAGGCAAGTCAGTTAAGAACAAATTCTTATTTTCAATGACGGCCTGGGAACAGTGGGTTAACTGCCTGTTGAGGGGCAGAACGACAGATTTGTACCTTGTCAGCTCGGGGGTTTACTAGTCCTTCCGGTTACTAGTCCAACGCTCTAACCACTAGGCTACGCTGCCGCCGTAATGATAGATACTCAGTGTAATTTTAGACTATTTTTTTTTGCAAACTGGCCCTAACCAGAATAGAAAGAGTGGGAGGCCCCGGTACACAACTGAGCAAGAGGACAAGTATATTAGTTTCTTGTTTGAGAAAGTGAAGAGGCGACTCCGGGATGCTGGCCTTCTAGGCAGAGTTCCTCTGTCCAGTGTCTGTGTTCTTTTGCCCATCTTAATCTTTTAGTTTTATTGGCCAGTCTGAGATATGGCTTTTTCTTTACAACTCTGCCAAGAAGGCCAGCATCCCGGAGTCACCTCTTCACTGTTGGTGTTGAAACTGGTATTTTGCGGGTAGTATTTAATGAAGCTGCCAGTTGAGGACTTGTGAGGCGTCTGTTTCTCAAACTGGACACTCTAATGTACTTGTCCTCTTGCTCAGTTGTGCACCCGGGCCTCCCACTCATCTTTCTATTCTGGTTAGATCCAGTTTGTGCTGTTCTGAGAAGGGAGAAGTACACAGCGTTGTACAATTTCTCACATGGAATAGCCTTTATTTCTCAGAACAAGAATATAATGACGAGTTTCAGAAGAAAGTTATTTGTTTCTGGCCATTTTGAGCCTGTAATCGAACCCACAAACTCTGATGCTCCAGATACTCAACTAGTCTAAAGAAGGCCACTTTTATTGCTTCTTTAATCAGAACAACAGTTTTCAGCTCTGCAAACATAATTGCAAAATAGTTTTCTAATGATCAATTAGCCTTTCATGATAAACTTGGATTAGCTAACACAACGTGCCATTGGAACACAGGAATGGTGGTTGCTGATAATGGGCCTCTGTATGCCTATGTAGATATTACATTCAAAAAATCTGACGTTTCCAGCTACAATAGTAATTTACAACATTAACAATGTCTACACTGTATTTCGGATCAATTTGATGTTATTTTAAATGGACAATTTTTTTTTTTTTTAAATTTCAAAAACAAGTAGATTTCTAAGTGACCCCAAACTATTGAACGGTAGTGCACACAGCAGCTCTAGAGAAAAATGACCACGATCACCCTACTTCACAAGAAAGATAATGATCCATTGTCATGCGGATCCTTCAGCCCAGTATCACTTTTGAATGTGGATTACGAAATCATTGCTAAGGTTTTGGCTTTTCACATAGAAATAGTAAAACAACAGTTGATTCATTTGGATCGAACATTTATACGGAATAGGATGTCTTCTCCACCGAATTCTTTTCCAAAATAAATCATCATACCACGAATTCGAACATTCCAAAAGTGGCAAGTATCATTAGACAATGAAACAGCGTTTTGGGTGAAACTGGTAGATTTGGTGGACGTCTTTTAAAAAAGTTTGGTTGTGATCTGGTATTTATTTCCTGGGTTGTGCGATTGTAAAATCTCCCCCAAAGCAGGTCTAAAACAAATGGACAAATCTCTGATCCATTTAAGTTATAAAGAGGGACCAGACAGGGATGCCCTCTGTCCAGTTATTTATTTGCTTTAGCCACGGAGCCCATAGCATCAATAGTTAGAACTCTTGGCTCAATTTGGGGAATAGAGATTGGTGGAGAACAATATGTGATATCATTGTATGCAAATGACATTTTACTGTATTTATCTGAACCAGAACATTCTCTCATCTTGGACGCTTATTGTGCTGTATTAGGATTCGAAGTGAATGGGGAGAAATATTTATATAAGTCTATAATATAAGCCCATTTCTAATTATGACTTCTGTGAAAATGGACAAAGACACATGAAATACCTGGGTATTTTGATACTTTGCAATTTGAGGGAGACATCAAATCAATTACCAATCAATTACTCTCCTTTACCAGATAAAATGTATTCCGATGCTCAGAGATGTCTCCACATTAGGTGGATCAAATCAAAATTGATGTATTTATTTTACGCATTTTACCAGTTTCAATTCCATTCGACTTCTTTAAGAAAATATATCTCCAACTTTATTTGGAATGGAAAGATCTCAACTCAAGTTTTTCTAATCATAGTCGCACACCTCATGTAGCCTAGCCCATAGTCCTGTATGTTTTAATAAGGTTAGTATCACACCTCATGTAGCCTAGCCCATAGTCCTGTATGTTTTAATAAGGTTAGTATCACACCTCATGTAGCCTAGCCCATAGTCCTGTATGTTTTAATAAGGTTAGTATCACACCTCATGTAGCCTAGCCCATAGTCCTGTATGTTTTAATAAGGTTAGTATCACACCTCATGTAGCCTAGCCCATAGTCCTGTATGTTTTGATAAGGTTAGTATCACACCTCATGTAGTCTATAGTCCTATATGTTTTTATAAGGTTAGTATCACACCTCATGTAGTCTAGTCTATAGTCCTATAAGGTTAGTATCACACCTCATGTAGCCTAGCCCATAGTCCTATATGTTTTGATAAGGTTAGTATCACACCTCATGTAGTCTAGTCTATAGTCCTATAAGGTTAGTATCACACCTCATGTAGTCTAGTCTATAGTCCTATACGGTTAGTATCACACCTCATGTAGCCTAGCCCATAGGTCTATATGTTTTAATAAGGTTAGTATCACACCTCATGTAGCCTAGCCCATAGGCCTATATGTTTTGATAAGGTTAGTATCACACCTCATGTAGCCTAGCCCATAGGCCTATAAGGTTAGTATCACACCTCATGTAGTCTAGTCCATAGTCCTATAAGGTTAGTATCACACCTCATGTAGCCTAGCCCATAGGCCTGTATGTTTTGATAAGGTTAGTATTACACCTCATGTAGCCTAGCCCATAGGCCTATATGTTTTGATAAGGTTAGTATCACACCTCATGTAGCCTAGCCCATAGGCCTATAAGGTTAGTATCACACCTCATGTAGTCTAGTCCATAGTCCTATAAGGTTAGTATCACACCTCATGTAGCCTAGCCCATAGGCCTGTATGTTTTGATAAGGTTAGTATCACACCTCATGTAGCCTAGCCCATAGGCCTATATGTTTTGATAAGGTTTGTATCACACCTCATGTAGCCTAGCCCATAGGCCTGTATGTTTTGATAAGGTTAGTATCACACCTCATGTAGCCTAGTCCATAGGCCTATGTTTTAATAAGGTTAGTATCACACCTCATGTAGCCTAGCCCATAGGCCTGTATGTTTTGATAAGGTTAGTATCACACCTCATGTAGCCTAGCCCATAGTCCTATAAGGTTAGTATCACACCTCATGTAGCCTAGCCCATAGTCCTATAAGGTTTGTATCACACCTCATGTAGCCTAGCCCATAGACCTATATGTTTTAATAAGGTTAGTATCACACCTCATGTAGCCTAGTCCATAGGCCTATATGTTTTCATAAGGTTTGTATCACAATTTTTCTGCATCATTTTTTGACCGAAAGTTTCTGATTTTTGCAATGTTACGTAGATGGAAAAAAGCTGTCCTTGAAACAGTCTTGATATATTCGTCAAAAGAGAGGTCAGGGTCCAGAGTAACGCCGAGGTCCTTGACAGTTTTATTTGAGACGACTGTACAACCATTAAGATTAATTGTCAGATTCAACAGTATATCTCTTTGTTTCTGGGGATCTACAACAAGCATCTCTGTTTTGTCCGAGTTTAAAAAATCTACTTCCTTATGTCTGAAACACAGGCTTCTAGCGAGGGCAATTTTGGGGCTTCACCATGTTTCATTGAAATGTACAGCTGTGTGTCATCCGCATAGCAGTGAAAGTTAACATTATGTTTTCGAATAACATCCCCAAGAGGTAAAATATATAGTGAAAACAATAGTGGTCCTAAAACGGAACCTTGAGGAACACCGAAATTTACAGTTGATTTGTCAGAGGACAAACCATTCACAGAGACAAACTGATATCTTTCCTACAGATAAGATCTAAACCAGGCCAGAACTATAAAAACCAGGCCAGAACTTGTCCATGTAGACCAATTTGGGTTTCCAATCTCACCAAAAGAATGTGGTGATCGATGGTATCAAAAGCAGCACTAAGGTCTAGGAGCACGAGGACAGATGCAGAGCCTCGGTCCGATGCCATTTAAAGGTAATTTACCACCTTCACAAGTGCCGTCTCAGTGCTATGATGGGGTCTAAGACCAGACTGAAGCATTTCGTATACATTGTTTCTCTTCAGGAAGGCAGTGAGTTGCTGCGCAACAGCCTTTTCTAAAGTTTTTGAGAGGAATGGAAGATTAGTTTTTTATATTTTCTGGGTCAAGGTTTGGCTTTTTCAAGAGAGGCTTTATTACTGCCACTTTTAGTGAGTTTTGTACACATCCAGTGGATAGAGAGCCGTTTATTATGTTCAACATAGGAGGGCCAAGCACAGGAAGCAGCTCTTTCAGTAGTTTAGTTGGAATAGGGTCCAGTATGCAGCTTGAAGGTTTAGAGGCCATGATTATTTTCATCATTGTGTCAAGAGATATAGTACTAAAACACTTGAGTGTCATATAGTACTAAAACACTTGAGTGTCTCTCTTGATCCTAGGTCCTGGCAGAGTTGTGCAGACTCAGGACAACTGAGCTTTGAAGGAATACGCAGATTTAAAGAGGAGTCCGTAATTTGCTTTCTAATAATTATGATATTTTCCTCATTGAAGTTCATGAATTTATTACTGCTGTAGTGAAAGCCATCCTTTCTTGGGGAATGCTGCTTTTTAGTTAGCTCTGCGACAGTATCAAAAAAGAATTTCGGATTGTTCTTATTTTCCTCAATTACAGTGCCTTGCGAAAGTATTCGGCCCCCTTGAACTTTGCGACCTTTTGCCACATTTCAGGCTTCAAACATAAAGATATAAAACTGTATTTTTTTGTGAAGAATCAACAACAAGTGGGACACAATCATGAAGTGGAACGACATTTATCATCGAGGCAAAGGTTGGATACTTTGAAGAATCTCAAATATAAAATATATTTTCATTTGTTTAACACTTCTTGGTTACTACCTGATTCCATATGTGTTATTTTATGGTTTTGATGGCTTTTTCTACAATGTAGAAAATAGTAAAAATAAAGAAAAACCCTTGAATGAGTAGGTGTCCAAACCTTTGACTGGTTCTGTATATAATATGGAGTAGCCTATCAGAAATACCCCTAATATGGAGTAGCCTATCAGAAATACCCCTAATATGGAGTAGCCTATCAGAAATACCCCTAATATGGAGTAGCCTATCAGAAATACCCCTAATATGGAGTAGCCTATCAGAAATACCCCTAATATGGAGTAGCCTATCAGAAATACCCCTAATATGGAGTAGCTTATAGTAGATAGATGGAATTTGGAGTAGCTTATAGTAGATAGATGGAATTTGGAGTAGCTTATAGTAGATAGATGGAATTTGGAGTAGCTTATAGTAGATAGATGGAATATGGAGTAGCTTATAGTAGATAGATGGAATATGGAGTAGCTTATCAGAGATGGAATTTGGAGTAGCTTATAGTTGATAGATGGAATATGGAGTAGCTTATCGTAGATAGATGGAATTTGGAGTAGCTTATCGTAGATAGATGGAATTTGGAGTAGCTTATCGTAGATAGATGGAATTTAGAGTAGCTTATCATAGATAGATGGAATTTGGAGTAGCTTATTGTAGATAGATGGAATTTGGAGTAGCTTATCGTAGATAGATGGAATTTGGAGTAGCTTATCGTAGATAGATGGAATTTGGAGTAGCTTATCGTAGATAGATGGAATTTGGAGTAGCTTATCGTAGATAGATGGAATTTGGAGTAGCTTATCGTAGATAGATGGAATTTGGAGTAGACATTGTGTGTGTGTGTGTGTGTGTGTGTGTGTGTGTGTGTGTGTGTGTGTGTGTGTGTGTGTGTGGTGTGTGTGTGTGTGTGTGTGTGTGTGTGTGTGTGTGTGTGCAAATTTTTGTGGCAGCGAGGTATGTTAGTATAGATTGTCTCAGGGCCAAGGGGATTTGTCTGTCTCTGTCTGGACCTGGGCTATAGGCTATAGGAAGGGTATTCGTGGTTGTCTGTCTCTGTCTGGACCTGGGCTATAGGCTATAGGAAGGGTATTCGTGGTTGTCTGTCTCTGTCTGGACCTGGGCTATAGGCTATAGGAAGGGTATTCGTGGTTGTCTGTCTCTGTCTGGACCTGGGCTATAGGCTATAGGAAGGGTATTCGTGGTTGTCTGTCTCTGTCTGGACCTGGGCTATAGGCTATAGGAAGGGTATTCGTGGTTGTCTGTCTCTGTCTGGACCTGGGCTATAGGCTATAGGAAGGGTATTCGTGGTTGTCTGTCTCTGTCTGGACCTGGGCTATAGGCTATAGGAAGGGTATTCGTGGTTGTCTGTCTCTGTCTGGACCTGGGCTATAGGCTATAGGAAGGGTATTCGTGGTTGTCTGTCTCTGTCTGGACCTGGGCTATAGGCTATAGGAAGGGTATTCGTGGTTGTCTGTCTCTGTCTGGACCTGGGCTATAGGCTATAGGAAGGGTATTCGTGGTTGTCTGTCTCTGTCTGGACCTGGGCTATAGGAAGGGTATTCGTGGTTGTCTGTCTCTGTCTGGACCTGGGCTATAGGAAGGGTATTCGTGGTTGTCTGTCTCTGTCTGGACCTGGGCTATAGGCTATAGGAAGGGTATTCGTGGTTGTCTGTCTCTGTCTGGACCTGGGCTATAGGCTATAGGAAGGGTATTCGTGGTTGTCTGTCTCTGTCTGGACCTGGGCTATAGGCTATAGGAAGGGTATTCGTGGTTGTCTGTCTCTGTCTGGACCTGGGCTATAGGCTATAGGAAGGGTATTCGTGGTTGTCTGTCTCTGTCTGGACCTGGGCTATAGGCTATAGGAAGGGTATTCGTGGTTGTCTGTCTCTGTCTGGACCTGGGCTATAGGCTATAGGAAGGGTATTCGTGGTTGTCTGTCTCTGTCTGGACCTGGGCTATAGGAAGGGTATTCGTGGTTGTCTGTCTCTGTCTGGACCTGGGCTATAGGCTATAGGAAGGGTATTCGTGGTTGTCTGTCTCTGTCTGGACCTGGGCTATAGGAAGGGTATTCGTGGTTGTCTGTCTCTGTCTGGACCTGGGCTATAGGCTATAGGAAGGGTATTCGTGGTTGTCTGTCTCTGTCTGGACCTGGGCTATAGGCTATAGGAAGGGTATTCGTGGTTGTCTGTCTCTGTCTGGACCTGGGCTATAGGCTATAGGAAGGGTATTTGTGGTTGTCTGTCTCTGTCTGGACCTGGGCTATAGGCTATAGGAAGGGTATTCGTGGTTGTCTGTCTCTGTCTGGACCTGGGCTATAGGCTATAGGAAGGGTATTCGTGGTTGTCTGTCTCTGTCTGGACCTGGGCTATAGGCTATAGGAAGGGTATTCGTGGTTGTCTGTCTCTGTCTGGACCTGGGCTATAGGCTATAGGAAGGGTATTCGTGGTTGTCTGTCTCTGTCTGGACCTGGGCTATAGGCTATAGGAAGGGTATTCGTGGTTGTCTGTCTCTGTCTGGACCTGGGCTATAGGCTATAGGAAGGGTATTCGTGGTTGTCTGTCTCTGTCTGGACCTGGGCTATAGGCTATAGGAAGGGTATTCGTGGTTGTCTGTCTCTGTCTGGACCTGGGCTATAGGAATAGGCTGTCTCTGTCTAGGAAGGGTATTCGTGGTTGTCTGTCTCTGTCTGGACCTGGGCTATAGGCTAAGGAAGGGTATTCGTGGTTGTCTGTCTCTGTCTGGACCTGGGCTATAGGCTATAGGAAGGGTATTCGTGGTTGTCTGTCTCTGTCTGGACCTGGGCTATAGGCTATAGGAAGGGTATTCGTGGTTGTCTGTCTCTGTCTGGACCTGGGCTATAGGCTATAGGAAGGGTATTCGTGGTTGTCTGTCTCTGTCTGGACCTGGGCTATAGGCTATAGGAAGGGTATTCGTGGTTGTCTGTCTCTGTCTGGACCTGGGCTATAGGCTATAGGAAGGGTATTCGTGGTTGTCTGTCTCTGTCTGGACCTGGGCTATAGGCTATAGGAAGGGTATTCGTGGTTGTCTGTCTCTGTCTGGACCTGGGCTATAGGCTATAGGAAGGGTATTCGTGGTTGTCTGTCTCTGTCTGGACCTGGGCTATAGGCTATAGGAAGGGTATTCGTGGTTGTCTGTCTCTGTCTGGACCTGGGCTATAGGAATAGTCTGCTCTGGACCTGGGAAGGGGTATTCGTGGTTGTCTGTCTCTGTCTGGACCTGGGCTAGGCTATAGGAAGGGTATTCGTGGTTGTCTGTCTCTGTCTGGACCTGGGCTATAGGCTATAGGAAGGGTATGGACCTGGGCTATAGGCTATAGGAAGGGTATTCGTGGTTGTCTGTCTCTGTCTGGACCTGGGCTATAGGCTATAGGAAGGGTATTCGTGGTTGTCTGTCTCTGTCTGGACCTGGGCTATAGGCTATAGGAAGGGTATTCGTGGTTGTCTGTCTCTGTCTGGACCTGGGCTATAGGCTATAGGAAGGGTATTCGTGGTTGTCTGTCTCTGTCTGGACCTGGGCTATAGGCTATAGGAAGGGTATTCGTGGTTGTCTGTCTCTGTCTGGACCTGGGCTATAGGCTATAGGAAGGGTATTCGTGGTTGTCTGTCTCTGTCTGGACCTGGGCTATAGGCTATAGGAAGGGTATTCGTGGTTGTCTGTCTCTGTCTGGACCTGGGCTATAGGAAGGGTATTCGTGGTTGTCTGTCTCTGTCTGGACCTGGGCTCTGTCTGGAGGATAGGGTATTCGTGGTTGTCTGTCTCTGTCTGGACCTGGGCTATAGAAAGGGTATTCGTGGTTGTCTGTCTCTGTCTGGACCTGGGCTATAGGAAGGGTATTCGTGGTTGTCTGTCTCTGTCTGGACCTGGGCTATAGGCTATAGGAAGGGTATTCGTGGTTGTCTGTCTCTGTCTGGACCTGGGCTATAGGCTATAGGAAGGGTATTCGTGGTTGTCTGTCTCTGTCTGGACCTGGGCTATAGGCTATAGGAAGGGTATTCGTGGTTGTCTGTCTCTGTCTGGACCTGGGCTATAGGCTATAGGAAGGGTATTCGTGGTTGTCTGTCTCTGTCTGGACCTGGGCTATAGGCTATAGGAAGGGTATTCGTGGTTGTCTGTCTCTGTCTGGACCTGGGCTATAGGCTATAGGAAGGGTATTCGTGGTTGTCTGTCTCTGTCTGGACCTGGGCTATAGGCTATAGGAAGGGTATTCGTGGTTGTCTGTCTCTGTCTGGACCTGGGCTATGGGCTATAGGAAGGGTATTCGTGGTTGTCTGTCTCTGTCTGGACCTGGGCTATGGGCTATAGGAAGGGTATTCGTGGTTGTCTGTCTCTGTCTGGACCTGGGCTATAGGCTATAGGAAGGGTATTCGTGGTTGTCTCTGTCTGGACCTGGGCTATAGGCTATAGGAAGGGTATTCGTGGTTGTCTGTCTCTGTCTGGACCTGGGCTATAGGCTATAGGAAGGGTATTCGTGGTTGTCTGTCTCTGTCTGGACCTGGGCTATAGGCTATAGGAAGGGTATTCGTGGTTGTCTGTCTCTGTCTGGACCTGGGCTATAGGCTATAGGAAGGGTATTCGTGGTTGTCTGTCTCTGTCTGGACCTGGGCTATAGGCTATAGGAAGGGTATTCGTGGTTGTCTGTCTCTGTCTGGACCTGGGCTATAGGCTATAGGAAGGGTATTCGTGGTTGTCTGTCTCTGTCTGGACCTGGGCTATAGGCTATAGGAAGGGTATTCGTGGTTGTCTGTCTCTGTCTGGACCTGGGCTATAGGCTATAGGAAGGGTATTCGTGGTTGTCTGTCTCTGTCTGGACCTGGGCTATAGGCTATAGGAAGGGTATTCGTGGTTGTCTGTCTCTGTCTGGACCTGGGCTATAGGCTATAGGAAGGGTATTCGTGGTTGTCTGTCTCTGTCTGGACCTGGGCTATAGGCTATAGGAAGGGTATTCGTGGTTGTCTGTCTCTGTCTGGACCTGGGCTATAGGCTATAGGAAGGGTATTCGTGGTTGTCTGTCTCTGTCTGGACCTGGGCTATAGGCTATAGGAAGGGTATTCGTGGTTGTCTGTCTCTGACCTGGGCTGGGTTGTCTGTCCTGTCTGGCTATATAGAAAGGGTATTCGTGGTTGTCTGTCTCTGTCTGGACCTGGGCTATAGGCTATAGGAAGGGTATTCGTGGTTGTCTGTCTCTGTCTGGACCTGGGCTATAGGCTATAGGAAGGGTATTCGTGGTTGTCTGTCTCTGTCTGGACCTGGGCTATAGGCTATAGGAAGGGTATTCGTGGTTGTCTGTCTCTGTCTGGACCTGGGCTATAGGCTATAGGAAGGGTATTCGTGGTTGTCTGTCTCTGTCTGGACCTGGGCTATAGGCTATAGGAAGGGTATTCGTGGTTGTCTGTCTCTGTCTGGACCTGGGCTATAGGCTATAGGAAGGGTATTCGTGGTTGTCTGTCTCTGTCTGGACCTGGGCTATAGGAAGGGTATTCGTGGTTGTCTGTCTCTGTCTGGACCTGGGCTATAGGAAGGGTATTCGTGGTTGTCTGTCTCTGTCTGGACCTGGGCTATAGAAAGGGTATTCGTGGTTGTCTGTCTCTGTCTGGACCTGGGCTATAGGAAGGGTATTCGTGGTTGTCTGTCTCTGTCTGGACCTGGGCTATAGGAAGGGTATTCGTGGTTGTCTGTCTCTGTCTGGACCTGGGCTATAGGCTATAGGAAGGGTATTCGTGGTTGTCTGTCTCTGTCTGGACCTGGGCTATAGGCTATAGGAAGGGTATTCGTGGTTGTCTGTCTCTGTCTGGACCTGGGCTATAGGCTATAGGAAGGGTATTCGTGGTTGTCTGTCTCTGTCTGGACCTGGGCTATAGGCTATAGGAAGGGTATTCGTGGTTGTCTGTCTCTGTCTGGACCTGGGCTATAGGCTATAGGAAGGGTATTCGTGGTTGTCTGTCTCTGTCTGGACCTGGGCTATAGGCTATAGGAAGGGTATTCGTGGTTGTCTGTCTCTGTCTGGACCTGGGCTATAGGCTATAGGAAGGGTATTCGTGGTTGTCTGTCTCTGTCTGGACCTGGGCTATAGGCTATAGGAAGGGTATTCGTGGTTGTCTGTCTCTGTCTGGACCTGGGCTATAGGCTATAGGAAGGGTATTCGTGGTTGTCTGTCTCTGTCTGGACCTGGGCTATAGGCTATAGGAAGGGTATTCGTGGTTGTCTGTCTTTGTCTTGACCTGGGCTATAAGAAGGGTATTCGTGGTTGTCTGTCTCTGTCTGGACCTGGGCTATAGAAAGGGTATTCGTGGTTGTCTGTCTCTGTCTGGACCTGGGCTATAGGCTATAGGAAGGGTATTCGTGGTTGTCTGTCTCTGTCTGGACCTGGGCTATAGGCTATAGGAAGGGTATTCGTGGTTGTCTGTCTCTGTCTGGACCTGGGCTATAGGCTATAGGAAGGGTATTCGTGGTTGTCTGTCTCTGTCTGGACCTGGGCTATAGGCTATAGGAAGGGTATTCGTGGTTGTCTGTCTCTGTCTGGACCTGGGCTATAGGCTATAGGAAGGGTATTCGTGGTTGTCTGTCTCTGTCTGGACCTGGGCTATAGGCTATAGGAAGGGTATTCGTGGTTGTCTGTCTCTGTCTGGACCTGGGCCGTGGTTGTCTGTCTCTGTCTGGACCTGGGCTATAGGAAGGGTATTCGTGGTTGTCTGTCTCTGTCTGGACCTGGGCTATAGAAAGGGTATTCGTGGTTGTCTGTCTCTGTCTGGACCTGGGCTATAGGAAGGGTATTCGTGGTTGTCTGTCTCTGTCTGGACCTGGGCTATAGGCTATAGGAAGGGTATTCGTGGTTGTCTGTCTCTGTCTGGACCTGGGCTATAGGCTATAGGAAGGGTATTCGTGGTTGTCTGTCTCTGTCTGGACCTGGGCTATAGGCTATAGGAAGGGTATTCGTGGTTGTCTGTCTCTGTCTGGACCTGGGCTATAGGCTATAGGAAGGGTATTCGTGGTTGTCTGTCTCTGTCTGGACCTGGGCTATAGGCTATAGGAAGGGTATTCGTGGTTGTCTGTCTCTGTCTGGACCTGGGCTATAGGCTATAGGAAGGGTATTCGTGGTTGTCTGTCTCTGTCTGGACCTGGGCTATAGGCTATAGGAAGGGTATTCGTGGTTGTCTGTCTCTGTCTGGACCTGGGCTATAGGCTATAGGAAGGGTATTCGTGGTTGTCTGTCTCTGTCTGGACCTGGGCTATAGGCTATAGGAAGGGTATTCGTGGTTGTCTGTCTCTGTCTGGACCTGGGCTATAGGCTATAGGAAGGGTATTCGTGGTTGTCTGTCTCTGTCTGGACCTGGGCTATAGGCTATAGGAAGGGTATTCGTGGTTGTCTGTCTCTGCCTGGACCTGGGCTATAGGCTATAGGAAGGGTATTCGTGGTTGTCTGTCTCTGTCTGGACCTGGGCTATAGGCTATAGGAAGGGTATTCGTGGTTGTCTGTCTCTGTCTGGACCTGGGCTATAGGCTATAGGAAGGGTATTCGTGGTTGTCTGTCTCTGTCTGGACCTGGGCTATAGGCTATAGGAAGGGTATTCGTGGTTGTCTGTCTCTGTCTGGACCTGGGCTATAGGCTATAGGAAGGGTATTCGTGGTTGTCTGTCTCTGTCTGGACCTGGGCTATAGGCTATAGGAAGGGTATTCGTGGTTGTCTGTCTCTGTCTGGACCTGGGCTATAGGCTATAGGAAGGGTATTCGTGGTTGTCTGTCTCTGTCTGGACCTGGGCTATAGGCTATAGGAAGGGTATTCGTGGTTGTCTGTCTCTGTCTGGACCTGGGCTATGGGCTATAGGAAGGGTATTCGTGGTTGTCTGTCTCTGTCTGGACCTGGGCTATAGGCTATAGGAAGGGTATTCGTGGTTGTCTGTCTCTGTCTGGACCTGGGCTATAGGCTATAGGAAGGGTATTCGTGGTTGTCTGTCTCTGTCTGGACCTGGGCTATAGGCTATAGGAAGGGTATTCGTGGTTGTCTGTCTCTG
Organism: Oncorhynchus keta; assembly: GCF_023373465.1. Lineage (NCBI taxonomy): Eukaryota > Metazoa > Chordata > Actinopteri > Salmoniformes > Salmonidae > Oncorhynchus > Oncorhynchus keta. The sequence continues at coordinate 31,401,102 of NC_068423.1, read as the reverse complement.
TCTGGACCTGGGCTATAGGCTATAGGAAGGGTATTCGTGGTTGTCTGTCTCTGTCTGGACCTGGGCTATAGGCTATAGGAAGGGTATTCGTGGTTGTCTGTCTCTGTCTGGACCTGGGCTATAGGCTATAGGAAGGGTATTCGTGGTTGTCTGTCTCTGTCTGGACCTGGGCTATAGGCTATAGGAAGGGTATTCGTGGTTGTCTGTCTCTGTCTGGACCTGGGCTATAGGCTATAGGAAGGGTATTCGTGGTTGTCTGTCTCTGTCTGGACCTGGGCTATAGGCTATAGGAAGGGTATTCGTGGTTGTCTGTCTCTGTCTGGACCTGGGCTATAGGCTATAGGAAGGGTATTCGTGGTTGTCTGTCTCTGTCTGGACCTGGGCTATAGGCTATAGGAAGGGTATTCGTGGTTGTCTGTCTCTGTCTGGACCTGGGCTATAGGCTATAGGAAGGGTATTCGTGGTTGTCTGTCTCTGTCTGGACCTGGGCTATAGGCTATAGGAAGGGTATTCGTGGTTGTCTGTCTCTGTCTGGACCTGGGCTATAGGCTATAGGAAGGGTATTCGTGGTTGTCTGTCTCTGTCTGGACCTGGGCTATAGGCTATAGGAAGGGTATTCGTGGTTGTCTGTCTCTGTCTGGACCTGGGCTATAGGCTATAGGAAGGGTATTCGTGGTTGTCTGTCTCTGTCTGGACCTGGGCTATAGGCTATAGGAAGGGTATTCGTGGTTGTCTGTCTCTGTCTGGACCTGGGCTGGACCTAGGCTATAGGCTATAGGAAGGGTATTCGTGGTTGTCTGTCTCTGTCTGGACCTGGGCTATAGGCTATAGGAAGGGTATTCGTGGTTGTCTGTCTCTGTCTGGACCTGGGCTATAGGCTATAGGAAGGGTATTCGTGGTTGTCTGTCTCTGTCTGGACCTGGGCTATAGGCTATAGGAAGGGTATTCGTGGTTGTCTGTCTCTGTCTGGACCTGGGCTATAGGAAGGGTATTCGTGGTTGTCTGTCTCTGTCTGGACCTGGGCTATAGGAAAGGGTATTCGTGGTTGTCTGTCTCTGTCTGGACCTGGGCTATAGGAAGGGTATTCGTGGTTGTCTGTCTCTGTCTGGACCTGGGCTATAGGCTATAGGAAGGGTATTCGTGGTTGTCTGTCTCTGTCTGGACCTGGGCTATAGGAAGGGTATTCGTGGTTGTCTGTCTCTGTCTGGACCTGGGCTATAGGCTATAGGAAGGGTATTCGTGGTTGTCTGTCTCTGTCTGGACCTGGGCTATAGGCTATAGGAAGGGTATTCGTGGTTGTCTGTCTCTGTCTGGACCTGGGCTATTCGTGGTTGTCTGTCTCTGTCTGGAGGCTATAGGAAGGAAGGGTATTCGTGGTTGTCTGTCTCTGTCTGGACCTGGGCTATAGGCTATAGGAAGGGTATTCGTGGTTGTCTGTCTCTGTCTGGACCTGGGCTATAGGCTATAGGAAGGGTATTCGTGGTTGTCTGTCTCTGTCTGGACCTGGGCTATAGGCTATAGGAAGGGTATTCTAGGTGGTTGTCTGTCTCTGTCTGGACCTGGGCTATAGGCTATAGGAAGGGTATTCGTGGTTGTCTGTCTCTGTCTGGACCTGGGCTATAGGCTATAGGAAGGGTATTCGTGGTTGTCTGTCTCTGTCTGGACCTGGGCTATAGGCTATAGGAAGGGTATTCGTGGTTGTCTGTCTCTGTCTGGACCTGGGCTATAAGGAAGGGTATTCGTGGTTGTCTGTCTCTGTCTGGACCTGGGCTATAGAAGGGTATTCGTGGTTGTCTGTCTCTGTCTGGACCTGGGCTATAGGAAGGGTATTCGTGGTTGTCTGTCTCTGTCTGGACCTGGGCTATAGGCTATAGGAAGGGTATTCGTGGTTGTCTGTCTCTGTCTGGACCTGGGCTATAGGCTATAGGAAGGGTATTCGTGGTTGTCTGTCTCTGTCTGGACCTGGGCTATAGGCTATAGGAAGGGTATTCGTGGTTGTCTGTCTCTGTCTGGACCTGGGCTATAGGCTATAGGAAGGGTATTCGTGGTTGTCTGTCTCTGTCTGGACCTGGGCTATAGGCTATAGGAAGGGTATTCGTGGTTGTCTGTCTCTGTCTGGACCTGGGCTATAGGAAGGGTATTCGTGGTTGTCTGTCTCTGTCTGGACCTGGGCTATAGGAAGGGTATTCGTGGTTGTCTGTCTCTGTCTGGACCTGGGCTATAGAAAGGGTATTCGTGGTTGTCTGTCTCTGTCTGGACCTGGGCTATAGGAAGGGTATTCGTGGTTGTCTGTCTCTGTCTGGACCTGGGCTATAGGCTATAGGAAGGGTATTCGTGGTTGTCTGTCTCTGTCTGGACCTGGGCTATAGGCTATAGGAAGGGTATTCGTGGTTGTCTGTCTCTGTCTGGACCTGGGCTATAGGCTATAGGAAGGGTATTCGTGGTTGTCTGTCTCTGTCTGGACCTGGGCTATAGGCTATAGGAAGGGTATTCGTGGTTGTCTGTCTCTGTCTGGACCTGGGCTATAGGCTATAGGAAGGGTATTCGTGGTTGTCTGTCTCTGTCTGGACCTGGGCTATAGGCTATAGGAAGGGTATTCGTGGTTGTCTGTCTCTGTCTGGACCTGGGCTATAGGCTATAGGAAGGGTATTCGTGGTTGTCTGTCTCTGTCTGGACCTGGGCTATAGGCTATAGGAAGGGTATTCGTGGTTGTCTGTCTCTGTCTGGACCTGGGCTATAGGCTATAGGAAGGTTATTGGTGGTTGTCTGTCTCTGTTTGGACCTGGGCTATAGGAAGGGTATTCGTGGTTGTCTGTCTCTGTCTGGACCTGGGCTATAGGAAGGGTATTCGTGGTTGTCTGTCTCTGTCTGGACCTGGGCTATAGGAAGGGTATTCGTGGTTGTCTGTCTCTGTCTGGACCTGGGCTATAGGAAGGGTATTCGTGGTTGTCTGTCTCTGTCTGGACCTGGGCTATAGGCTATAGGAAGGGTATTCGTGGTTGTCTGTCTCTGTCTGGACCTGGGCTATAGGCTATAGGAAGGGTATTCGTGGTTGTCTGTCTCTGTCTGGACCTGGGCTATAGGCTATAGGAAGGGTATTCGTGGTTGTCTGTCTCTGTCTGGACCTGGGCTATAGGCTATAGGAAGGGTATTCGTGGTTGTCTGTCTCTGTCTGGACCTGGGCTATAGGCTATAGGAAGGGTATTCGTGGTTGTCTGTCTCTGTCTGGACCTGGGCTATAGGCTATAGGAAGGGTATTCGTGGTTGTCTGTCTCTGTCTGGACCTGGGCTATAGGCTATAGGAAGGGTATTCGTGGTTGTCTGTCTCTGTCTGGACCTGGGCTATAGGCTATAGGAAGGGTATTCGTGGTTGTCTGTCTCTGTCTGGACCTGGGCTATAGGAAGGGTATTCGTGGTTGTCTGTCTCTGTCTGGACCTGGGCTATAGGAAGGGTATTCGTGGTTGTCTGTCTCTGTCTGGACCTGGGCTATAGAAAGGGTATTCGTGGTTGTCTGTCTCTGTCTGGACCTGGGCTATAGGAAGGGTATTCGTGGTTGTCTGTCTCTGTCTGGACCTGGGCTATAGGCTATAGGAAGGGTATTCGTGGTTGTCTGTCTCTGTCTGGACCTGGGCTATAGGCTATAGGAAGGGTATTCGTGGTTGTCTGTCTCTGTCTGGACCTGGGCTATAGGCTATAGGAAGGGTATTCGTGGTTGTCTGTCTCTGTCTGGACCTGGGCTATAGGCTATAGGAAGGGTATTCGTGGTTGTCTGTCTCTGTCTGGACCTGGGCTATAGGCTATAGGAAGGGTATTCGTGGTTGTCTGTCTCTGTCTGGACCTGGGCTATAGGCTATAGGAAGGGTATTCGTGGTTGTCTGTCTCTGTCTGGACCTGGGCTATAGGCTATAGGAAGGGTATTCGTGGTTGTCTGTCTCTGTCTGGACCTGGGCTATAGGAAGGGTATTCGTGGTTGTCTGTCTCTGTCTGGACCTGGGCTATAGGAAGGGTATTCGTGGTTGTCTGTCTCTGTCTGGACCTGGGCTATAGGAAGGGTATTCGTGGTTGTCTGTCTCTGTCTGGACCTGGGCTATAGGCTATAGGAAGGGTATTCGTGGTTGTCTGTCTCTGTCTGGACCTGGGCTATAGGCTATAGGAAGGGTATTCGTGGTTGTCTGGACCTGGGCTATAGGCTATAGGAAGGGTATTCGTGGTTGTCTGTCTCTGTCTGGACCTGGGCTATAGGAAGGGTATTCGTGGTTGTCTGTCTCTGTCTGGACCTGGGCTATAGGCTATAGGAAGGGTATTCGTGGTTGTATTGTTGCTGGTGCCAGAGTGGAATCACACCGGACTCATCTAGCTACTGAGGGTGAGAACATCGTGACACCCTCAGCTGTTGGCACCACAAATGAGCCATCAACAGCTTTTAATGTTCTCCAGAACCGTGTGTGTGTGTGTGTGTGTGTGTGTGTGTGTGTGTGTGTGTGTGTGTGTGTGTCACCCTGTTCCCTTTTTATAGCGCAGTACTTGTGGCCTGCGCCCTATGGAAAGTAGTGAGTAGTATGCCATTTGGGACACAGATTGGATCTCAGCCTCTCTCTTAGCTACACGGCACATTTTTCTAAATGTCAGTTCAGTTCCTCCCCTGCTTTTCTTTACACACACACACGCACACACACACACACACACACACACACACACACACACACACACACACACACACACACACACACACACACACACACACACAGTTTCCTCTATCAGGCTACTTGAGAATTGATGATTAGCTCATAGCCGTGTGATTTATTTCTGTTATTCAGAGGGCTGGACAGACAGAACTTTTCCCACCAAACATCTTGGCTCTGCTCCACGGTATGGGCAGCAGAAGACGGCAAGATGGGGAGAGAGAGAGAGAGAAGGAATGAGGAGAGGAGAGAGAGAGAAGGAATGAGGAGAGAGAGAAGGAATGAGGAGAGAGAGAAGGAATGAGGAGAGAGAGAGAATGATGAGGAGAGGGAGAGAGAGAGAAGGAATGAGGAGGAGGAGAGAGAGAAGGAATGAGGAGAGGAGAGAGAAGGAATGAGAGAGAGAGAGAGAAGGAATGAGGAGAGGAGAGAGAGAATGAATGAGGAGAGGAGAGAGAGAAGGAATTAGGAGAGGAGAGAGAGAAGGAATGAGGAGAGGAGAGAGAAGGAATGAGGAGAGGAGAGAGAAGGAATGAGGAGAGGAGAGAGAAGGAATGAGGAGAGGAGAGAGAGAAGGAATGAGTAGAGGAGAGAGAGAAGGAATGAGAGAGAGAAGGAATGAGGAGAGAGAGAGAGAAGGAATGAGGAGAGGAGAGAGAAGGAATGAGGAGAGGAGAGAGAAGGAATGAGGAGAGGAGAGAGAGAATGAATGAGGAGAGGAGAGAGAGAAGGAATGAGGAGAGGAGAGAGAGAAGGAATTAGGAGAGGAGAGAGAGAAGGAATGAGGAGAGGAGAGAGAAGGAAAGAGGAGAGGAGAGAGAAGGAATGAGGAGAGGAGAGAGAAGGAATGAGGAGAGGAGAGAGAAGGAATGAGGAGAGGAGAGAGAGAAGGAATGAGTAGAGGAGAGAGAGAAGGAATGAGAGAGAGAAGGAATGAGGAGAGGAGAGAGAGAAGGAATGAGGAGAGAGAGAGAAGGAATGAGGAGAGGAGAGAGAGAGAAGGAATGAGGAGAGAGAGAAGGAATGAGGAGAGGAGAGAGAGAAGGAATGAGGAGAGGAGAGAGAGAAGGAATTAGGAGAGGAGAGAGAGAAGGAATGAGGAGAGGAGAGAGAAGGAATGAGGAGAGGAGAGAGAAGGAATGAGAGAGAGAGAGAGAAGGAATGAGGAGAGGAGAGAGAAGGAATGAGGAGAGGAGAGAGAAGGAAGGAGGAGAGGAGAGAGAAGGAATGAGGAGAGGAGAGAGAAGGAATGAGGAGAGGAGAGAGAAGGAATGAGGAGAGGGAGAGAGAAGGAATGAGGAGAGGAGAGAAAGGAATGAGGAGAGGAGAGAGAAGGAATGAGGAGAGGAGAGAGAGAAGGAATGAGGAGAGGAGAGAGAAGGAATGAGGAGAGGAGAGAGAAGGAATGAGGGAGAGGAGAGAGAAGGAATGAGTAGAGAGAGAGAGAAGGAATGAGAGAGAGAAGGAATGAGTAGAGGAGAGAGAGAAGGAATGAGAGAGAGAAGGAATGAGGAGAGGAGAGAGAAGGAATGAGGAGAGGAGAGAGAGAAGGAATGAGGAGAGGAGAGAGAGAAGGAATGAGGAGAGGAGAGAGAGAAGGAATGAGGAGAGGGAGAGAGAAGGAATGAGGAGGGAGAGAGAGAAGGAATGAGGAGAGGAGAGAGAGAAGGAATGAGGAGAGGAGAGAGAGAAGGAATGAGGAGAGGAGAGAGAGAAGGAATGAGGAGAGGAGAGAGAAGGAATGAGGAGAGGAGAGAGAAGGAATGAGGAGAGGAGAGAGAGAAGGAATGAGGAGAGGAGAGAGAGAAGGAATGAGGAGAGGAGAGAGAGAAGGAATGAGGAGAGGAGAGAGAGAAGGAATGAGGAGAGGAGAGAGAGAAGGAATGAGGAGAGAGAGAAGGAATGAGGAGAGAGAGAAGGAATGAGGAGAGAGAGAAGGAATGAGGAGAGGAGGAGAGAGAGAAGGAATGAGGAGAGAGAGAAGGAATGAGGAGAGGAGAGAAGGAATGAGGAGAGAGAGAAGGAATGAGGAGAGGGAGAGAGAGAAGGAATGAGGAGAGGAGAGAGAGAGAAGGAATGAGGAGAGGAGAGAGAGAAGGAATGAGGAGAGGAGAGAGAGAAGGAATGAGGAGAGGAGAGAGAGAAGGAATGAGGAGAGAGAGAAGGAATGAGGAGAGAGAGAAGGAATGAGGAGAGAGAAGGAATGAGGAGAGAGAAGGAATGAGGAGAGGAGAGAGAAGGAATGAGAGAGGAGAGAGAAGGAATGAGGAGAGGAGAGAGAAGGAATGAGGAGAGAGAGAGAAGGAATGAGGAGAGGAGAGAGAAGGAATGAGGAGAGGAGAGAGAAGGAATGATGAGAGAGAAGGAATGAGGAGAGAGAGAAGGAATGAGGAGAGAGAGAAGGAATGAGGAGAGAGAAGGAATGAGGAGAGAGAAGGAATGAGGAGAGAGAGAAGGAATGAGGAGAGAGAGAAGGAATGAGGAGAGAGAGAAGGAATGAGGAGAGGAGAGAGAGAGAAGGAATGAGGAGAGGAGAGAGAGAAGGAATGAGGAGAGGAGAGAGAGAAGGAATGAGGAGAGGAGAGAGAGAGAAGGAATGAGGAGAGGAGAGAGAGAAGGAATGAGGAGAGGAGAGAGAGAAGGAATGAGGAGAGGAGAGAGAGAAGGAATGAGGAGAGGAGAGAGAGAAGGAATGAGGAGAGGAGAGAGAGAAGGAATGAGGAGAGGAGAGAGAGAAGGAATGAGGAGAGGAGAGAGAAGGAATGAGGAGAGGAGAGAGAGAAGGAATGAGAGAGGAGAGAGAGAAGGAATGAGGAGAGGAAAGAGAGAGAGAGAAGGAATGAGGAGAGGAAAGAGAGAGAGAAGGATTGAGGAGATGAAAGAGAGAGAGAAGAAATGAGGAGAGAGAGAGAAGGAATAAGGAGAGGAGAGATAAGGAATAAGGAGAGGAGAGAGAAGGAATGAGGGGAAGGAGAGAGGGAAGGAATGAGGAGAGGAGAGAGAAGGAATGAGGAGAGAGAGAGCAAAGGAATGAGGAGAGAGAGAGAAGGAATGAGGGAAGAGAGAGGGAAGGAATGAGGAGAGAGAGAGAGAAGAGAGAGAGAGAAGGAATGAGGGAAGGAATGAGGAGAGAGAGAGAGGGAAGGAATGAGGAGAGAGAGAGAGGGAAGGAATGAGGAGAGAGAGAGAGAGCGAGAAGGAATGAGGAGAGAAGGAATGAGGAGAGAGAGAGAGAGAGAAGGAATGGGATGTTTGCCATTGCTATCACAACAGAGAAAGCAAGTAGAGCATACTACTCAATAAAGAAAGCAATACACAAATGTAAACCCTATAATCCAACCAATCCTCCTGTATAGCAGTGAAATAAATATGGGATCCAGCATTGCTGTCCAAATACAAATCATGGTACAAAACACCCACAGGAAAACAACTGCACCTTGAAAACATCCTACATGTCCACACACATTCCCCACCAACCACGCATGCAGGGCAGATTTAGGAAGACTTCCTCTTCTATTAGACCAATTAAACGAAGGGTCATACCAACACAGAGCGTTTATGGGACAACCGTCTCTGCCCAGAAAGTGACCCCTTTACAACCCGATCCAAAAACACAATATTCACGTTAACCCAAATGATTTGTCGCCCAGTGGGAAAACATACACAGATGGAATTGACGAATAAGAATGAATCAACTATTGGTTGAGGTCAGAGAAAGAATGCTGGAAAGAGACTTCACTTCAGCTGAATAACCCGTGTAAAAGACCCCAAAACAAAGGAAAACCTTCAACTAAATACAGAATTAGTGATCATAGCCTGGCAACCGAAACGGGGAGAAAGAGAGGACGGGCAAGAGACACACACACAGAGAGGGAGACTCACACAGAGAGGGAGACGCACACAGAGAGGGAGACGCACACAGAGAGGGAGACTCACACAGAGAGGGAGACGCACACAGAGAGGGAGACGCACACAGAGAGGGAGACTCACACAGAGAGGGAGACTCACACAGAGAGGGAGACTCACACAGAGAGGGAGACGCACACAGAGAGGGAGACGCACACAGAGAGGGAGACGCACACAGAGAGGGAGACGCACACAGAGAGGGAGACGCACACAGAGAGGGAGACGCACACAGAGAGGGAGACGCACACAGAGAGGAGACGCACACAGAGAGGGAGACGCACACAGAGAGGGGAGACGCACACAGAGAGGGAGACGCACACACAGAGGGAGACGCACACAGAGAGGGAGACGCACACAGAGAGGGAGACGCGCACACAGAGAGGGAGACGCGCACACAGAGAGGGAGACGCGCACACAGAGAGGGAGACACACACACAGAGAGGGAGACACGCACACAGAGAGAGGGAGACACACACACAGAGAGGGAGAGACACACACACAGAGAGGGAGAGACACACACACAGAGAGGGAGAGACACACACACAGAGAGGAGAGACACACACACAGAGAGGGAGAGACACACACAGAGAGGGAGAGACACACACAGAGAGGGAGAGACACACACAGAGAGGGAGAGACACACACAGAGAGGGAGAGACACACACAGAGAGGGAGACACACACACAGAGAGGGAGACACACACACAGAGAGGGAGACACACACACAGAGAGGGAGACACACACACACAGAGAGGAGACACACACACACAGAGAGGGAGAGACACACAGAGAGGGAGAGACACACAGAGAGGGAGAGACACACAGAGAGGGAGAGACACACAGAGAGGGAGAGACACACAGAGAGGGAGAGACACACAGAGAGGGAGACACACACACAGAGAGGGAGACACACACACAGAGAGGGAGACACACACACAGAGGGAGACACACACACAGAGAGGGAGACACACACAGAGAGGGAGACACACACAGAGAGGGAGACACACACAGAGAGGGAGACACACACAGAGAGAGGGAGACACACACAGAGAGAGGGAGACACACACAGAGAGGGAGACACACACAGAGAGAGGGAGACACACACAGAGAGAGGGAGACACACACAGAGGGAGACACACACAGAGGGAGACACACACAGAGAAAGGGAGAGAAGCACACAGAGAAGGAGACACACACACACAGAGAGGGAGACACACACACACAGAGAGGGAGACACACACACACAGAGAGGGAGACACACACACAGAGAGGGAGACACACACACAGAGAGGGAGACAAGCACACAGAGAGGGAGAGACGCACACAGAGAGGGAGAGACGCACACAGAGAGGGAGAGACGCACACAGAGAGGGAGAGACGCACACAGAGAGGGAGAGACGCACACAGAGAGGGAGAGACGCACACAGAGAGGGAGAGACGCACACAGAGAGGGAGAGACGCACACAGAGAGGGAGAGACGCACACAGAGAGGGAGACACACACAGAGAGAGGGAGACACACACAGAGAGGGAGACACACACACAGAGAGGGAGAGACGCACACAGAGAGGGAGACGCACACAGAGAGAGGGAGAGACACACACAGAGAGAGGGAGAGACACACACAGAGAGAGGGAGAGACACACACAGAGAGAGGGAGAGACACACACAGAGAGAGGGAGAGACACACACAGAGAGAGGGAGAGACACACCCACAGAGAGGGAGAGACACACCCACAGAGAGGGAGAGACACACCCACAGAGAGGGAGAGACACACCCACAGAGAGGGAGAGACACACCCACAGAGAGGGAGAGAGAGAGAGAGAGTTTGTTGTCTACTTGCTTTGGCAATGTAAACGTATGTTTCCCCTGCCGATTAAGCCCTTGAGAGAAACGGACTCATTTCTTGTGAGTCGTCAGGCTATGGGACTGCACAGTGAACCAGGGACTGGGACTCGTCTTGGCAGCCCCAGGGTTCATCTCAAATGGCACCATGTTCCCTATTGGTCCTGGTCAAAAGTAGTGCACTACGTAGGGAATAGGGTGCCACAGAGCCCTGATAAATAGTAGTGCACTACGTAGGGAATAGGCTGCCATAGAGCCTTGATAAATAGTAGTGCACTACGTAGGGAATAGGCTGCCATAGAGCCTTGATAAATAGTAGTGCACTACGTAGGGAATAGGGTGCCACAGAGCCCTGATAAATAGTAGTGCACTACGTAGGGAATAGGCTGCCATAGAGCCTTGATAAATAGTAGTGCACTACGTAGGGAATAGGCTGCCATAGAGCCTTGATAAATAGTAGTGCACTACGTAGGGAATAGGCTGCCATAGAGCCCTGATAAATAGTAGTGCACTACGTAGGGAATAGGCTGCCATAGAGCCCTGATAAATAGTAGTGCACTACGTAGGGGTAGGCTGCCATAGAGCCCTGATAAATAGTAGTGCACTACGTAGGGAATAGGCTGCCATAGAGCCTTGATAAATAGTAGTGCACTGCGTAGGGAATAGGCTGCCATAGAGCCTTGATAAATAGTAGTGTACTGCGTAGGGAATAGGGTGCCATTGGGACACGACTCGGGCTGGAAGCCACTGACCAGACCGAACCACAGACTGACGAGCCACCACTGTTTGTGGAATAAACCACACAAGTGTTACTGCCTGCCTGGATAGCTTTACTGTTCCAGAATGTGTTTACGAACCACCATCTCTCCCTCCCTACGAGGAATGTGTAAAGAGAGAGGGTGTAAGGGTAGATTAGGGGAGAACGAGATGTTCTGCTGAGCTCTCCACCTCCTAACACTAGCGCCCCTCTTAGTGTTTTGATGTCTAGCAAGCGGTCTGGCACCCTGCCAGAGTTGGAACAGTCACTCACTTCCCCCTGATGGTTGAAGACCTCCATGAACATGAACTTCTCATAGGAGCACAGCTCTTCTTCTCCTCAGGGATCAGACAAGGGGAGGAGAGCGGGGAGGAGGTGACGCCAAGCACCCGACGCTGGTCCCCCTCCAGGCCGCAATAGGAACATAATAGGAACCCAGATCTTCCTCTTCTCCCTCCCAGACAGTTGTAGCCCACTCCAATGCCCGCCCGGTCTGTAGGGACTTGACTGTGGCAACCTTGGACCTCTCAGTGGACGTATCTATCATCTGATGGGTGAAATAGAGGGAGCCCTGGAGTAGGAAGCCACGGCATCTGGATGGAGTCCCATCTGGAGTCCCATCATGGTTGTCGGGAAAGATAGTCGGGCATCGCCTCCCTGGGTGGACAGCTGAGGGGCAGTGTGGACTGCTGGGTGGACTGAGGGGCAGGGTGGACTGCTGGGTGGACTGCTGGGTGGACTGAGGGGCAGGGTGGACTGCTGGGTGGACTGAGGGGCAGGGTAGACTGCTGGGTGGACTGAGGGGCAGGGTGGACTGCAGGGTGGACTGAGGGGCAGGGTGGACTGCTGGGTGGACTGCTGGGTGGACTGAGGGGCAGGGTGGACTGCTGGGTGGACTGAGGGGCAGGGTGGACTGCTGGGTGGACTGAGGGGCAGGGTAGACTGCTGGGTGGACTGAGGGGCAGGGTGGACTGCTGGGTGGACTGAGGGGCAGGGTGGACTGCTGGGTGGACTGAGGGGCAGGGTGGACTGCTGGGTGGACTGCTGGGTGGACTGAGGGGCAGGGTGGACTGAGGGGCAGGGTGGACTGCTGGGTGGACTGAGGGGCAGGGTGGACTGAGGGGCAGGGTGGACTGAGGGGCTGGGTGGACTGAGGGGCAGGGTAGACTGCTGGGTGAGTTTTTATGTCTTCACTATTATTCTATAATGTAGAAAATAATGTAAATAAAGGAAACCCCTTGAATGAGTAGGTGTGTCCAACAGTTTGACTGGTAGTGTACGTGTGCGAATGCTGTTCCTTGACTACAGCTCAGCGTTCAACACCATTTTGTTCCCTCAAAGCTCATCATTAAGCTAAGGACTCTGGGACTAAACACCTCCCTCTGCAACTGGATCCTGGACTTCCTGACGGGCCGCCCCCAGGTGATGAGGGTAGGTAGCAACACATCTGCCACACTGATCCTCAACACTGGGGCCCCTCCTGTACTTCTTGTTCACCCACGACTGCGTGGCCAGGCACGACTCCACAACAGTGGTAGGGCCTGATCACAGACAACAGACGAGACAGCCAATAGGGAGGAGGTCAGAGATGCCAGGACAACATCCTCTCCCTCAACGTGACGCAGTCAAAGGAGATGATCGTGGACTACGGGAAAAGGCTGAACAAGCCCCCATTAACACCGACGGAGCTGTAGGTGGAGCAGGTTGAGAGCTTCAAGTTCCTTGGTTGTTCACGTCAACAACACACGATCATTGTCCAAATACACCAAGACAGTCGTGGTCCTTCTGTAGCTCAGTTGGTAGAGCATGGCGCTTGTAACGCCAGGGTAGTGGGTTCAATCCCCGGGACCACCTATACGTAGAATGTATGCACACATGACTGTAAGTCGCTTTGGATAAAAGCGTCTGCTAAATGGCATATATTATTATTATTAAGACATTTTTCCCTCTTAGGAGACTGAAAAGATTTGGCATGGGTCCTGAGATCCTCAAAACGTTCTACAGCTGCACCGTCGAGAGCATTCTGACCGGTTGCATCACTGCCTGGTACGGCAACTGCTCGGCCTCCGACCGCTAGGCACTACAGAGGGTAGTGGGTACGGCCCAGTACATCACTGGGGCTAATCTGCCTGCCATCCAGGACCTCTACACCAGGCGGTGTCAGAGGAAGGCCCTAAAAATGGTCAAAGATTCCAGCCACCCTAGGCATAGACTGTTCTCTCTGCTACCGCACGGCAAGCGGTACCGGAGCTCCAAGTCCAGGACCAAAAGGCTCCTTAACAGCTTCTACCCCCGAGCCACAAGACTGCTGAACAATTGTTCAAATGGCCACCCGGACTATCTACATTGACCCCCCCCCTTAGTTTTTATACCGCTGATACTCGCTGTTTATTATCGTTGCATAGTCACTTTACAAATGACCTCGACTAACCTGTACCCACCGCACATTGACTCGGTACCAGTACCCCCTGTATAGAGTCTCTTTATTGTAATTTTATTGTGTTACTTAAAAATAAATGTTTTACTCTAGTTTATTTTGCAAATATTTTCTTAACTATATTTCTTGAACTGCATTGTTTGTTGGTTAAGGGCTTGTAAGTAAGCATTTCACTAAGGTCTGTTGTATTCAGAGCATGTGACTAATAAAGTTTTATTTTATTGTATTTAATAGTGTTATATATCTATGCCTACTCCCATTTCTACTGGTACTATATGGATGACAGGGTGAGGCCTGGTACTATATGAGTGACAGGGTGAGGCCTGGTACTATATGGGTGACAGGGTGAGGCCTGGTACTATATGGGTGACAGGGTGAGGCCTGGTACTATATGGATGACAGGGTGAGGCCTGGTACTATATGGATGACAGGGTGAGGCCTGGTACTATATGGATGACAGGGTGAGGCCTGGTACTATATGGATGACAGGGTGAGGCCTGGTACTATATGGATGACAGGGTGAGGCCTGGTACTATATGGATGACAGGGCGAGGCCTGGTACTATATGGATGACAGGGCGAGGCCTGGTACTATATGGATGACAGGGTGAGGCCTGGTACTATATGGATGACAGGGTGAGGCCTGGTACTATATGGATGACAGGGTGAGGTCTGGTACTATATGGATGACAGGGTGAGGCCTGGTACTATATGGATGACAGGGTGAGGCCTGGTACTATATGGATGACAGGGTTAGGCCTGACTAGAACACAGTTACTGGCCTGGTACTATATGGATGACAGGGTGAGGCCTGGTACTATATGGATGACAGGGTTAGGCCTGACTAGAACACAGTTACTGGCCTGGTACTATATGGATGACAGGGTGAGGCCTGGTACTATATGGATGACAGGGTGAGGCCTGACTGTTAAGTGTTACTTTCCCCCTATCCCATCTCTCTCTGTCTCTGTCTGGGTCTTTCTCTGGGTCTCTCTCTGTCTCTCTCTCTCTCTGGGTCTCTCTCTCTCTCTGGGTCTCTTTTCGTTCTCTATCTTGCTATCGCTCTTTTCTGTCAGCTACTGTCTTTCAGCCCCAGCCTGGGGCTGCCACACCACACCACCGTCCTTCCCATGAAATCGGGGAAGTAGCCGTACTCTAACCCTGAGCACGGATACCGCTCATGACTCACCACAATAGGGTCAGGAAGAGGGCGCTCGTTCACTCCTGAACCCAGGCTAACTCTTCAGTCTGACCCCAAACCACCTCCTTGTTTTAGGAATTAGCGAATCACTTTAGAGGATCACTGTGTTTTTCTTTCCAGTCTTTTAGTTTGACTGTTGGATAGAAGGGATGGTGTTTTTCTCTCTCTTCTGTTCTGACACCCTATTCCCTATGTAGTGCCCACTGCCCATAGGGCTCTGGTCAAATTTAGTGCACTATAGAGGGAATTAGGGTGCCAATTGGGACGCTTCTGTGGTCTCCTCTCTCCTGAGATGGTTGTTTTTCCTCAGAACAGGTGTCATGGCTGCAGCATTGGGCCAAATCTCACTGGTGTTTTGGGGAAGGATTGTGGCTAGGACATAGTCCTGAAGAAAGCACAGTACAACTCAATCTGCAATGTAACTCTATACTTATACACACTCACTCACTCACTCACTCACTCACTCACTCACTCACTCACTCACTCACTCACTCACTCACTCACTCACTCACTCACTCACTCTCTACACACTCACTCACTCTCTACACACTCACTCACTCTCTACACACTCACTCACTCACTCACTCACTCACTCACTCACTCACTCACTCACTCTACACACTCACTCACTCTCTACACACTCACTCACTCTCTACACACTCACTCACTCTCTACACATTCACTCACTCACACTCACTCACTCTCTACACACTCACTCTCTACACACTCACACTCACACTCTACACTCACTCACTCACTCACTCACTCACTCACTCACTCACTCACTCACTCACTCACTCACACACTCACACACTCTACACACTCTACTCACTCACTCATTCACTCACTCACTCACTCACTCACTCACTCACTCACTCACTCACTCTCTACACACTCACTCACTCTCTACACACTCACTCACTCTCTATACACTCACTCACTCACTACACACTCACTCACTCTCTACACACTCACTCTCTACACACTCACTCATTCACTCACTCACTCACTCACTCACTCACTCACTCACTCACTCACTCACTCACTCACTCACTCTCTACACACTCACTCACTCACTCACTCACTCACCACTCACTCACTCACTCACTCACACTCACTCACTCTCTACACACTCACTCACACACTCACTCACTCACTCACTCACTCACTCACTCACTCACACACTCACTCACTCACTCACTCACTCACCACTCACTCACTCACTCACTCACTCACTCACTCACTCTCTACACACTCACTCACTCACTCACTCACTCACTCACTCACTCACTCACTCACTCTCTACACACTCTACTCACTCTACTCACTCACTCACTCACTCACTCACTCACTCACTCACTCACTCACTCACACAAAGCCCTTCCAGGCTTGTAAGTGAAGGTTTGAGGTCAGCATGTTATGTTGAAGGGCTTGTTTTGCAGTTTGTGTGGGTGTGTTAACAGAGGTCTGAACAGGATCAACACGTGTTTTATTGGCTGCCTCTCTCGTCTATTATCATTAAACCCTGTTAGTGAGACAAAGGTTGAATCTCCATGTGTTCGTTCCAAATGGCACCCTATTCCCTAAATAGCGGACTACTTTTGACCAGGGCCCATAGAAAGTAGTGCACTACTTTTGACCAGGGCCCATAGAAAGTAGTGCACTACGTTTGACCAGGGCCCATAGAAAGTAGTGCACTACTTTTGACCAGGGCCCATAGAAAGTAGTGCACTACGTTTGACCCATAGAAAGTAGTGCACTACGTTTGACCCATAGAAAGTAGTGCACTACGTTTGACCCATAGAAAGTAGTGCACTACGTTTGACCCATAGAAAGTAGTGCACTACTTTTGACCAGGGCCCATAGAAAGTAGTGCACTACGTTTGACCAGAACCCATAGAAAGTAGTGCACTACGTTTGACCAGGGCCCATAGAAAGTAGTGCACTACGTTTGACCAGGGCCCATAGAAAGTAGTGCACTACGTTTGACCGGGACCCATAGAAAGTAGTGCACTACGTTTGCCAGAACCCATAGAAAGTAGTGCACTACGTTTGACCAGGGCCCATAGAAAGTAGTGCACTACGTTTGACCAGGGCCCATAGAAAGTAGTGCACTACGTTTGACCAGGACCCATAGAAAGTAGTGCACTACGTTTGACCAGGACCCATAGAAAGTAGTGCACTACGTTTGACCAGGACCCATAGAAAGTAGTGCACTACGTTTGACCAGGGCCCATAGAAAGTAGTGCACTACGTTTGACCAGGGCCCATAGAAAGTAGTGCACTACGTTTGACCAGGGCCCATAGAAAGTAGTGCACTACGTTTGACCAGGACCCATAGAAAGTAGTGCACTACGTTTGACCAGGACCCATAGAAAGTAGTGCACTACGTTTGACCAGGACCCATAGAAAGTAGTGCACTACGTTTGACCAGGACCCATAGAAAGTAGTGCACTACGTTTGACCAGGACCCATAGAAAGTAGTGCACTACGTTTGACCAGGGCCCATAGAAAGTAGTGCACTACGTTTGACCAGGACCCATAGAAAGTAGTGCACTACGTTTGACCAGGACCCATAGAAAGTAGTGCACTACGTTTGACCAGGACCCATAGAAAGTAGTGCACTACGTTTGACCAGGACCCATAGAAAGTAGTGCACTACGTTTGACCAGGACCCATAGAAAGTAGTGCACTACGTTTGACCAGGGCCCATAGAAAGTAGTGCACTACTTTTGACCAGGGCCCATAGAAAGTAGTGCAGCATATATAGAATGTGGTGCCATTGATCCCGCGGGACCGGTTTCATCTATGTAGATGGTATGAACACAACAAGGTCTGCTTCCAAATTGGCATCCTCTTCCCTATAGAGTGTAACTACTTTTCACCAGAGCTGTATGGGATTCCCTATGTGCCTGGGTTAAAAGTAGTGCACTGCGTAGGGAATAGGGTGCAGTTTGGGAAGCATTGTGATTTACAGGTAGAAACATGGAGCTAGCAGTATAGTTTGATGGCACGCACTCACAGTCACCTTGATCTTTCTATTTAAAGGGACAGTGTAGAACAGGGTATAACTCCGGTACCCAGGCAGCTCTACACATCATAAATACACCAGGCTACTAATCACAGTGGGTTCAGTCAATCAAATGTATTTATAAGGCCCTCCTTACATCGACCGATGTCACAAGGTGCCGTACAGACACCCAGCCGCCGTCGTCTTTACAGGGTTGTAAAGATACACAGACAGCTCTTAGCGTTTCATGAAGATGTGTCACGGGCCGAGAAGACATCCGGTAAGATCATCGACTGTCACTGTCAGGTACGTCAGGTTCCACAGTTGTCGTGGGAGTGGCGGTTGTCGTGGGAGTGGCGGTTGTCGTGGGAGTGGCAGTTGTCGTGGGAGTGGCGGTTGTCGTGGGAGTGGCGGTTGTCGTGGGAGTGGCGGTTGTCGTGGGAGTGGCGGTTGTCGTGGGAGTGGCAGTTGTCGTGGGAGTGGCCAACGGTTCATTGTCAGGTACTTCAGGTTCTGCTGAGTTAGTCGGACTAACATAACTATTGTATTGCCTACTGTTAGTCGGAATACTGGGTTCAAGGTCCCCCCTAATTTACTGACATAAGCATTGTCCAGACTATACATTTAATGTGGTTATGCCTCTGAATTTTTTTTGTGGAAAAACCTTTTCTCATACCGTCCAACACCCACTAGCACATCACCCACTAGCACACCACCCACTAGCACACCACCCACTAGCACACCACCGTCCAACGGCCATTAGCACAACACCCACTAGCACAACACTGTCCAACGGCCATTAGCACACCACCCACTAGCACACCACCCACTAGCACACCACCCACTAGCACACCACCCACTAGCACACCACCCACTAGCACACCACCCACTAGCACAACACCGTCCAACGCCCACTAGCACAACACCCACTAGCACAACACCCACTAGCACAACACCGTCCAACGCCCACTAGCACAACACCGTCCAATACCCACTAGCACAACACCGTCCAATGCCCACTAGCACAACACCCCAACGCCCAGGAGCACAACACCGTCCAACGCCCACTAGCACAACACCCACTAGCACACCACCCACTAGCACAACACCGTCCAACGCCCACTAGCACAACACCGTCCAACGCCCACTAGCACAACACCCACTAGCACAACACCGTCCAACGCCCACTAGCACAACACCGTCCAACGCCCACTAGCACAACACCGTCCAACGCCCACTAGCACAACACCCACTAGCACAACACCGTCCAACACCCACTAGCACAACACCGTCCAACGCCCACTAGCACAACACCGTCCAACGCCCACTAGCACAACACCGTCCAACGCCCACTAGCACAACACCGCCCAACGCCCACTAGCACAACACCGTCCAACGCCCACTAGCACAACACCCACTAGCACAACACCGTCCAACGCCCACTAGCACAACACCCACTAGCACAACACCCACTAGCACAACACCGTCCAACACCCACTAGCACAACACCGTCCAACGCCCACTAGCACAACGCCCACTAGCACAACACCCACTAGCACAACACCGTCCAACACCCACTAGCACAACACCGTCCAACGCCCACTAGCACAACACCCACTAGCACAACACCGTCCAACGCCCACTAGCACAACACCGTCCAACGCCCACTAGCACAACACCGTCCAACGCCCACTAGCACAACACCCACTAGCACAACACCCACTAGCACAACACCGTCCAACGCCCACTAGCACAACACCGTCCAACGCCCACTAGCACAACACCGTCCAACGCCCACTAGCACAACGCCGCACCTACGCCCACTAGCACAACCGTCCAACGCCCACTAGCACAACACCGTCCAACGCCCACTAGCACAACACCCACTAGCACAACACCGTCCAACGCCCACTAGCACAACACCGTCCAACGCCCACTAGCACAACACCCACTAACACAACACCCACTAGCACAACACCGTCCAACACCCACTAGCACAACACCGTCCAACGCCCACTAGCACAACACCCACTAGCACAACACCGTCCAACGCCCACTAGCACAACACCGTCCAACGCCCACTAGCACAACACCGTCCAACGCCCACTAGCACAACACCCACTAGCACAACACCCACTAGCACAACACCGTCCAACGCCCACTAGCACAACACCGTCCAACGCCCACTAGCACAACACCGTCCAACGCCCACTAGCACAACACCGTCCAACGCCCACTAGCACAACACCGTCCAACGCCCACTAGCACAACACCGTCCAACGCCCACTAGCACAACACCCACTAGCACAACACCGTCCAACACCCACTAGCACAACACCGTCCAACACCCACGAGCACAACACCGTCCAACGCCCACTAGCACAACACCGTCCAACGCCCACTAGCACAACACCCACTAGCACAACACCGTCCAACGCCCACTAGCACAACACCCACTAGCACAACACCGTCCAACGCCCACTAGCACAACACCGTCCAACGCCCACTAGCACAACACCGTCCAACGCCCACTAGCACAACACCGTCCAGCGCCCACTAGCACAACACCGTCCAACGCCCACTAGCACAACACCGTCCAGCGCCCAGGAGCACAACACCGCACAGCACCCAACGCCCACTAGCACAACACCGTCCAGCGCCCACTAGCACAACACCGTCCAGCGCCCACTAGCACAACACCCCAACACCACCCACTAGCACAACACCGTCCAACGCCCACCCGAGCACAACACCGTCCAACAACCCACAAGAACAACACCGTCCAACGCCCACTAGCACAACACCCACTAGCACAACACCGTCCAACGCCCACTAGCACAACACCGTCCAACGCCCACTAGCACAACACCCACTAGCACAACACCGTCCAACGCCCACTAGCACAACACCGTCCAACGCCCACTAGCACAACACCGTCCAACGCCCACTAGCACAACACCCACTAGCACACCACCCACTAGCACAGCACCGTCCAACGCCCACTAGCACAACACCCACTAGCACAACACCGTCCAACGCCCACTAGCACAACACCGGCCAACGCCCACTAGCACACAACACCGTCCAACACCCACTAGCACAACACCGTCCAACGCCCACTAGCACAACACCCACTAGCACAACACCGTCCAACGCCCACTAGCACAACAACGCCCAACGCCCACTAGCACAACACCGTCCAACGCCCAGGAGCACAACACCGTCCAACGCCCACTAGCACAACGCCCACTAGCACACACCGTCCAACGCCCAGGAGCACAACACCGCCAATGCCCACTAGCACAACACCGTCCAACGCCCACTAGCACAACACCGTCCAACGCCCACTAGCACAACAACGTCCAACGCCCACTAGCACAACACCGTCCAACGCCCAGGAGCACAACACCGTCCAATGCCCACTAGCACAACACCGTCCAATGCCCACTAGCACAACACCGTCCAATGCCCACTAGCACAACACCGTCCAACGCCCAGGAGCACAACACCCACTAGCACAACACCGTCCAACGCCCAGGAGCACAACACCGTCCCACTAGCACAACACCGTCCAACGCCCAGGAGCACAACACCGTCCAACGCCCACTAGCACAACAACGTCCAACGCCCACTAGCACAACACCGTCCAACGCCCACTAGCACAACACCCACTAGCACAACACCGTCCAACGCCACAGGAGCACAACACCGTCCAACGCCCACTAGCACAACACCGTCCAACGCCCACTAGCACAACACCCACTAGCACAACACCGCCAACGCCCAGGAGCACAACACTGTCCAACGGCCACTAGCACAACACCGTCCAACGCCCAGGAGCACAACACCGTCCAACGCCCAGGAGCACAACACCGTCCAACACCCACTAGCACAACACCGCCCAACGCCCTCTAGCACAACACCGTCCAACGCCCACTAGCACAACACCCCAACAGCACAACACCCACTAGCACAACGCCCACTAGCACAACACCGTCCAACGCCCACTAGCACAACACCCACTAGCACAACGCCCACTAGCACAACACCGTCCAACGCCCTCTAGCACAACACCGTCCAACGCCCACTAGCACAACACCCACTAGCACAACACCGTCCAACGCCCACTAGCACAACACCGTCCAACGCCCACTAGCACAACACCCAACGGCACAACAGCCAACACCCACTAGCACAACACCCAACGCCCAGGAGCACAACACCGTCCAACACCCACTAGCACAACACCACGCCCAGGAGCACAACACCGTCCAATGCCCACTAGCACAACACCATCCAACGCCCAGGAGCACAACACCGTCCAACGCCCACTAGCACAACACCATCCAACGCCCACTAGCACAACACCGTCCAACGCCCACTAGCACAACACCCACTAGCACAACACCGTCCAACGCCCAGGAGCACAACACCATCCAACACCCACTAGCACAACACCGTCCAACGCCCAGGAGCACAACACCGTCCAACGCCCACTAGCACAACACCGTCCAACACCCACTAGCACAACACCGTCCAACGCCCAGGAGCACAACACCGTCCAACACCCACTAGCACAACACCGTCCAACGCCCACTAGCACAACACCGTCCAACGCCCACTAGCACAACACCGTCCAACGCCCACTAGCACAACACCGTCCAACGCCCACTAGCACAACACCGTCCAACGCCCACTAGCACAACGCCCACTAGCACAACACCGTCCAACGCCCACTAGCACAACACCGTCCACGCCCACTAGCACAACACCGTCCAACGCCCACTAGCACAACACCGTCCAACGCCCACTAGCACAACACCGTCCAACGCCCACTAGCACAACACCGTCCAACGCCCACTAGCACAACACCGTCCAACGCCCACTAGCACAACACCATCCAACGCCACTAGCACAACACCGTCCAACGCCCAGGAGCACAACACCGTCCAACGGCCACTAGCACAACACCGTCCAACGCCCACTAGCACAACACCATCCAACGCCCACTAGCACAACACCGTCCAACGCCCTCTTGCACAACACCGTCCAACGCCCACTAGCACAACACCCACTAGCACAACACCCACTGCACAACGCCCACTAGCACAACACCGTCCAACGCCCACTAGCACAACACCCACTAGCACAACGCCCACTAGCACAACACCGTCCAACGCCCACTAGCACAACACCGTCCAACGCCCACTAGCACAACACCGTCCAACGCCCACTAGCACAACACCCACTAGCACAGCACACACCGTCCAACGCCCACTAGCGCAACACCGTCCAACGCCCACTAGCACAACACCGTCCCAACGCCCACTAGCACAAACATACAATACACATAGAATAACTAGAATGGATATGACTAGCACAACACCCACTAGCACAACATCTCCAACGCCCTCTAGCACAACACCGTCCAACGCCCACTAATTACAACCCAGTCACTCACATGTTCCAGTGTGGCCCACTAGCACAACCATACATGCTGCATAGACATAGAATAACTAGAATGGATATGAGTAGAATCATATTAACTAAGATCTAGAAT